>NW_023339763.1:8009443-8060206 GCF_004916995.1 Morone saxatilis | reverse complement strand
TGTGTGTGTGTGTTTGTTGGGGGTGCATGAACTTCGGTCCACTATGACACAGCCCAGGCAAAAACCCAAGACACACACACACAAACATTTAAAATGTGTGTCAGGCTAAATGACGTGGGTAAACTATAACCTCCAGTTAGTGGCTGTCAACAAATGCACTGATGAAGAATCTTGTTACATTTACTACCCCAGAAAAACCTTTATTCATGCCTTTGCTTCTAAAGACTCACTCTTTAATTTACCTTCTGCCTTCTGCCATGAATAAAGTCGGTTTAGGTAAGTTTACTTTCCCGGAGACTCACACACACATTTACACACATTCCCACAATGCCTCTGACCTCTCAGCTTACCGGAACTGAGTCAGGAACATTGGGGAGGTCAGAGGCTGTAAATTAGGAATTCCACATCTGAACCACACGACTCAGCTATTAGTACTTCATGGAGCGTGAACTTGTGTGCCTTTGCTCTTAAAATGCTCCTCCCAGTTAGTGAGGCTGCTTCTCTTGCACAAGCAGATCCTCTTTCTCTCTCCCCGGGTCCTGTTCATTATGCCAGACTTTCAGATGATAATATCTTCATGTTGGATTAGGTTACCAATATCTGTTAAGTGAAGTAAGCGTTATTTTAACGCATGGTTTCACTGTTCCAAAAACAATACATCTAAATGTGCAGCTGTCAATTTATTAGGCATTACAAGAATGAGCTCAAATAGAGGTATCCACTTAAAAACTTGGATGACAGGATAAAGATTAATCACCGACACTTGACATGCAAGGGGTTCATTAACAGGAAAATCATCCCAAATCTTCTGCTCCCCTTATAGTTATGAATACAGGTAGTCATTTCAGCCTTTTAGCTTCCAAATATGTTACAAAGTGCTGGAATCTGAACACTTGGTTTCAGATTTGTGAAAATATTTGTTCACTTTTTATTTGGTGATATCTTTGGTGTTGCTGTTGGTCAGCAGATGAAACAATTCGCTAATGAAAATAATCTTCAGCTATGATAATTAAATAATCTTTTAAGAAATGTTTAAATCAAAAAGGACAAACATTTGATGGTTTCAGCTTATCAAATGTGATAATTTGACAAATTTCTCTGTTTTATTTATTTGAGAACAAAAAATGAGAGACATCAACCTAGGCTGTACAAAATTATTTTTCACCATTTTATAGGCTACACAATTAATCGAGAGAATAATCATCAATGATCGATAATGAAAATAACTGTTGCAGCCCTAGTAGGTGGTTCGCCTTGTGTTAATAAAAATATGAACTGCACTTTCTGCTGATAGATATGTAAACCTTACTCAAGGCTTTGTGTTTGGAACAGTAAATGAATGAATGAATGCCATGAAAATGTCAGATTATTGCTTAGAAATCCTCCAAAAACATTGTGACTATAGCAATTGCATCCAGCTGCTGAATATCTCCTCACATTTAATGGTTGGAAAAATGCAGTCAAACTAATACTCATACGTGTCATAGCTTGACAGCACATGGAGTGCAACAAAGAAGACCGGAGACATGATGACAATTGTTCACATTTCATTACATTTTTGTTTCATTGCTAGTAAAAAGTATTTTCCTCTGCAGCTTGCTGCCATATGACAGTGACTGTTTTACTCTGGTTTGATGATGGAGGATTTGATTGGTAGTTTCTTCTTATTTATGTCCGCCATAACCAAACGGCCGGTCAGAGGCAGGCCGGCAAATAGCAGGGACATTGTGTGTGTGTAATAATGGAAAATTGTTATCATATGTTACTTAGTGTGTCTGTGAAGGTGAAACATACACCCGCCCTCCCCTTTCCCTTCTCCCCTCCTCACCCCTCTGTCTCCCTGTGGGGCTCAAATATCCACAGACCAGTGTGTTTCTGGAATGAGGGATCACAGAGAGGAACCTGCTCACCGTCCAGCGGCTCAAAGATAATCTTCCAAATTAAAGCGATGTGGATGTACTTCATGTTGTACAAGATCAAAACGGTCCAAGTGACAAATGAGAAAAAGCTACATGGACATATAAGCAGATGTTTGCAAATGAAGCTAACATTACACAGAGACCGCTGTTAAGGCTCAATGGTTCATATGAAAACTCTGGTCAAACTAGCTGCACTTCAAATCATTCACCAAGGGTTTAGTCTGATGCAATTGCTGAGCGACCATAAAATTGCACATTGTTCGTCTTTTACTGAATTTCTAAAGGCCAGGCGTATAAAACTGTTCAGTTCTTTCCAAATATTTCACCTCCTCCAAAACTCTGAGTGGCCTCTCACTTCCCTGTGTCATTGTTACTGGCTTTTGAAAATGTAAACCTAGATTGCTGCCCAAGGCAACATTACATAAATCAAAAGAAAGCTGCTTTTGTTGAATCTGGCCTCCGCGTTGACACTCCCACGCTAATACTGTTTTTTCTCTCTTTCTTTTTGTCTTTCTTCCTCACTGACGGTTTGACACCACTTATAACAGCTCTTTCTTTTCTTTATTTTGGTGTGCTTGAATCGCTGTGTGTGTGTGTGTATGTGTGTGTGTGAATGTTATCTTCAGGTAACACCAGGCAGCAAGGCAGCCCAAGGTGACCTGTGTCCAGGTGACACCATCCTGGCTATCAACGGGGACAGCACAGAGCTCATGACACACATGGAGGCTCAGAACAGGATCAAAACCTGCACTCAGCAGCTCACACTCAACATCACCAGGTATGGAAACATTAGACTGTCTTTACCAGAAAAAGGACAACATTGGTCATTTGATCAAACCCTTGAATGATCTACAGTATGTGTCGATTTTTCTGATAAGCGACCTCTTATGGTCTTGTTAGCACGATCTTGCTGTAGCACCGCAAACCCACTTATGGAGGAGGTCGGTTGGATTGTTAGGCCTGAGATCTTTTCTTAACTTCAACTGAGTAGTTTTAGTCTCCTTAAAATTGAACTCCACTCATTTAAACATCAAAAGCATGTACAGGTCTTGGGAAATACGACTGCATATGTGAAAATCTTTTTTTAGAAAACCTTTTGTGGCTTCAGAGGAAACTGCGTGAAATCTGATGAATTGCCTCAAGTGATGTCACTTGAGGCAACGTCGTTTGGGGCCAAAGACTCAAAGAATGCACGGAAGATGAAATCTCTGGTTCTGCTGCATCAAGTTTGATACTTACAGTCCATCTTGATACTTTTAGAAGGCCAACAACCTTGTTTGTTGTTTAGGACATTTGGACACACACACACACACACACACACTCAGGAAAAAGTTCAAATGCACATGTACTGCACATGTTTACACTCAAAATCTTATACACAGTGCATATTAGACATAGCTACCTTGCAAGATTTTTTAGTTTACTACATCATTAGAGTGTAGTTTACTGTATGTTTACTGTAATTGCTTACAGACTTATGATTTATTAGTTGCTGTTTCTTTGGAATATGTACTTTATATTCAGCCCTTTTTCCACAGAGGATGACTGAATATCAGGCAATGTTAAACATTAGTCACTTTCTAATCAGTCGTCACTGCTTTGACCCTCAGCAGAGACTGCTTATGGTTTTTGCTCTTTGCCTCATTAAATGAATTGAGTTGAGAAACTTGACCGATGTTTTATGACTAAGGTCATTTACTGCCTTTCGTCCAGGAACACATATTGTTTCTATTTCTGGTGGGTCTGTTCAGCTTGGCACAGTCGAGTCATAGGGACAGATGACAGGTTTACACTAGTTTAAATGATCGACTTTCTTCTCCTATAGAGCGCTGTCAAAGTCAATAAGGCTTGTACATACAGTGAGTCAGACAGTGACCTTTACAAATGGACTTCACAGGTCAATATTGCGCATTTTACCACTTCATGAGGTGGAAAATGATCTTCTCCTCTTCAGAATCATTTTTTAGACCTGGTATGTGAGGATGGATGATTTGGCCTTAGGCAGAGGACAGGAGCAACATGTTTCTGTCAACATAGCACAGTGGAAATCATCCATCTAAACAGTTAATAACGGAGAGAGAGAGAGAGAGAAAAAGAGAGAGAGAGAGAGAGAGATGGGGGATAACCAAGGAAAAACTGAAATGTCAGTTGCTTCCCACATTTCTATTAGATGGATACTTTGGGTTGCCAGAGTTCTGGAAAGTGCAGAGCGCATCTGGCAACCTCTGAATCCTGTCCTCTCAGATGAAGAACACTGCGTGGTTTCAGCCTCGGTTACAAGTGACAACTGCCAACTGGTGCTTCAGCTCTCTCCTTTTAGGGCAGCAGACAACACAGCCTCTCTCCTGTAATGGTTTGGAGCATGAAGTTGACTTGCAGATGCAGTGGAAATAAGAATCACTCACAAGTAATCAACAACGATTCACACGTGAAGGAACTAAAAATTCAGACAGAGAAGCACTTTTCTCTCCCTCTCTCTGCACTGTATTTGTGTTTTATAGTATGCACTCTAGCATGCAACAGCCCTCCCTTTCCCCCCAGCCTGTTGTAGAAACCATCCATCCATATATCAAGCTGAGCGGCTGAGCGTTAAGTGGTTTGTCCACAGAGGGATAATAAATGTATTTAAGGATACCTAAAGTAGTATTCAGCGCAAAGACCAGGGGAGCTCCTCTACAGCAGCACAAGCACAAAAAAGGGCACTCCTACATTTAAAAACCACTTGTACCCTAATGTAGTCAAATTATTCAAAGTATTCAAAGTGTAACACATTAGAGAATGTAAGAAGTAATTTAAAGTGATAAAAAGCAGGAGCATCTCTGTGTTTCCCACTTTATTGGAGCTCTATTACATGTATACTACCAACTGACATACTCTAATCACAGATGCATTTTTTATGGCTATGCCCAAGTGGATAATTAAAGATGTCTTGTGCATAATTTTCCATGTTGTTTTAGGTGTAAATATTTTGTGTTTTTGGAAACTCTTTGATCTTGACCATAATTTCAACTGGTGTAATGTAAATGTTGTAATTCTTGTCAGCAGTAATGAGAGAGTAGAGTAGATGAGTAGAGGTTAAAATTGTTTCGGTGATTGACAGTGTTTCTGTTGTTGTCCATCAAAATCAATTCAAATTCAGTGACTTAGTTCTACCGTAAGGGGTAAAGGCAAAAAGCTTTTTATTGTATGGCTGAATGTCTTTTCCGTTATGTCAACACAGATATTCGAAGTCTTTTAACTGTCTTATAATTATCCCTTGTAATTGAATTATAACCACAAGTAATCCACCAGACAGAGCCATGCTGTTCATCCATCCTCCTTAATTTCCCATTTAAACTGACAAGATAGCAACACAGCAGAGGCAGAAAAGGCACATAACTGGTGGTATGTGACCTTTGCGCAGTATATTGGTTGAATAATTACAGCCTGAACTGCCGCGCTGCTGGACAGGAGGAGGGTACGGCATGTCTGACAGATTGGCATGCACCATTGGCTCCAGAGCACAGAGCTGAAATGAACTGCTGGTGAAGGGGAGGGAAGAGCAACTGGGGTTCAAGCAGAGGTTTAGGATTATTTGGTCAAAATGACAAGACAGCAAAGAAAAGTGTTTAAAAAAAGGGAGAAGGATAACAATGGTGGACAGAGAGAAAGGCAATGAGAGAAAAGGGGAAGAGCGGTGAATCAGAAAAACCTAGCAAGAAATCCACATGGGCTCTTCTCTGCCTCGAATGCTGTTTTACAGCCAGCGTTTTCTGCTGGGTGCATTGCTGGAAATTCAATTACACAGATGACACAGTGAAGCTCAGAGTTGAGTTTCACTCCATGAGATAGAGGACATACAGTACCACGAGTTTTGAAATAATCTTTGAATATTCCTGCTGGAGGTGGAGGGACTTTTTTCCCCACATTCTCCCAAGTCAATTATAAATCAAGGCTTGGTACGGGTAACGTCTAACCCAAAGCACTTTTTTCTCAGGAAAAGTGCTGCACAGGAAGACGTGTTAATAAACAGCAACGGTCACTATGATTGAGCAGACAAACAAAATAAAGCCACCCACAAAAGCCGGATAAAAGAGGTCACGGTTTTGGCTGCTACTGATGAACTTATGAAAATGTCTCAGAAATTCTATGAGCCATGAAAAAGCAGCCACATGGTAGTGTGTTCTCTGATTGGTGAATAAGGTCCAAGCCCTATGTTAATAATTATCCAGACAATGGGGATGTCATTTTCATATGTAAAAGATTAGGGAGTCGTTATTGAAGGAGATGTGAAATATGGGATTTGGGGATTATTGGAAACACTCCTCAGTTGTGGGCTACAGGAATAACTGAGGATTATTTAAGGGCAACCATTGATTTTGCAGTCAAAAAAGAAATGGGAGTGACTCAAAGAACCCATGCTGACTCACTAGAAAATAATATTTTAGAGGACAACAGTCCTCAGCCCTCATTAAAAGACTACGCCATAAAATACTCCAAACAGTCACAGAGTCATAGGGGGAGAAACAGGAGACCTGTAATTTTCTGTTGCTGCCGATGGACAAATATATGAGTCTACACGTCTGCTGTGAACCAAAATTACAGTACACTGGATGCATCTGAGCTTGAGGTCTTGTGTAACACAAGAATGTTTCTTTGTAATGTCTTCGCATTTATTACTTTCATAACTCCCATTTTTCATAATTCCTATTATGGAGCATTTTATGAGTGCTCTGCATCGGGGGATTTCTGGTAAGGTGCCCCAAGAAGCTCATGAAAGTTGAATAAGAAATAAAGAGGCTTCATGAAAATTGGGCTGACAGCTGCAGTTGTTTGTGTGTATTTTTTTTCCCCCACAAAGAAGTCACTGAAGGAAAATTCAACCTTAAAGTGCTCATGTATTTTTAGATATTATTAATCAGTGCTTCCCTACATTTATTTTTGCTGTGATTAACTGCTTTGTCTTTTACTATGGATAGTGATTTCTTACATTTTCCAAAATACCTTTCGATAACTCCAGGAAAATCTGTCTGAACTGCTTAGTTTTATGTCATACACTTAATCAAAACACATCTTGTAGCTGCATTACATGGCCAACTGAGGCTAAGGAGAATACAGTACATACTCTTAGACTGTTCTGTATAATTCTATAAGTAATTTTTCTTTGATGTTGGGGCAAAGATTCCAAAACATAACGTAACTAGTTTTTTTTAAGCTATGCTATGATATTGGCATGGCTCTAGGGATGGCAATATTGGTCACTTTGTCCACCAGTTTGGTCCATACTGAAATATGTCAACAACTATTGGATGGATAAAGACCAAATTTTGCAAACCATTAATGGTTCCCAGACTCACTCCCTTGGCTTTTCCTCTAGTGCTACCATGAGGTTGACATTTATGGTTTTGAATGAAATGTCTTGACAACTATTGGATGGATTGCCAAAAAGTTTGGTACACACATTTGTGTCTCCCTCAGGATTAATTGTAGGAACTTTGGTCATCCTCTCGCTTTTCATGTACCGCCGTTATCAAGCCAAACCTTTAATTTGTCCAATACTTTGGTTTATGACCAAATAACTGGGGACATTCCCATCAGCCTCAGCTGTACTTTGTGTTTTGTGCAATGCTAAACTAAGATGTCGAACATAGTAAACATTATATATGCCAAACGTCAACATCATAGCATGCTCATTGTGGCCATGTAATCATGCTGATGTTAGCATTTACTTAAAAGCACCAGCTGTGCTAATGTACAGCCTCACAGAGCCAATAGGATGGCTGTAGACTCTTAGTCTTGTTTTCCTATATTAAACTTGAGTATTTGTGTCTGGTCTGTTATATAAGTAGAAAAAAAAATACAAATGGGTGACACATTAAAGGAAAAACAACATAAAAGTATCCTTGTGAGGTTCTAGGCCACATAAAGTATCCAGAATAGTTTCAGCCTTAAACAGATCTATCATTCGTGTTCAGTTGTGTTGAGATCTGCTGACTATTAAGGTCAAAGCAAATGTTTTACATCATTTTTATTCTTATCAAACCATAATTTACTTAGCTTTTTCCATTAAGCCATCACCCATCTATACACCGACGAAGAAGAAGACTGATGCAGAAATGGAACGAACAATACGTGGGGGATTTGTGGTTTTATGTTTCAGTCAAGTGAGGAGAAAGATGAGAGAATAAAGGAAGCGAATGAATTGGAGAGAAAAGAATGAAAGAGAAAATTTAGCAGGAAAGAAGGCGAGACAAGGACAAGTAAACACAAAAGAGTACTCTT
Source organism: Morone saxatilis (assembly GCF_004916995.1). Lineage (NCBI taxonomy): Eukaryota > Metazoa > Chordata > Actinopteri > Moronidae > Morone > Morone saxatilis. The sequence continues at coordinate 8,052,026 of NW_023339763.1, read as the reverse complement.
AGGTCACCACTTACCACAGCTTTCCATTTTACATCAGGCCTCCCTACTGATTCAGGCCTGTCAACGCTCCACTGTGAGGTGAAACACCCTTGCTACTTTCTGTTAGTTCCTGGCATTGATGATCAAATGGAGCTGTGTTGTCTCGCTGGGGAGGAAATATGGCTGCCACGCGCACACACACACACACACACACACACACACACACACACACTGTCCAAGTTCACTGTAATGTCAGAGGACCTGGACAGACACCCAGGGCCCATATTGGAGTATGTCATGTCTGCCTGGCTTGGCCTGTATATCCTCAGACCTAAACAGAGTCTTTGGATAAATGAACCAGCTGTGGAGGAGACCTTTTCTCCTCCATTTTCTTCTCCTTGTGTTCTTCTTTTCATCATCTTCCTTTGACCTTCTCATCCCTTACTTCCCTTGTGACTGACTTCCATGTACCATTCTGTCGTCTCCCTCTCCAAACCTAAATCCCACTCATCCAGTATTTCTTCTTTTTATATCTCCTCTTCATCTTTCTCTCTTCCACCCTGCAGTTCTCTTCCTTCTGCCAGAGCATATTGGAGAAATCCATGTGGTTGCAGAGGCCTGAGAGACATATGATGGTGGTTGAGATTTGTGTTTCCAGTGCTGGTCAGGCTGTTCGGAAAGAGTCCTGCTGGGGTGGCAAGTTAAATGTGCTGAGAAATGAGTCATGATGCCTGAGCTGTGTGTGTTACTCTGACTTTGTGTCTTGTTCTTGCACTTGAAAAAAATCTTGTGAAGTAAGGACACCCTGCTGTCCTTCTTGCAATTTTACGTACTGTTGAAAAGGAAATTTAGGGTTAAGTCCAGGCTGGAATGAAGCTTGCACAGCAGATGGTTTAGTGCTTATGGGGTCACATCACACAAATAACACAAAGACATAGATCTAAACATCTAGTTTAACTTTTGTCATCTCTCAGGTTTTTGCTTTCAATACAATGGGAGCGCTTAGGCCAGCTTCCAGGATGGAAATTTATTGAATTAACCATATTTTACATAGTTTATATAAATATCACATAAATAACAACAACATAAGGCAATGATTCACTGACCTGAACTATGAAGAGTTTTCATTGGAACGACACTCTCTACAGAAGAAATAGAGCATCATAAATTACATCCATTCACATCCATTTTATTGGGGCCACAGAAGACGAAAAATGTAGATATCCTCATAAACCTCGGTACATAGAAATCTGGCTAACCAGTAGCCATAACTTTAAAAAAAAAGTTTTTTTATGATTTTGGTGAGCCGAACCTTTAAAACCTCGGAATGAATGATGTCAGTGGAAGGTCCAACAAGGCCAGTAAAATAACTTCCTATACTTCTAGTTTACATTAACATAAGTTAATCTAAAAAATAATTGTAACAAAATCATTGATAAATTAAAGTAGTCCAAAAGTTGACTTACATGTTTTTTTCAGAGCTTTCAACCATCTCTCACAGTCTTCATCAGTGACTGAAAGAGTCCTTTACTCTTGATTTAAGTAAAGTTGGTCACGTGATAACTAAGTGACAACTTCTGTGGCTGGCAAATGAAGCCAACAAGGAAGTAACAAAAACTGCAGCTCCTCAAACAACCACTTGAATTTTGATATAACTCATGGATTACAGTTATGTTAAGGTTTAAAGTTGTACATAATTAGGGACATGGCCGCTTTGAGTGACAGGTGGGTGCCGTCACAGGTGGCTGTTTTCAGTAATAAGGCGTCATTGAGCCCGCCTAAGCTCCACCCAAGCTTCATTTCTTTGCCCATTAACCAGTAGGTTAGAATTTGGATCTCAGTTGGGATTGATTTAAGGTGTAGGGAAGGCTTAAGGTTAGACATGCAGTAGTGAGGGGGTAACGCAAGGATCCGGTGGTTTAGGTGATGTGTAATGCATGTAGTATGATTGCATATCTGAGTCTTGCAAAGGGAGGAATACAAATCTGATCACAATCTTGAGAGCAAAATCAAAACAAAACACAGGCCAGAGAATTCAGGAGGAATCAGAGAAAACAGGCAGAGAAAAGACAGAGTCAGTCTGCTCCACTAGAAGATTTCGCCCCTGCTGTCTCAATTTGACTCAAGGACCTGTGACTCACAGCTGAGGAATTATGCACGAGGCTGCATGGGACCAAAGGAACACAGGACTCCAGCTGGGACAAATACAAAAAGAAACCTCCAAAGGACCCGACTCACACTCACACACACGCCCTTCCACTATCAAAACCCACTGCCTTCTCCTCCTTCATCCCTTCATCACATCATTCCTCTCATGCTCTCCCAAGGTCTCTTTTTTGTGGTTGTTTTAAACACAACATGAATGGCATTTGAGAGGCTGCGTTGCAGAAGGGGAGGGCTCAAACCTCCCTAACTTTTTTTCCTTCTTGCTCTGTTCTTGTCATCACCCAGCTGCGGATTTTTCCAAGTGACCCCCTCAGGTCTGCTAATGAGACCCCCATAACTCTTCTTTAAAAAGTGATCCCTTTACTCCCCAAGGAGAACGCATTTAAGCTCTTCTCACATTACAAAATAACATATTAACTGCTCCAGTGGTGTCTGATGTCCGACAGGGGCTGAAAGATGTTCTTTTTGAGTCGGGTTTGACAGAGTGAGGCAACGAGGCAAGACTCTTAAGTGAACCCTGAAATGTTCCGTGATCAGCCGCATCTTAATTTGAGGGCACTTGGTTTTCAGCCGTCTGTCTCACGCTCCTCCTTGAACATGGTGATCCTGTGCAGCCAAAGTAAACTCATCCACCGCTCCAAAAACCAGATCTCCCCAATCAGGAAATTAAACCTGGCAGGGGGAGGTCAGGCAAGGGAAAATATGACCATAGGAAAGAATAGGAAAGTCATAGAGATGACCTGAGACTTTCTTCATTCTCTTCTCTTCCTGTATGTGTTGTTTTTTTCTTCTTTTTTTTTACCTTTATCTGTGTTTGTCTGTTACCCATTCACATTCATTCTTCCATGGCTAGGTTTTTTCTTCCCTTGTTTTTTCCTTTTATAGTTCTTACAATACTTTTATGATCTTTGCTGTCAATGTTATGTGATTTTTATAATTCTGTTGCTTTTTAAATTTCCTTAGGAATGTCTATGTACTTTTCTTTTTCCTTCACTTGTCTCTATTCAGTCTTGTTTGACAATAAGAGCAGAAGGTGACCTGGTGGGTGAAAGTCAAAGACAACACACAATCAGGAATGAGCCTGGGACTATCACCCTTGTCCCATTTATCATCTGTATTAAGACAGAGTGCACAGATTTGTCCTCTCAGAGCTCTCCTTGGCATAGCAGCTAGACAGATGAGGTAGTAGTAAGGACGAGAAAGCCACTCAGTCTGCAACTGGATTCTAATCAAAAACATCTAGTTTCCTATAGCCTCACAGATCATGGCGATCTGGTTAATATATCATCAAATTTCCAGGCTAGGAAGGATTTTACTACTCAGGCCTTGGATCACACAGAAAAACAGACAGAGAAAAATAGAAAGGTAAACCAGAGAGAGAAAGAAGAAGAGGTAGAGAGAAGAAAAGGGTTACAGAGATGATCAACAAGTTGATGAATGTGCAGCAGCAGTTTGTCTGATGTGGACAGCAGCATCTTGATCCCTCCCAGATGGTCCTGATCCCTCACACACTGACTCAATAGTGGAGGACGCGCTAAAGTGGCAAACACACAATAACAATACAGTTCATTGTCCCCGATCAAACGTGTGCAGCAGATGGTGTTTCTGTTGTGGTTATTAATGTTACGTTACATTTGAGATGCAAAACAGTTTCCCCTCTGGAGGAAATCAACAAAAAAAGAAAAATATGTCCATTGGTCAATGTTTGAAGTGTTACATTACATCCAGTTGTAAGCATGAAGCCTAATAACCGAAACAACAGCCAAAAGTCCAAACGGTCATGTTTCAAGTGGAATTTTTTTTTAGATTTAAAGTATGTAGTTGACATCCCTCTCCAGACTGACCTACAGTATAATGAGTGCAACAGTCTAACACTGTAAATCCCAAGCTTGTCTGTTTCTCACAGTTTCCACTCACGCCTTAGCGTTCACATCTTATTATGGATGGACGGTAAATTCCATGTTTCTGTCTTGCACTTCCAAAATGTCAATTCAAATAGGCCACTTCAGACTGAACTTTCAGTTGTTTCAAAGGCTGTTTGTGCGGTAACCATCGAAACCAAACAATCTGAAAACATGAAGGCTTTCTGTCCCAGGATTGTGGAGGATTAAGCAGAGGGGGGGCAGGTCATCCCACGCAGTAGCTTGTCCACCAGACACTCGCCGCCTCATAAGAGCGCCCTTGATAGCAACACCTCCATGGTTCATATCTGAAGCATTGCCTCAGCTCAGCCAACGCCGTGCCAGCTGCAGCTCGATGACCTCATCTCTTTAGACGTCAACTCTCCCGACTGTGGGGTTGACAAATCCATGCACACGCACATACTTGCGGTTAATGGTTTTTATGTTTCTGTGGATGCAAGTGTGAAAGGATAGAGGGTAGGTGGGTGAAAGGAAGCGCACACACAAAGACACACTCTGTATGATGTCCTTGTGTTACCCTTTTGGAAGTTGGATGCTTTTCCACTTTACATCCAGCACCATGACAACAAAAACCTGTCAATCCGAAAAACCAAAGAATTCCCCACGGATATTAAAATGACATGCAAACTATCAATACTTCAACATATCACTTCGAAAGTAAAAGAAAAATGCAAGTGAACCGTTAGTGACGCCGTTGGGGATTAATCCAATGTTTTGCACACCCTTAGTTTCACCAAAGCATGTAATTCTGCCTTTTAAAGAAGGAAATAAATCATGTGGACCCCTGCTTATGTATGCACAGTAGGACCGATCAGCAGTGCTGTAAATTATGTATTTTATCATTGTTGGCAGTCAGTAAGTCATATACTTTTTCGTAAGTAAATGCAACTGGAGTCCATCACTGGTAATCTAAACTGGAAGGGGGAAAGCCTCAGATACCAGTAATTCAGTTATCACTACTTTTAAAGAATTCATGGCCCAAAATGCAATGGGTTGTTCCAAAAACGGGATAGTTCATACAGTGGAGTTATGATGCGATGATGACTTTATCTTCATACCAGGCTGGGAATGTAGCTTTATCCCATTCCTAATGTGAAAACCTGCCAAATGTACAAATCCACATCCACACGCACACATATGTCCATGCACTCACTCTCACAAAGCTACCAGTACAGTTTGGGATTTGTTAACTGCAGCTATGTGAGTGTTTTGGCACATAAAGGGGACAGCAGTTAGTGGGATATCGTGTGACACTAAAGTCGTCATCTTCCCCAGTTTACAGTAATTCTAAAAGGATTAAAAGTAAATAGTGTCTCTACTTTCACTCTTTTTAAAATTTCTTTTTAGACATTTACACTCAATAATTACACTTCATATGCTGGATCTTCTTTGGAAAACCTGTCAGCAAGAAAAATAATACTTCTCAGCAGAAATGACTATATGCTTCAGTGCTTGGGTGTTTGATGGAAAAAGATTTATCTGACTCTCTCTCTCTTTCTCTCATGGGTGTTGTCTTTCAGGTCGGGATCAGGAGACAGAGTGTGGTCGCCAACAGTTAGTGAAGATGGCAAGACAAGCCCTTACATGGAGCCTGACTCACAGGTAACCACTGTTTACTCTGGATTTACCAAAGCACAAGTCAGAAGGGTTTCTTAAGATTCAAATTCACACCCACCAGGAGGCTTTCAGGACTGATCTGCCTGAATTTCTCATGCTACCAACGCTGAGTTTCAGTGCTTTGGTTTCGGTCAGGCCATGGCTGGAAAATAGTCTTAAAATTACTCACTAGCCCACAGATGAGAGAAAAAACTAATCAGCGAAGTTGGATTGTAAAGTCTTGACTCTTGGACCTCCATTTTATATGATCGTCTGTCTCTGGCCTAGTGAGACAAGCAGGTCTCATTATTATAATAAAACAACACCAATGGATTTACATGTGCACCTATGTTCATCAAATAGTGTTGTGGTTCACTGGTGTCAGAAATGTTTTTGTATTCCCATTTAAACATTTTTCTTTAAATGATATCCTTGGAGTTACTTAACATGGGAACATGTGACCCTCCTGGATAGTACTGTCCTGTGAAATCATGTTTTGACTGTCAGTCTCATCTGTTGCTATGGAGAAGAAGCCAGTCAGAGCGGTAACATATTCAAAAAGCTTAGTCGTTGAATTTGATAACAAAATGCAATACCACAGTTGTTCATTAGTACTCAAATTCTCAATGAAACAAGATAATCAAGTATCAAGTATTTACAATAATCCTCAAAGTGATCAATTCCTCTAAAAACTGTCCTCAAAACCTCTAACCCCCTAAAAAGGGAGAATCAGAAAGAATTTATTGATCCCTGGGGGGAAATTTGTTCAATAATAAAACAGGTGGCTGGTGTTGGTGACTCAGCAGCACATTCCTCTAGTCTGATTTGGGGTAAACTGGGTTTGTACTTTGAAATCTACTGCTTTGGTTTAGGGTTCTTTGCTACCTACCACATCATAGGAGAGGATCATTCACATCTGGGGTCGTGACTTAAAAGTACAGTTCATTGGGTGTGAGACCCCAAGTCTTTTTAGTCTGTTTATATCATAAACAGAATCCATGGAAACAGGCACAACACTTGATCCGTAAATTGCATGTACACTATCATTCACATGATTATAAATGAGATAATGCGTCCCACTGTTCACTGGAATGGTTTTGAAATAGTATCTCGATTGTTCTCCAATCGCACAAGCTGCCAAACGGATATTCAAGGCATGATGATCTTTTCCAAGTTTTCCAGTGCTGGCAAGCCAACAAGTTTCTGAGCACAGAGAGAATAGGAGGTGTGTGTGTGTGTGTGTGTGTGTGTGTTCCATATGCTGTGAATATGGAGACTATGTGACTGAAACTGTCAGACAATGAGCATATTGTGGCTCAGACATGTGAGTGTCCATTTGTCAAGTATTGTGTTGTGGTCAGGATTGATGTGTATAGCTTTCAGTCCTCGTTGTGGCAGGGTGTCTTTGTCTGAAAAGGGTGGGACAGACGCAAAAAAGAAGCCGTGAAATCTGTCATCTCATCAGTGGGAGTTTCACACCTTACAGGAAAGTATTGTTTTCAGTGGTAGAGACAAAAGTGAAAGAAAGCTTCAGTGTATGTAATTCATCAGGGTAGTTGTGGGATCGGAATTCTCATCAGATGATTTGTCTGTCAAACATTAAGCTTCCCGGGGAACTTTTATTTTGAAAAGATTAATTACATAATTAAGCTTAAGTGGTATTTCAGTGTATTTTATACCATGACCACAGAAATGACTTCTTCCTGATTGGCTGTCAGATGACCATTAAAACTGTGTATTAGGACATCTCAAAGAAAGTATCAGTCCACATTTTAACCACTGTTCTAAGTCAGTGTACAATGTTTAACTGCGGGTAAACCTCATTTATTTATTGGCAAAGCTGCTTGTTTTGTCTACTTTTCTTTTTTCTCAGTGGGTGGCAGTGTCAGTCTGACAGTTGGTTGGTCAGTCCATACTAAATTCAGTATATATTGGATGGATTGCCATGATTGTAATAATTTGTCCAATACTTACCACCTGTACTTCACATGCTAATGCATGATATCACGCTTAACTAAGATGTTGAACATGGTAAACGTTCTATCTCTAAACATGCATTTTGTGAGCATGTTAGCAGACTAATGTAAGAATTTTGCATAGGTACAGCTAGTGTGAAAAAATAGCTCTCACTGAAACCAACATAACCATGCATTAAGTATAAACTTAAAAAAGATGATGATCCGGCGCCCGGTTGGCTCGGTGGGTGGAGCTGGCGACCGACGTGCTGAGGCTGGGTCCTTGGCTGCATTTCATCCCCTCTCTCTGCCCCCCCTTTCCTGTCATTCTCCAGTTGTCACTATCATAAAGGCAATAAAAAAGCCCCCAAAAATATTTTAAAAAGATGATGAGCAGAACATAACATACCATGTTTCCCTTTGGTAGGTGACCTTGGTATACGCATAAAAGCATAAAAAAGACTATAGAAAAATAACATACAACGAACAAGAAATTCCGGTCTGCTTGGCGTTGGTGTTCTTCGTCTCCGCTTTAGCCATTATTTTTCTGTATCAGGACACCTTATTATAGTATATTATTGCTTACAGGTGTTACATTTATGGACGAGTCCACTTTTATGTGTCTGTCTTCACTACAGGATTATTCAAGATTTACAACACTAAAACAAGCAACACAAAACATATAATGGCACGAACAGAACTGTATACTTAAAAAAGAAATAGATACAAAAACATTTAATCCAAGGCTATCCAAAAAGGTCCATATGCGCAGCAAAACGTTAGATCGTAAACTGCATTGCAAAATTGTAGTGTTAAAATTGAAGTATGAATCCTTCGTTCTAACAATCTGTAAGTAAGCAAGCCTTCTCTGCTCTGCTGCAACAGTCTTCATCCCACAATCTCAGCAAAAGCTTGGGTCTTGCTTTGATTACCATGAGGAAATACCAAACCTGAGTGAGAGGAACCATCAGCTACAACTGTTTATACAAACAGAGACATGCATGACAGGAGGCCTTTGCGTGTAGGTAATATGAGAGTAGCAAATCTGTCTCTCTCATGCTCTTTTCTCTCAGTCTCCCGTTTGCCTCCCTCTATATCTCTGTAACATCTTATCCAGTCCTTCCTCACTAAAAATGTTCCCTGGCGTCTCATTTAATGAAGTGAACCTGGACGGCTGGAAACTGCCAAGTCAGGGCCACTTTATCGTCATGCTCAGGTGGATTCTTCTTAGCATGAAAAGAGGAAACATCCGCTCCCTGGGGTCACATAAAAGACCAAGGCTCTCTCTTCCTTTGTTTCCTGCTGTATTCAGCTATGGCTTGAATGGCCACACTGACACACAACAATGCCGATTGTTCCTCAGACACATTGGAAACAATATATGCAGCCAGGCCTTTCTCACACTGGCTGAACCAAATCCAAACTGAACTATGTGATGCTGTTGGCCCACAGTGACTCCAGTGATGAGCCAGTTTGGAAAGCATGATCCAAAATTAACTGAATCAAATCGCTGGAAGATGATGACAACACAATTTCTGTTTCTACTGGCAAAGATTTGAAGCAGTGTGTCCACAACTTACCTACCGCTACGTGACGTGACCTGCAACTTTGGCTAGCAGGGTGAGAACTGAAACTAAAGAGGCATACCAGGACACTTCCATTTATGTATAAACAAAACAATCCCTCTGGAAAATGACCACACATTTTTCCAGCCTACACAGACATTCATTGGTGTTTTTACTCCACAGATTGACTCCATTAACTCAAAAATTGAAAAAGGATCATCAGAAGAAATGCCACCACTCGAGCCCAATAAACTGCTCCTGAATATTTACGAATCCAATGACGGAATTCTTCAGAACATTCTGTATTAAACGTTTCCCTTTCTATTACTCATGGACTTATTGTTGACCAACAGGCCTTGTTGGAAATTCCAGTCTCAGTTGTGGGAATTAGCTACTGAGCAGGAAGTGACACATGGAAGCTATGAGGTGTTTCCTTTCACCTTGGGAACACAGGAGATTCTCATAAAAGTCGATGAGGGAATGCTGTATTGTTGGATATAAGTAAGCGTATGACTCGATACAGTTGCGTGACTGTTTTTGCAGCAGCTTTTTGAGTGTTTCAGTTTTGGGGAGTCAATGAGACTGCATGATGTATTTGCAAAGAACTGTGCTCATGTTTTGGCAAGACTGTCCACAGGCTACCGGATGTTTTACACAACTTCCTGAAATAGAAAAAAATTTGTAAAGAGGGATGGTAGGGATGAGATAATGATAAGGTGTCATCAGTAAAACAGCATGATGTGCATGTGTAACTTTGACAACCAAATTTTGATTTTAAGCTCCATCGTATTCTGGGAGGACAAATGAATTGTAATCAGATGCTTTGCACAGCTTCCAAATTACATGCAAAAGATAAGGGTGCACTTGAGAGGGAAGATCTGTATCACCAACCAATCAGTAGCTTTTAGCATTAAAGATCCTCTCATTAGAGACTGAAAGGCCTGACCCACAGCACTGGTTCTCAGACTTTTTCTGTCATGCCCACATCATCAAGTTTAACTTCATAAGCTTCAGGAAGTTGTCTTTTGTGGCAATTTTGCCCAATCACAATCAAATCTTTTTGTCAGACGCCTATCCATCTTGCTGTCCAGAATGTTGATAGCCTTGCCACATCAGAGCACTCTAAGCTCTTTTTTTAATTAACTGTGTTCCACAGTTTTTCCCACTTGTCATCCCTACATCCTAGCAATCTAGTGTCAGGCTGTTATTAATGCTTTGCGTCAAGTATAAACCCAGCTTTACATTGAAAAACCAAACCTGAACCAAAGCCAGTCAGAAGCAGTGTCACAATGTTAAAAACATGTGCACTGATTTGCATTTGCAACAGTGATGTGATGGCAAAAAAATGGAAACCACATAGTCGTTGACAACAAATCCTTGTACTGGCCTGAAGACTGATTGTTCATCTGATATTATCATCAGTGGTATTAAAGTGTAAGCAGTCAAATAAGGGAATTATCACTTTGGCCAATGTCAAGATGGAAATTACATCAATGCAAAATGCCCTTCAATGAAATATTGTCATAGATACTGCTACCAACTTCAAAACCTCCTCACATATCTTAAGTCTGAACCTTTTTCCAATGAAAAAGACAGTTTATGGGAGAAAAAAACCTCTGTGCCTTGTAAATGGTGGTCTCATTGTACATCTGCCGGTCCTCCTCTTGGAACAGTTTTATGCAGAAGTAAAGTAACACCACCAGCTACTGACATTTCAGGTTTTCAAAATTCCTTCCCTTAAATTACACGATGGCAGCTTCAAGTAGGTGGGAATGGCCTTTTGGTCAGTGTTAGAGTCTAACAGTATTTTTTGGCAAGCAACATCAAAATGTCATTCATGGCAGCTACCCTATTATTAAAGTGATAGCTATTGTGGCTGTGCACTATGGCCTTGTGGAAAGAATGAGGCTTCACAATGCGGAAGCTGAGAGATTTGGATCACACGTCACAGAGGCTTCCAGTCTCAAACCCTGGAGCTGGCAGCCAAAGGCGAATTCTCCAAGCTAACATTAATAGGAGCTGACAGACAAAGTCCTTGCCTGACTTACAGACCGTAATTCCTTCACTGCTTGGAATTGAATTTTACTTTAGACAAAAAAATGTGTGCATGATACAGATTTGTTTTATGAATGGAACAAGACAACTGCTTCCCAATATCTGTCATAAAGAATAATTTGTCTTTTAAAAACACAAGATAGCACTAAGTTAAGAGTTTTAAATTTAATTAGCCAAAGATGCATATTTACACTGAGGAATGATGAAAAGTGAACTAGGGCAGTTAGAATGATAAAAATAAACATTTACACCATAAAGATCATGAATATGTTTTAACAATATGGGGCCAGTAAAGGGTTTAGAGTATTTTCCTAAGTTGCCAAAATATGTTTGCTGGGTCCTTTGCTATTTAAACCCCTGCCAGGGAATCTCAGACCAGTGTAGCATTGCTGGGAACTGTTTTTGGCAGTTCCACATTCACTAACACAGCAGGCCTTTTAGATCACAGACCTGTGACCCCAGTTATTTGGTTGTTTGTGTTCACAAATCAGCCAGTAATCCCCAGAAATGTCCAAATCAGTCTTCAGGTTTTCCTAATAGAGCCGTCCATGCTCTGCTTGGCTGTCAGCATGCTGGGGAGTGGACGGGGTCATTGAGAGTGCTCTCTACTGGGGTAAGAAGGTCCAGAGAGACTGCAGCCATCCAGGATCATTCGGATTTAGAAGATTTAGAATACCTGTCTTTCTGTTTTTCAATGATTAAAGGAAGATTCATGATTTTTACCCTTATCCATCCATTTTCAGCTGCTTTTCTTCGACTGTGACACTGATCCTTAAACCCTGAAACGACCTGGACCTATACATATATAAGTTGGGTTGTCTTTTTATAGTTTTAATCTCCACTGACCAATAGCAAACCATCTTGAGATACTAAATTTTGAGGGAAATGAGAGAATGAAGGTCCAAACTGGAGGAAGCGATTTAAGATGCTCACCATCCACTTGTATTGAAGTTAGTATAAACTTCTCCACAAAAGACTTTTTAAATCGTTATGAGAAAGGAGCAAAAAATTTCTTTTTAATAAAAAGTGTAGAATTATTTCCCTTAGTGACCAGGTGAACTAACTTGCTAAATGATTTTTTAAATCAAAACTAACATTAAAAAAAATCCCTGTCTTGACTATTTGCTAGTTTTCTCCACTCAACATTATTTATGTCTTAAAGTGAACAATTTAAACCTAACCCTCAGCAAATTAGACAGTTTTATTAGCATTTTCGTACCAACTAGCTGAATCATGCACAGTCAGCAGTGGTAGCTTATCTTTTGCTCTACTTCATATGAAGGCAGTTTAAGCAGGTGGCTTTATCAACAACATACATTTAGTCCAAACTGAATAATGTTGTTGCCTTAATGTTTATTGTGCACATTAAATTAAATTGCTTTCACCTGAAACATTCAGGCTTTATTGTAATGCTATAATTGGCTACATCACAAAGAATTTAATTCAACCCATTGGTGACTTGGCACAATCAGTATGGAAGTAAAAGTGTCTTAATAGCTTTATTTAATAGAGGAAATTGATGATGAATAAATATATCACATGTTCAATGAATACTAATGCTACATCTATATTCCCTAGAGCTATTCTACCCTGCCAGGCAGGCTCAAGGCCAGAAGCCCTAAAAACACGACTATTTTTTTTGTCCTGCCCCCCACTTCAGCTCTCTGGTACATCCTCTCTAGCCTGCATGTCTGTCCTCCCAGCGAGGCACCCAGGGTCAGGCCCAGGGAGCCATAAAGGGCTGGTTTGTGTTTGGTTAGTGGTGCAGAGCACCATGTGAAAAGCTTAATTTCAATGGTCCATGGGGATTAAACCATGCAGGAGGCAGAAAAGAAGGAGGTGGTGTGCATGTGTGTGTGTGTTATCATGAATCTGTGTATGTGTGAGGCAGGCAAGCTGAGGTCTCGGTCCTCAGTTAAAGACAGGCATATGATTTCAATTAAGGTCCTCCACCTTTTTCTTCTCCTCAACCCCCCCTCTTCTCGTCTGTCTACCCCTCTCTGACCAAACTGTGACTGTGGACTGAGGTACTAGAGCTGAAACTGCAGTCTTTTCCCATTCAAGCCCTTATTAATCAGGCTAACTTTTAGTCAGGTTGATGAATGGAGGAACTTGGTGCCTCTTGGCTGAATGCACCTCAGTTAAATATACGCAGTGTATAAGAGCTTAAACAGAAGTAAATGCAACGTTTCTACCCTTTCTTTCTTTCTTTTTTTTGTCTGCCTCTTTGGCACGCACATACACTCATACATGGCCAGTCATCCCGAACCATTAGCCATGCTTGATTACCATTGTAAAACTGGTCAGTGAAATCCAATGGCAGCCTGAAATTATGTGCATACAGTGGTAGACAATGCTGGTTTTCAGAAATAGTTACTACTTTTGGTTCTCTTTTTCCTTATTTCTCTGTCTTTTTCCCCTTTTCAAAGTATCTCTTCCTCAAAGGCAGGAGGAATGCAGTCAAGATTTGGGAGAAAATGAAAGAGTAGTTCTTCTCAAGAGAGAAAAATTAGGAAATAGATGATCTCACAGATGGCCTTTTTCAACAATCTTGTTATGTTGAGTTTCTGTTGGAGATAGGCTGAAGCTGCTCATATTAACTTTAAACTATTTTGACTACATTGGGAAAACAAGATAAGGTTACCAGGGGAATTGGGGTGATAAGGTGTACACCAGATTAACGTGACTATCACCTTAAGAAAAATCTCCATTAAACCTATATGTAGTCCAGACGTAAAAAGGCATAATCATTCTTTTTAATACAGTTGATTTTGTAATAAAAATAAACCAAGCCACCATACCTTCAGAGCAACTTGAAAGCACTTACAGGTCCTGAATGTTACCAAACTGGCATTTTTATAAGGCAAGCACCAGATGTGCTGCCTTATAAATCTGCCATCCACACAGAGCAAATATCTGCGCAACAGACGTGCAAGGCAAAAGAGGAAAGAGTGTTATGAGAAAGAAAGACAAGAGGAATGGCTGGGGAGTGTCAGCTGAAACAGAAGGAGTCACACCATGTCAGGCAGGAGTGTGAGGGTGAAAATGGGTGAACATGTACTTGCTGCTGCCAACACCTTACGAACGGTTATTTTTAAAGGCTACATTTGCCTTTGCAGGATAAAGGACTGAACTGGGCCTTGGTAGTGAGGGAATTAATGACAACATTGATTTCTTTCTGCCTGATTGTTTAACAGTTGTGCAATAATAAAAATGTGTTGTTTTTTTTAAAAATAATTCTGAATATCTAAATATACAAGTGACAAGGGTGTAAGGATAGAGCGTGTTGTGTGTTGCTCAGACTATTCTGCCAATCTGTGATAAATTAGTGGATTCTATTTATAAAATTGACATTATTTCTTCTTCATGGCAATTTCAATGGCAGTTTCATAAAACAAGATTGAGTGTTTTTTTTTGTTTGTTCTTTTTGCTTAGTCCTTTATCTTTCTTTAAATATATCACCATATTTGTTATATATGATATACATTAGCATGCAAGATTACCTGTCCTCCTTTGCATGTCATGTTTGTACAGATTAGGAGTCATAAATGTCTTTACTGTCATGCCACTGCAGGAGTGTGTAACATAATACACTCTCAGGGATTTTCCTCCACTTGCCTCCTTTATTCTCTGAACACAGGCATGAATAAGCTCGCCTGACAGTCATACAGTTATTGTAGTGATAGTGAATAATGGATTTTCCCTAAAACTGAAAAGACATGTATGGACCAGTGATTTGTTGTGAAAAACTTCACCCTTCCAGTTCTGTGTATGTTCTCAGGAAATGAAAGCTGTAAGATTAATTGAGCGATGAAATAAAGATATCTAAGTTCAAAAGGGTACTTTAAAGAAAGCAGACATGTAAAATATCACTGTTGAAATTAAAATCCATCTATCCACAGAAATGTTATTTTAAAGGAAGGATGGAGATGTTTTAGGCAGTAGGGTGGTACAGCAAGTAGTGAGATAATCATTAAATTGTAAGCGTCTGAGCAAACTGTGTGGGTATAAGGAGTAACAGATGATCAGTAACATATCAATATTATTAATCAGAATATTTTAATCTCCTGAGAATTTTTTCTTCTAGACATCCTCTAGATTATGTTTTTTTATCTGTTGCCTGCCAAAATGGAGTCCACATTGGAATCTACAGAAAGTTTTGAAAGCACTTTTAATGTAATGGTTCAGTGTTTCAATTCCAGTTCAGTATTATCATTGAGACGATACAAATGTCTCTGGGGCTTCAGTGATTTTTATCAAATCCCATTATTTCTTCCATACTCACAAAACATAGAGGTTGAGGGAACCTCTGATTAAAATCAAACATGAGGTCCACCATCTGTGCAAATAGGGCTAAAGATAACGAGTAAGATCTGGTTTGGCCCATTTGGCCCTGTGGTGAGAACCAGGCTTCATAGTGTCTGGTTTACTTGGAGAAGGAGCCACAGAGAGCTGGGTGTTTCTGACATCCTGCCCAAACATGGTTTGGCTCTAGGAGAGAAGCTGCGTTGAGTGCCGACTCCCCTGCCCGCTTCTCCGAACTCTAACCATGAATGGCTATCTGCTAGCGTTTTGTTGAGAGGGTTCCTGGATTCATCCATCTTTACTGTCCGAGGTTTTGGGGAAGAGTAGGAAGAGGTGGTTTTAAATTTCTTGAAAGTCATCTGTCTTAACTGCAGGAGGCAGGGCAATGACAGAGCGTCTTTCCAAGTTCAAGATGTGGGCTTGTTGGTGTAGAGGAAAGGAGGTTTCTCAGAAGTGCTGATTAAAGAAAACCTGTGTGTGTGTGTCTGCGTGTCAGTTCATGTGTGGTCCATGCGAGGGCCGAGGACAGGATGACATCCAGCAGACCCATCTGTTGAAATGACAGGGGTCCTGTCTGGAGCAGCTGTGAACCTCCACCTCCTGTGGCTGAGGCACTTTAAACTAGCCCGATACACACACAGCAACACACAATCTCACCACATGCACGCACACTCATTCCAGTGGCTCATAGTTACAACAGTCTGACTGTCTCCCATCCTACTCCATTGCTTAACTTGTAAACAAGTCACTTCGTTTCAGATGAAATGTTTATAGTCTAAAGTTATGATAATGTGCAGCCCTGTTTAGTCATTTAAAAGTGCTGTCCTATCTCTGAAATTCAAAGTACTGAAACACTATCAGAGGTGGTGACATCATTGCAAGCCATGCAATAAAACTTTATCTATAAAGTTCAGTCTCTGAGACGGACAAGCCAGGCTGGCAGAGAGCGTTATCACTGAAGTGTACTGATAGCTGTGGTAAACACTGAGAGGCTTGGTGATGTCACTGTGGAGTTTGTGCAAATGCAGGAGAAGGGCGTTGACCTCAGCATAAACACACTCGCTGAGTATACAGTGGTGTAAGTGTAGGTGTCTGTGCATCTGTCCCACATTAGCCTAGCAGATTCTTACCAACAGCTCCAGCAGAGCGACTCTGTGGCAAGGATGCAGAAAGCCTGCTACAGCACGTCAAAAAGATAATAATTTAATCTTTTACAGTATCTCAGCTCTGTCACCTTCTATAAACTCGTCAATCCATAGAAGAGCCAGGGGGAAAAAAAGCAACATTTTTGAATATTTACACCACACAAGTTAATTTGTTTTGACAGAAACATCTGCAGGAAATCTATTGCAAGCTCCTTCTTAATAAGCCTTACTATTAAAGAGGGGAAAGCAGAAATGAAGTGGAAAAAGCTTTTCTCTCAATCCTCGCCGCTGCAAAGCCTCATTTGGGAACAACCACATTTTCGCCTCTGAAGAATTGTGGTTTTCTACTCAGGGCACCAGTGGGATTGTTTTCTCTTTCCTCTCCTCTTTTTACTCTCATTTCCTGAACCAAGACATAATAGAGTGTTCTGTAATGGGTCCATTGCCCCTTTTCTTTCTTCCTCCTAACATTAGTAATTCTTTCTTTGATGTAGCATGCTCTTTTCTCTTTTACCATTGCACCCTTGTTTGTCTGTATTTGCAGAAGCTTCATACTATAAACAGTGTATATCTTGTGATCTTTTCTTCTGCTTCTTCCAGTTAAATGTGTCCCTGTTTTGCTTCTTTTTTTTTTCTTTAGAATTTCCGTCCCATCACCAGCGGATATGGCGGTTACAGCCGTAAACCTTCATATACCCCTGAACCCCAGTCCCCACCGGCACCCCAGTCCCCTCAGGCACCCCAGCCCACTCACCTGAATAACGGACACTCCAGACCCAACAACGGCCACAGCTATGGATACGGGAATGGAACTGGGCCCGCTCAGTACAACAACCCAGCAGGACTTTATGCTCATAATGGCAGCAATGGCGACAGATCTCTTCCAAGCAAGATGGGAGGCCTCAGCCTCAGCGCCACACATAGGTGAGATGATTAAAGAGTGTGCTGCAAAGAGTGCAGAGAGAAAACAAATGGGTCCTAAATCCCACCGCAACTTACAGTTTTGACACGAGGCATCTGGGTTTATACTAATCATTACAAACTTCAGTAGAACGGTAGAAACAGTAGAAAGTGTTAAGGCTTATCTCTCCATGACTGTTGGTAGAGTTAGTGTAATTGCACACTATGAGAAAATTCCACAAGTATGATAGTAGTGAGGCTCGAGTTACCGCTTCTAAAATCCTTTATTCTTTTCATTATGAGAGCACCACTAGGTGAATTTGTATGTTAATATACATTTACAGTATATTTTGATACCATAAGTTTATTTGTTCATGTGCTGACTCCCATGTAGACATTCTAACAGATGCAAACACAGAACCACATAGACTCACTTCGGAGATCTCTTGACACACCTGCACAGATGGCCCAGTGGACTGGAAAAGCCATTTGCTGTTGTGCATCCCCTCAAGCGGGCAATAAATGTGTTTTTAGTCTCCCAGCGAACATCCTCTCCAGCACTCCCAGGGTTCCCCAGGACGGGACTGTTAATCCTGACTAGGCCCACACACAAACACGCATACACACAGACAACACAGTTAAACACCATCTTAAACTGCTCAATGCCCACTGTCATCACTTTTTGTAACTCATTCATTACACAATTTCACTTGTTCTTCTGTCTTTCTTTCTGTCTCTCACCCAGTCTCACTTATTCACACACACACAAACATACATACACTCAGGCTGTAGTGAAGCGCTTCTTTCAGACTCCTGGAGGGGAGTCTAGAGACAAACATGCAGTTAAGTGTGTCAGGATTTAAACACATCTGTCAGCAGCCCTGCTCATCTCCCAGAGGTTTGACTGTATCAAATGAAAGATCCGTCCTGTTTGGTTTGGGAATAACTTGATGGATGGATGAACATGGCGCAGAGTTATTGTGATTAAGACTTTATGCCTGTGGAATCACATGTTGAGTGTAAAGTGTATACTTCTATTTTCCCCTGTTTTCATCTGTGCTGTCTTGGTAAAAGAAAACTCTATGTGACGTCTGTTTAAACAAAAGAAATATGTTGTAGTCCTGCCTAACTTTCTTCAGGTGTTTTTCTGTCAAGTTTTCTTTTCTTCCTTCGGTGGTCTGGCAACTTCTGTTCTTTTATCTTTTTGTATAGGCTGATAAAATAAAAAAATACAGTGGCCATATGTCATGTCAGAAATAAGACAAACCAAATGACCAAATTTATGTGTTACTTCTTTGTTGTCTTGACTGATAACCAATGCAAAGTTATGTTTTTTGACATATAGACATCATTATACAGATTACATTGTAACACTGTACCCTGCCCTCCTTGTTCTCCTTTAGCCCAGAGCCTCCCATACATTCCCCTGGGGGCCGTAATGGTATCGACACGCAGTCAGACGTCTACAAGATGCTGCAGGACTACGTGGAGCCCGTCTCTGAACCCAAACAGTCTGGCTCCTTCAAATACCTCCAGGGAATCCTTGAGGCTGAGGATGGAGGTAGGGCTGTTTTTGTGGGTGTGTTACTGCTTACATGTGTGTGATGGTGGCGAAAAAAAGCATGTGTGTCCACTGTAGCCTACATCTTTAGTGTCATGCTACTTTACCCAGGAAGACGTAAATTACTGTAACTGGTATCTAGTGGGAAAGGCTAGAATTTAAATAATGGCCACAGTGTCTGTATCATTTTCAATATTGTAACCTTACCAGCAGCAATTCTCATGTATTGCACAGGCACATCACCAACCTAGTCACATCCTCAAGCGCTGTATTTCTGTTATTCTGCAATGATATAATGCCACCTAAATGGATAGCACTGTTGAGCGGATATAAAATTAAATAGTTATAACTTGGGAAGCCACTGGGTATCCCTGTAACTCTCACAAACTGTTTTTGTATATAAATAAGGTGGAAAGTAAATATTCCCTCCTGTGAAAATGAGACTTATGAATCCAGCCAAAGGAACATCTCTTGCCTCGCTCAGTCAGCTTCTGACTGTTTTGAGCTTCCCTGTCCAACTGGCATAGTTTTCCTTTTATAGAAAGATACAGACAGGGAGGTTAGGGGATAGAGAGGAAGAGCAAGAGAGAGAGAGAGAGATCCGAGAGAAAACAAGAGACACAGGGAGAAGGAGAAAGATGAAGTGCTTTAAATAGCTCACGCACAGATGAACAGGGGAGGAAAGTTTTGGTTAGGCAATTTACTGCCAAAACAACTTCACATAGGACAATAAAGTGAGAAATATGGTTTTCCTGTCTGCCTTTTGACCGCTCAGCATTCCAGCTCTTGGGGAGGAGTCATGTGATGCTGACAGCAGCAGAGGAGGCTTATTCTCTGAACTAAAACATTCTTTTCAGGTTCCATGTTTACCACTAAAGCGGGGCAAAAGGTGCAAAAGTGGGCATCCTAAGCCAAGTGTTGGTATGTTAAAGCGGAAATAGCCTGGACCTCACAGAAGTGGGCTTATGACCTGTTAGCACGGATTGACTATGTTTAATGTTTTTGTCAAGCTCAGTGAATAACAGTGGTGTCCTTTAACCCGCATTGCTATTAGTGGAGTCCTACTGGCTGTGAATGTATGAATCTGCAGTGTCAGGGCTCAGTAATATTTGCATAGGTAAATAAGGGTTTTAATATATGTATTCTGTCATTCAGTCATCTGTTTGAATTCTTCTTTGTCGCTTTAATTACCTCCCCTCTGAAGAGAGAGAGAGCTCTCTAGAATTGGTTGACAATGTATATGTTTAATTATTTAACATGTTAAAGAATATTTAAATGAAATGACTTCTGAGATTACCTTTCTTTAGTTGAATCGGTGCAAAATCAGTGCACAATCCACACAGAAAAGGTCTATTTCCATCCAAAATTCAATATATCTGCCACCACATCGGTAATATGTGAATCGGTCTCAAATATCCAAAATTGGTCGGGCTCTACACTGGTTTGACTTATGTGGGTTGTGGATGCCAAAACTGGTACAGATATTTTTGTAAGAAAACCTAATGATTACTACTTCTTGGTGCTAATTTGAATATTTCCATGCAACAAAACAACAACTTGCAGTTAATGTGTCCCTCTGATATTTACTTTTAACAATAGAGAAAATACAGAAAATACCTAAATTTACCCAGACTTTCTCTTATAAAAGTGAAACATAAAATACTTAAGCAGAACATAAATAAAAAAAATTTTCAGGTTTTAGAATAAATCCATCACTGATTTTCTATTCTCTGAAGAATATTGTTATCCCAGGAAAAGAGTAAAAACTTCCCTCATGATTATCACATCTCTGGATCTACCTTTGATGTGAAAGGCGACAGGATAATCCACAGCACAAGGATCAACGCTGGCTGCTCCTGCAGTGAGGCCTGGAGCCGAGCCAGACCATACTGTTTCCTTAATTTAGCACTTGCCATTACACTCAACCACTCAAAGCAATGAGAGAGAGGGAGAGCTACAGAAAAAGACAGATGTTTATGACAGACGAAGAGGGCTTGGGGGAGAGAGACACTGCTGATTGATTAAAGAGGTTTAAAAGGAACTCTTTTTTTCTGCTGTCAGTTGTCTTTCACCTTGGGAGACTGGCAGGTTGATTGACAGGCTAAGCCCTTGATGAAACAGGGAGAGACCTCGGGTTTATATTGGGATCGTTTTAAAAGCTACCTGTCTTGTTTGGTGTCATTTAATCTGTGTGAGAGAGTGCAATCCTGCCAGAAATGTTGCAAAGGTCTGTCCCTTGTTTCTTGTTTTTTTTTTATTAGTTCAAGAAAGCAGAAACAAGTCAAATTAACAAATTTAACACATTCGACTCTTAAAATCAAATAATCCTGTTTTTGAATGCATACCTTGCTGTCAGGTTTTTAAATCACTGTAGTTGGTCTCCTTTTGAAGGCGAAAGCCCCTGTAGAGGCCATGTTGACTTTCAGGGGCTTTTAAAGTTAAAGTAAACAAGAGTGTCAGTTTACCCAAAATTCCACAGACTCTGCCGTGATTGGATAGCAGTGTGGATGGAAGAGTTAGTGTTAAGTTATGGTGTTTGAAACAATATTACTTATGGTTGATAGATAGGAGAAAATTTTACCTATTGTACCAATACAACACAGTCTGTTATTCCATAACATGTTAAGATATCATGTAGTAATAGCCTCACCAATTCAATCAAAGCCTTTACACATGAATGGAATTGCTTCTGTATATTTTAAAGAAATGCACAAATTAAAATTGTTAACTGTTGAGTGTGAAGACATGAGAGTGCAATGTTGGCAATGAGATTCTATAATTTCCACCTTCATCAATGAAAGTTTGAGGTAAATTCAAGAGGAACACAGACGGGAGACACTGTGATGGGGGAGTGTTTCTTCAACAGTTGGAAAAAGAAATAAACAAAATTCCAGTGACTTCTATGAAACCTCATCCATCCCTAGAACTCCCCCAGAAGTTTATCTTAAGAAGAAAATTCTGAAAAATATTTTCGTTCTGTGCCTTTGATTATTTTTTTTCCCATAGAAGTGACTTTCCATCAGCTTGCTGGGGGTATTTTTTCAGCTCGTCACAAAAGTGATGAATAGTGGCCACAAAACCCAGTTCAGTCAGTGCATGGAAAGTGCTTACGAAGGTAACTACAGACTGTGTCCTCTCTCCAGAATAAGACGTCAGTGTACTAAGACATCCGTCAGTATCACTGCTTTGCAGGAAATATTATACTTTAAATTATAACTCTCCAATTGATTGCCTTCTGGATTATAACATGTAAACTTGGAATGCTCACATATAGTCATATTTGTTACTTTTAGCTTAAATTATATGGGAAGTTGCATTAATCTATCCCAGTGGACCAAGTTGGATTTGAGTTTTAACAATGTTATTTGAATTACCTGTTGTCATGACCACAATTCAGATCAGTAACAGGGTGTAGATAAACATCACATCAGTCAGGCCCCCCTTCAAACGCACTGCAGAGTAATTCAATTCTGTTTCAAGGAAAAATAGAGGGTGCATTCCATTCGGATTGTTATTCCACAGGGATCAAGACAGAGATGAAAAGATACAAGATTTAAAGCCCTAGTAAGATTTCTGGTCCAGTGGGGGTAAACATGTGATTGTCAGCACGATTCCAATTTTGTTTCTTTCTCTCGTGATGTTTTTTTCTTCTCTGACTGCATAAAAGATTAAAAATGTGTCTTTCTGATACATTTAATCTGATTATTGTGCCCATTTTTAAATTATCTTTCTTGTCACATAGACTTGATATAACCCTGTTTAAACCTCTCGGAGAATTACAACCCTTCTTGCAGCATGCTCAGGAACAAACATTACAAACATATTTGTCTACAATTAGATTATTACAGCTGTTTATCTTTTGACTATGTGATTACATTTTCCTCACATTTCCTGAGGCTTCACACTCTGCTCTTGACAAGATTGAGTTAGGAGACGTGTGTGTGACTGTTTGACAGTCTTGTTGATATTAGTCACATTATAGGACACACATTGTGCCGCAAATCCTGCGTGCGGCGAGATGTGTGTTGTAATCGGCCAACTTGTCACTGTCTTTCAAATAAAATATGGTGTGTATCTGCACTTGGCAAACAGCTTACACGGGCCCTGAGAAGTCAGACTATTTAAAAATGTAGGAGCAAGACTAAACAAGTACTCCTTCATTTTGCTTTTTGTATCTATTCCTGACTGTGGCTGAAAAAGACTTATTAGTCACCATTCCCCTCTGTGAGAAAGTCACAAGAGTGCTGCACATGACTGGTTTTCCATTGGAGTGCATCATTAGGTAATAGAGATATTAATCCCAGAAATAACATACCGAGCTAATGTCAGCTCTTAAACACACCATGGAGCAGTCAGAGACAAACTGTTACTGAGGGATGGAAACTGCTTTGAGTCAGGTGCCAGATGCGAGGTAATTAGGCTGTGGTTAGTGACGGTGATAGGTGGTCTGTTTGGCGTGTTAGCCTGTTAGCCTGTGCTGGCACATCATCAGTAAGGGGAAGTCATATACTGCAGCTCACGGCTTTGCCCCATTGATTTACCCTGGTGCACTTGGAACCACTGGAGTGGCTCCAGATATCCAGTATTAAATATGCCCCTTTCATGCGTTCCAGTCAGGCATAACGGAACGCTTGATGGTAGGAGTTGATCGTTCTTAATAGAAAATGGTATCCGTGGGAAGGCAGCAACCCTTGTCTACCACCAGAAATACCAGTCTCTTATCTGTTAGTTGTTTTTATAAACAGCCTTTGTTCGAGGAATTGTAACAAAATAAATCAACATTTTATACTAAAACAATTGTTGTAGCTGATCTTCTTGGTCTTCTTTTTTGTGTGTACATTAAGCTTTATTTTACAACCATTTTATTTTGGCTAATAGATACTTTGTGTTAAATTTAAAAGAAAATCTCCTTGATGTCATTTTTATTTTATATTTATATTTAAGAAAAAAATGCATCTAACTGTTTTTACCATTAAGATGAATGTCAACTCATTTTGTGTCCTTCACAGACGTGTGATTGTAGCATATTGGTGTGACAGTTAAAACTTTTTAAAAAGACTCTATAACATGGGGTGTTTTTCCTGCTGGGTGTCTAGCCATCATGACTGATGAATTCCTTGTAAGTGTCAATAGAGACTCTTGAATGGAGCACAGGGGAAGGAGCAAGAGACACAGAGAGGTCAAAGAGAGGGGACAAGAGAAACGTAAAAGAGAGACAAACAAAGAGATTCAGTAACTGATCTGAAGGGAAGTGAAAGCAAACGGAAAAGGTTGAGGACAGTGAATACCTTCTTATATTATAATGTTGAACATTTTATTCAGTGGCTGTAACAGCACTTCATTATGCTATATGTAGCATTTCCACATCAATGAATCATTACCACATTCATTTTTATGTTTCCACGATGAAGATTGATATCTTACAGTAATTGGTCCTCAGTGGATTTTAGATTGCATGCAACCGGGCTGCATATTGTGAAATCTGAAAGCAAAAGCATAAATCTCTCTCTCAAAATAATTACATAAAGACAAACGCTATGCAGTGGCTGAGGAAGAGGTCAAGTGGCAACATCCTGTTTGTGAAAGCATCAACAAGGTTAATGAGAAATGTGATCTCAACTTACAGAAACACTAGCGCATTGTCTTGGGCTACCATTTGAGCATGATACAGAATTGAAAGTGAAAATGAAAAAACAAACAAGGATTCTACTATTAGTGTTGTGTTTACTGCATGAGGGAAACTTTCTTGAACCAGCTCATTGTATTTCCCCAAGTGGTTGGTTCAGTAGGACATTGTTAAAGAAATATGTGTGGCTGTTAGGCTGTTTCTGGATACTCTCCTTGTGTTCTGGTAGGTTGCCCAGTATGCACACTAATGTCTTTGAAACTAAACCTCCCATGAATACCTATGCCATATTTGTATTCCAGCACTGTAGCACACATCTGCGAGGATGGCCAGAAATGGTGAGAAATAGCTCAGTGGAGAACAGAAAATGACCCCTGGTGCCTCTTTTGAGGGTAGCGTGTGAAGTATTAATTCATCTTTGTATCACTTAGCATCCTACATAGACCTGACAACCACCACGCTCTAGTCTTACTACCTGGAGCTCAAAGGGAATTTGCTTCAGAGCATAAACACACATGAATACACAAGAAACCTGTATGTCTTTTTCCTTGAATTACCAGATAAGCACTACCTGGAATCTAGCGGTGCTTGAACACATACACAAACACACATATGTTTGGGATGCTCCCCTGGGATTCTGGGAGCATGTTTTACATATATGGCATGCATGCTTATGTAAGGTCTGGCCTCTGGATGATTTACAGTGTAATTTTCAGTGTTCCTATATTTAATCTGTGGTTATTTTGTTATTTCTAGGTGTGTCTCCAACAGAGAGAATGAGAAACTTAAAGTCTCCAGTCAGGTCTCCAATCCCCAAACTGGGAAGCCCCATCCCCAGCCCCATGCCTGGTCTTCAGAAGCTTCCCCAGTGCACACGCTGCTGTAATGGCATTGTGTAAGTATTGCACAAATCCTGGTTTCATTTTAATGTAAATACTAAAAAGAGGACTGCATAACATCATAGAATACCTCATACAATAAGTGTGTAATTATGTCTTACTGGTCAGAGACCCCTTTTGAGAAGGCATTGATATATATTTTTTTGGTCTTGAAATGTAAAGACCACTCAATATAGCCAAAATATTTATTTGGTACATAAAATACTTTATCAATTTAATTAGCTTTTAATTTCAACACTAAGAGGTAATGTTATTTTTTACATTTAAATGCCACACCATGAAACATAAAAGTAATGGCTACTGTGGTCTACAATTACAGACTACTGAAGATACAGTAAATGTGATACTGAAAATATGAATGATTTATTCTCATATTGGCTGTTAAAACTATTTTAATCGCCATCTGGAAATTATATATTTCTGTCTGGTTTTATCACTCCTCCTGTGGTCATAAAGTTTAAACGTTGAACTATGTGAGGTGAGACAAGGTTCTTCCCTGACTCTGAAACAAAGAGGTTAACTCGTGTAGGTCGACCTGCACTAACAGGCCTTTTCACAAGTACTCAAGAAAAATCTATTTCCATTTATCATTTTAATGATTAAACCGAGCCATCCTCTACACACCCTTTCCCATGCACACATGCTGTATACACACACTCACCTGCACACATATACAAAGCTGCGTACAAAAACTGACACTAAACATTAAGCAGAAGCATACCCGCACACACTTTTCAGCCAAAGTAACCACATGCACCGGTAATCCCCCCTCTATAAAAGCAGCTGCAGGTAAGCAGTGATGTCATCGGCTTACTTGTTAACAAGAGTGCATTGTAGGAGCTCGCAGGACACAATAAGGCTGTTATGACCTAGGAGAATTTTACAGCTTTTTAAACAAATATAGAGCACTGTGTCAAGAGTTTATCCTCCAAGTCATGTGGTTAGATGGGGAAAGTGGTTAAAAAAAGAAGCAGGCTTATGACTGAATGGTCGCTGGCCCGAAACCCCAGTCCAGAAAGGAAAATCTTATTGGGAGCAGTGAATGAACAACGCCCTTTACAACTGCCATCACTGTGTGACCGAGTGAAGCAGTGAACCTCCGAATGCACCAGTGTTGATCATTACCCAGCCAGCAGAATAAACATGTACTATTGAGCTCCCAGGTGTGATAGTATGAATGTGTGTAACCTTTCCTTCACCTGAAACTCCTCTCAGGATATGTTCTTTGAAAACTTTGCAGAACTATCATAAAATATATTCAAATGCTTGCATGGTTAAAGTCTCTATCAAGTATGATAAATGCTGATTTGCATAGAATATTGAAAGTTCAATAAACAACTGAGTCACCACTTAATGTTTTGTCCTCTGTGATGACATCTCCCTAAAAACTGACTGCAGTGCCTTTTAAGGCACTCAGCATATTGCAGTTTGCTTGCAATAGCATGATTTTCCTATCTTGCATTCATGTATCAGTCTAATCTCCACTATGTTTATTCCACCTTTCCCTTACACTACATATAAGGTTGGCTTCTTTCTGTCCACTGTCAATAAAAATAGAATTCAGATTCAGACTTGAGTTGCAGCAGAAAACATACCAAAACAGAAACCAATTTCAAACAACCAATTTCAAGCTAAACTATCACACAATTGTTTAAAAGAGTGCTTAGCATCAGTTAAATGTTCAAGTTAATTTAGAATTAATTTATGAATTATCATTCATGACTACACCATATAATAGATCTCTCCTGTAACATAAAGAAATTCAGTAATATCTGTTTTGTCAAAAGAATCGGACTTGACAAATCTATGGGAAATATGATATATGATCAAAAAAGTCATACAGCACATGAAGCAAAATTTTGAGGAACAAGGAACATTTGGCTGTGTTAATATAAAGTTAAATGCTGATAATTGGGCTTGAACAGAGCCAAGTAAAACTCTTTAGGCTATGTAGGCAGTGTCTGCATCCTCTGCTGCAACTTCATGATTTTTAAATTAATTAAAGCCTTCATAAGTCTAACACTTTCTGTCTTTTTTCATCTCTCCATCCAGTGGCACCATCGTGAAGGCCAGGGACAAGCTCTATCACCCTGAGTGCTTTATGTGCGATGACTGCGGCGTCAACCTCAAGCAGAAAGGGTACTTCTTCATCGAGGACAATCTGTACTGTGAGACCCACGCCAAGGCTCGCGTCCAGCCCCCTGAGGGCTATGACGTTGTTGCCGTTTACCCCAACTCCAAGGTGGAGCTAGTCTGAGACGGAGATGGAGCTGGCTTTACTGTTAAATAACTGGGAAAATAAAATCTGGGAGAATGGGGCTACTGAGTATCCTAGCCTACAATTTATCAAGCTACGTCAAACAGGAATACCTATCTTGGATCAGTTTTGCCTTTGGGAGAGTGCTATGAAATGTGTTTTTCAGTGATCCAAGATTAGTATTTCTACACTGACAGACTTGATAAATGCTATGTATATTGAGCATATTGCCAGAACGTGGCTTAAATCTGATGAATATCCCAAAAACTCAGGCCCATTAAAAAGCTGACATCGTATGCTATCTCCCAGCCTGACAGCTCTCATCTCTCAATCAGTGTGTTTACATTAAATTCTAAATCCAAGAAAAGTATCGAACGATTTCAGGTCTTGAAAAGGTGTTCATACGCACGTTTGTATCCACATCACCAGCACAGCATATTACTAGAATATTCCATGTAATAACAAAGAAAGAAGACATGCACAGATAGCAAAAAGTTGGCGGAAAATAGAATGAGACGTTAATGCAGTTTGACATTACTACATCAGAATACTACACCAGCTATCTGCTTTTATCACCAGCATAATATTCAATGTGTCCAGTGGCAACCTGCACTCAAGCCTTAAAATAACATTAAAACATTAGTTTGTGATATAGATTATCACAAGAGAATTGTAGTTGACTGGTGCATTTGCTGTGATGAAGTGTTTAGAGGAGTTGGTGTTTTTTCTGCCTTAAGACTAATTTTGCATTTAGCTATTATAACAATTTCCCATGCAGCACAGCACACTACAAACAGTCATTTAAGGTATAATGATATTTTGTTTAAGCTTTGGTTAAGGGGTTTAAAGGTTTCATTGTCTTTTTAACTATGTTACAGTTACACATTGTACTCCTGTTGCAGATGGACTTTTGCATTTTATAATTTACATCTACGCATTTTCATTTTTAGACTTTCTATTTTACAAAACTGGGGAACATCTCTGTTTGATGGTCACTTTTTCTACTCACTTCTCAGTTATGTGAAACAATAAGCAACCATTCATGATAAGTAGATTTGTAAATATAATTGTGTAGTGTCTGGAATGTGCGTCAGTATGCTTTGGTGAATGGGTTTTACTGAACTATAACCTGTAGTAAATGCCTCCGTATGCAGCTAAGTCAAGCACCACCTTCTGAAATGTAAACGAAACGCTGGAGGAGACATCCTCAAAGTTGTGAGGAACTATGGAACTTTAAAGAATTTCTCCCAGATGTGATCACAACCACCTCAATTTATAAACAACAAATTGCAAGAAATGAGACTTTAATGGTGAAGTAATTTAGCCTAATCCAGTGCATGCATGCAAGGATGACATTTTGAACAGGCGTGATGCACATTACCAGAAAAGTGCTCTCAAGCACCTGACTGAGAGAGGAATTTTGGCTCCCACTCATGTTCACAGCAAAGAATTCAAGTTCATAAAAACAAGAGCACAGAGTTCACTGGGTCTGTTTATTAAAAACATCAATATGCTCTCCACCTCTCATGACAACTTTTAAAAATGATCTTGTGCGTTTGAGACAGGAGACACGGACCACAGAAAAATGTTTAAAACTCGTAAACTAGGACTCCACAGCCTACAACATGTGGGAGTGATATTCACTTTTTTTAGTTTTTTGGACCCACACCATAGATACATTACAGTTCCTCTTTGGAAGGGAGAAGAAGACAGAAGTTGTAAGTGTGCATAGTTGTATTCCCTTTCTACTATGAACTCAAATGTCTGGTCACAGCCAAGTCCATGAAGCAAATGAAATATACTTCTACATTTCCTCTGAGAGAGGGGGAACAGAAAGGGAGGGAGTGAAGAGATGAGAAATGAGAGGACGGCATGTATTTTCTTTTCTTGACAGAAATTATTTCTGCAAGAAGAAAAAAACGTGTCATTACGACTGCAATATGTGGCCATCAGTGTTGGCTTATTGTGTATAGTGAAGTAAATGGGGTGGAGAGGAGTGTTCTTATTCTTAATTTTAGAAATGTTTCTAATAAAACTACTTTTCAATTTTAAATGAGAAAATGAATTTTGCCGTGCCGATATCCGTCATTTTTCTAGATGTCAACAGTGATGTGTAGCTGCTGGTATGCCATCTATACTAGTTATCTTGTAAATTATGTGAAAATTATATTGCTACCACATTGTTTCTTTGGTATTGTACATATTTGTTTTATCGGGATTCAACATACAGTGTAACATGTCACTCACGTGCCTTTGCATACGCAGTGTCTTATTTCTTTGACACAAATCCTCTTCTTGTGTTTAACTTATTGTTCTACCAACACATGTTTTTGTTCTGGAGCTTCTTATTTGCCTTTTTTTTCTAGAATCTAAATAAATTGAGAAGTGCATTACCATGACATGATTGTTCACATTCTTCACTGGTCTTGGGCTGCAGGATTTCCCACAAAAAATTCACGAGCGACGCTGTGAAACACACAAGGGATTCAATTTGTCTTCGTTTTACACTTCAGCTCTGACATGGTATTTTTTTACCATGACCACAAGGCTACAAAATGTGTCTTGCGACCCAAATCCTCTGACATCTACAGAGGCCTTAAATCTGAGCATATAATTGTTGGAACATGAAACCAGGTCTTGTTTTCATAGTGCTGCATCTCATACGACTTTATTGCCCATGAGAAGTGCATTTTTTAGCTTTATATCAGCAGCCACCCTGCTAAAAGAGTTGAGGGTGTGAGGTAATACACACAAAGTCTGTGTCTTTTTATTACACTATAACTAATGGGGCCTGTTTCTGGACTGAGTATAAATTAAACCAGTAGTAAACCGTAATTTAGTTAATCCTCATTTTAAAAGTGGCTTTCTGAAACACATCTTGCATTTTTTTTAAGAGCTACATCTTGACTCAGATAAATTAGACTGATTTCAATCATATGTTTTAGTCTTTATTTGTGAGAGTCTTTGCCGTCAGCACAGAAAACCTGGATGGCATCATAAAAAAACCCAAGATATGGTTGAATCAGATGAGTAAAAACTGACAAAACACTGAAAGTGGAATTAAAAGAATGTTTTTGAACAGAATACCAAAATCCTTGTAGAGATCAGAGATAAGAGTATCTATAGGTTTTTTATTCTATTATGATAACAGTGCATCTCAAACAAATTTTAATCTGAATTATTACATAGATTAAGTTAATGGTTCTTGTAGGTCTTCTACAAAATGCTGCAGTCCACATAAGCCACACATCTCCACTGACAGACAACATTAATCTGAAGCTAAACCTGCATCGTTGGAGGTTTAATTAAGCCCTTAATTAGTCTTGCATCTCTCGTCAGGAAATGGGTTAGTTCATTCATTTATATATAAGGTTCAATTTGAGATGATACTATTAAAAACCATATCAGAAAAAGCCAATTTGAGCATTTATGGTTTAAACGGGCACTTTAGCCTAGAAGTAGGCTTAATGCCTGTCTGGGAAATGAGCCAATGGTGCTTAAGTATTTTCCTTCTTTGTAGTGATGATTTATGGCACTGTAAATGTGTTGATTTTCCTCACGTTTGTGGCTTCTCGTGTTGCTGTATGTGCATCAACACCCGAGCAGAAAGTCAAATAATATAATACACACAGTTGCTGTAGGTGGCACAGATTCAAGGGATTTCTTGTAACAGGCGAAAGGCCACCTCATACCCCATTAAATGACTTGGCACCTTCAGTTTTCAACAACCGTAGTGAATGCGTGCAGATTTTAAGTGAGCTGTGAGAGAATCAGGGCATGGAGAAATAGACAGGTCTTTAAGAAAATAAGCCAAGGGAGAGGGAGAAGTAAACAAAGTGCTGCTGTCTGGACTGAGAGTTAGTTACTCCTCCTTTGTGTAATAAGCTTTACTCACACTTGATAATGCATCCCATATGCATGACACTGGTATTGTGCTCAGCCTTAAACTAAACATCATGTACAGTAATTGTCATTCTTGTTATTGTGCTTAAAGGATAGTATTCAATTTAATCAAGATAAAAAGAAGAACTGTCTGCATCCCTTACAGTATACCCACCCCAGAGGCGCATTGTGATTTAGTTTACAGGTTGTGAAATGTATTAAATTCTCTCTAATTTGTTGTGAATACATTTCATTTGACAGATCTACACAGTGAAGTGTAAGCAAAACAGAGGCAATAAGAGATACAGAGTTCTGCTTCTCTCACATCCATAAACATTTTAGTCAGCTTTACAGACCAACACTTCAAGTTGCTCAAGTTTTCTTGTCCATCACATCTCTGTAGTTTTGCTCAACTTCCTTCCAAATCCACAAGCTAAACGGGGTCAAATTCTTCACATTGGCATGTACCAAGAAATGAATTGGTTAACTGTATCTGAGGTTGACAATAACAACAAGGTATTCTAATTTGACTAGGGTGCATACATGTCACTTGGCAACTAAAGAATACAATACTTTTCTAGACATAGTGTCTTTAAATTGGAAAAATACTGTATAAATAATTAGATAAGGAATCCCAATAAATAAAAGATTTATCCCCACTTAAATTGCCATGTAAAGGCTTAGCCTTTGATGCAGCAGCCGTAGGTTCAAATCTCAACCTATGGCCCTTTGCTGCATGTCATCTGCTCACTTTACTTATCTGCCATTCATCCAACACCTGTCTTCTCCCCCACTTACTTTCTGTACATCTTTCTTGTAGTTAACAGTGAATTTATTATCACAGTGAGGCTTGCTGACCCACAATAATGCCCTACCTCCTTCAGTTTAATAACAGCAATACCTGATCTCTGTATTTTCTTTCTTATACACCTACTATCTTTATGGATCATACTGTTCATTCCTGATCTGTTGGCCGTACAGTACCGACCTGTTGTCTGTGACAGCCATGATATATAGAGTCTTACTGGATGAGGGCTGGCTATTCCTTTGTATAAAGAGCAGCATTCTAGCCATTCCTCCTCAGATATAAATCGAAGACTTGTACTATAACTCAAAAAGACCCATAAGGAACACACAAAACTTTAAATTTATAACAGCAAAGGTTCTTAGAGGGTATAATATGGAGTTCGGCTAGAGGAGAGTTGGGTGGACGATGAAAGAGTCTGGAGATCTTCTGTTTTGCTTCATGATAACACTGGCAGTTTAGTGTATATTAAAGGGCTGTCAGCTTTGTAATCAAGTTCTGTTCTAATGGCTGTGGTAGAACTGAGGCAGTAATGCAAACAATTGTGTTTTTATGACCTCACAAGTTACTGTGCATGTATTGCACAGCAGGAGGGGGGAAATTAGGACCTTGCTGTGTGCTATGAACCATTTAGAGTTTGTGAGTGTAGCATGTCTCAGATATGGAGAGTGCTATTAAAGACGTGTCAGTTTCCAAACTCTTATGGAAAGGTTTAATGTTGACTCCCTTCAAATGTGACAGAATAGAAAATCTTATTTTGATGGCCAACCAATTTCTGGTCATTTTTGCAAATGTTTGTGTAACCGACAGAAGTAAAATCTGCTGCTTCAAATTAGTTTTGTGATGAAAAAACAGCCTTTAAAACACACTTTCCTTGTTTCTTATGATTGGTTCGCACACTATTATGCAAAATTGTAACAGGTAACAACCTTGTAAGCTTGATGGAATTTGGCTACTTTTACTCTGACTCGAACCATGTAAAAACTGTTAAAAATAACTCCAGATTATTTCGCTTAAGAACTGGCAAAAGTCTAAATGGAGTTGTTTTGTTTTGTGTTTATTTATGGATGCACATGTGTGTAACCTTGTTTTTTCTTTAATGAGGATAAAATCTACGCACAAGGATGAAAAGATGCATGGTTTGTTTGCATGGCAGTTTGTGTATTTCACTGGAAGCCCCTTGATCCTCCTAATGTTTTGGTTGGCCTTGCGAAAGGATGAAGCTTTGATTGAGCTTTGCTTTGAGTCTCATTAGAAGGGGATTTAGAAAGAGACAGTCATTGATCTTGAGACACCCACAGGATGACCTCAGAGTGGCTCAGCTCTCAGGCGAGCAATAAAATCAAAATCAAGTGGGTCTGAATAGGTTGGAGAAAAAGAAGAAACTGGCACTGATGAGAGGTTCACTGTCCCCGGGGCTATGGAAAAGTGTGTAAAATCAGTACAATATGCATGAAATATAGCTTTCCCAAAATAGATAATGTGAAGAAGTCAAGGGGATCTAACCCGAGGGTCTGACTTGCAAAATGTATTTGCCTTTTCACCCAATGCCAACAAACTTCCAGCCATGCAATTTAGTTGTTTTTGTTTTAGGTGAAGTGTTTGAATATGGCTAAACCTGATGTAATTTGAGCTATTTCTTCTGTTCAGAAAGGAGGTTATATTTTTAGTACCAATTTGTCTGATATAGCAGGAAATATTAACATCGTGTCGACAGATTTCAATAAAAATGTGGTGGAATGTAAGACTGTGGACCAGGGAACATGTAACTTTTGAATATTTTTCTCATGAACTACATTGAATGGCAAACATGGCAGATGTATCTTATGGGTGTCTATCACTATTTTGATACAAAGGTTGAACATATCAAAATATTTCCTTCTGATAAAATACAGTATGTTATTTGTGTTTCCTTGACAGAGCTTGCAATGTCAGAGTAATTCAGTTTTTCCTCACCCTAAACTTAAGCTGCTTACAAGCAAGTCCATTATGTTGTGAAGAAATATAACGGGCTTGGAAAGTGTGTCAACAACATGTAATTTGTGTTTCGAAGTTTGTGCCAATTTGACAGAATTCACATTGCTAAAGATACACAAACAAGAAATGACTTGTTATGGGAAAGTCTGTCGGAAGACTCATTTTAATTTACAGTCAATATTTATTTGTGATGGCATTGTTACAGATGTACAGAACATACATTGTATGTAATCCAGTAAAGGAATCCCTCTGACATCTTTTGTTTATTCTAAGGGGTATGTGAAAGAGCTAGCTGAAGTAGCTATTGGTTTTCAGACATATGCAACACATCTCTGCCTTCTCAACTTTGTTTAAGGAAAAGTGTTTATAAAAACCAAACAGATGGCTCTTGTTTTAGAGGCATGTCTGCTCTCACCAAAACCTGGCTCTGGATGAGGTAAATTTAACTGAAAGGGATGATAGATTGGAGTAATGGGTGGATTTTTATATAATAACAATAGCATATCTTCCTTAAAGCTGACACATTTATTTTTTTATCACATATCAAAAATTCCTTGTCAGATTTTATAAATCTTTGTTTCAGTAATTTAATAAATGACAAATGCATGCTTTATGAAACCAAGTCAATACAAAATTATAAAGGAAACAGATGAAACTGGTTAATATGCTAAGTTTTTCTTTGATGAATAAACAAAAAAATGACAAGATAAAACATTGGACCCTATGCTCTTAAAGGAGCCAACGCTGATGCAAAGAAGGGAGGTGATGAACAATAACTTTCAAATGAACTGTTTCCATTAAATTACCTGCACAGTGGTTCGCCAGCATGCTGCTCTCCAACACTTATTTTCTTAACAATTCTGCCAGTTAAACTGCAGTTGTGGGGATTTAAACCTTCAACAGTAGCCCATATCTCCTCTGCACCCCTTCAGTGAGTCAGAGACACTTAGAAGAAACCCGGTCCTGGTCAGGACTCTTAATTTAGGACATTTAGGCAAAGCTAGAGAAATAGGAACAGGAAACAGAAGAGCCCAATTAAGCTGAATCAATCACAACAGTATAAAGTAATAAGCTGTTGCCACCTTTAAAGAAATCTCGTCTTTTTTCTTTCTCCCTGTCTGTCTCTCTTTTCTTTTTCATCCAAGCCATTTGACATTCCCCTTTCCCCCCTTCTTCCTGTGCTTTGCTTCGTTTCTTCCCGTCAGTACTTTAGCACTCTTTTTAATGACCCAACTTTACATACCCCCTCTAAGCAGCTACATGTTTCAGCGGATACCATAGTGACTGTATGAAAAGTCCCACAGCGGTTGGCACTATAGGACAAACACTGCAAGATACAAGTGCCAGCTCTCTCTCCGTTTCTCTTGCTCTCTCCCCTTTGTGTCTTTCATCCTTCCCAGACATCTTTAACTTAGTAAAAAAAGGCCTTTATTTCCCTAAACAACTCAGTCTGGACCTCATGCAGCAGACTGACTGGAGATACAATCGTCTGAGGGTCTAAGTATAGAGCAAAGAGAGTCATAATTCTATCGGAGAGACAGAGAGAGGTGGGTCCAGCCTGTCTACTGGAGTTATTTGTTTTTCTGCCTTTGGCCGGACAGTATAAATCACACAAACACTGACAGCTGGCACAGTATTCATCTCTTAACTTGAACAGTTAAAAGTAAGTTTTTTACCAATTCCACTGCCATCTTACTGCATTTTTTTCTCTCTTCATATCCACCTGAGGCACACAGACATAACAACAGTAACAGGTCAGAACATAAGGGCAGCCAGAAATATGAGACCATTGGGGTATGGATTGGTGTCTATAAATACCTCTAAATTAAACAAAATAGATTTTTTGACTGAATAAAAGACTGGTCATTTTATGAAAACAAAAATATGATGGCATATTACTATTTTTTTAAATCCCTTACACATCTTTAAGTTTCCAAAAAGGCTTCAGAGGCAGTTCCTTGTATTTTTTTGGAACAGACAGGCTGTATTACAAAGGACTTTGATATAAACACATAATTTCTGTGTCATACATTTTCTTTTTCTCAATATTAAACCAGTAAGAATACATTGTCAAAATATCATGAGATCAACCTTGCAAGAATTTTGATCATTTTAAAGCATGTGCTGGTCAGGCTACTCGAGTATTCACTTGATCTTTAAATTAGCCTTACAAAATCAACCTATTGACCTACCCTTCAGAACTTAGCATTACGGCTTAAATTCACCCCCAGAGGACAATGATTTAGTTCTTCAAAAACCATGATGTATCTGTTTTAAAGGGGCTATAATCAATATTTTTTATTTTGAAAATCTGATAATTAGTTTTCAAAGTTACAAACCACAATGTGAACAGTTCATAAAAAAAGAAGTACGCTGAGAACACCAAAACCATCCGCTCACACACACTTAGTTTATCCACCCCTGTGTAAATGACAGGGATTGTGTAATTATAGTTGCGTTAATATGACATAATGTTCTATCCATCCACAGATGTGTGGGGGTTTTCTACAGACCGCCTGGATGAGACTATGCAGCTACACCATGTCACTAGCAAACATGAGCTCATCTCCACATTCAGACGCATGACTCAAACTTGGAGCTTAAAAGCTGATTCATGTGCAGTCAAGAGTGAAGATTTCATATTCTTCTTCCAATTCAACACATTAAACTGAGATTTGAAGCTGGAAAACTCCATTAACCTACTTGGAGTAGGTGAGGCCAACTGCACCATGAAGGCCCAGATTTTGTCACATAGATTGTCAAACATGAAGAAGTGTATCAAATTAGCTCTAAAGTACTTTCTCATCATGTTTTAATCTAAAGCAAATACAAATAGCTTTTGCGAGTGGTTTCTGACCAACGTATGCTACCTTTGGGTAAAGAGCCACAGGTTTTCTGAGTGAAACAGTAAAGCTGACCAGTTTTTCCAATTATCATTGAGTTGCCAAAGTGGGCCCTGCCCTGAGGAGCTGGCAGCCACTCGGCCAACAGAATTTCATTAATATTGATTAGTTTCAGGGCAGAGGTTTAATGTTACTTCATATAAATGTTATTTCACAGGCCACCTCACCCCACCAAGAATAATATCTTGAAGGAAGCACAGTATTTGAAATTGATTTTAATGTTGTCTCTAGTTTCTCTGGTGAAATACCTCAAATGTGCAGATGGGTTCAATGTCGAAATCCAGCTAAAAGGAGATTCATAATGATGAGAAATGACTTCAAATGTCAAACTGTGGGTCTTGTGTAAACTTGGCAAAGATGAAGGATCAGATAAAGAGCAGTATAACAGGTTAGACATTAACCAAGAAGTAGGGGCAAGCGCTCACGAGTACTTTATCTTTGTTATCTTTATGTGAAATGCCGTCCAAGAACTGAAAACACTGAGCAAACCTCACAGGACCAGAGACTGTAAAAGATATTTGTTGTCAAAAACAAAATAAATTTCACAATTGTATGTCTGTATCCAATTCTGCAGTTGCTTTAGCTGTAGTAAATTGGACATATCATAACAATTTAAATGATAATATTTACATATTTACACAGTATGCACATCACACTGGAGTGAACTTTCAGTTTCAGCCAGTTAGTCAGATCCTTGGCAGTAACTGTGGATGAATGGGAGAATCTGTGGTCCAGATGCTGCTGATTGATGCCCTGGAGAAGAAGAACAGAAGGTCTTAGTGTATTCCTGTCTTTCTCCCTCAAGTCATATTCACTTCAAAAGATGATTTATCGGTAAAATACAGTATTTTACAATGCCAAAGGGAAGATATGGATGGGATCTCTTGAATTAATTTATCAGTTGAATAAAGTGCTAACCATTAAAGCAAGCAGATCAGAACAAATGTGAGAAGTGGGTGACAATTAATAGGTCTTTGAGCAGGTTAGCAGATGAGCTGTGTTGCAAGACATCTGAGTGACTGACTGAGTGACAAAGCCTTAAAAACCTTTTAAAAAAGCAGCTTACAAAGTGGCAATATTACAATAGTTCATCTCCTTCTCCATTTAACACACACTGAAGAATACAGACACATATTTAAATATGCACTATGGAGAAACCTTACATTTTCACAAGCATGGACATAAACTGATTTAAGATTGGTATTGGGCCTGAGAGAGGCCTCTGTTCACCGGCTAGTGCAGGTGTTCACCTCTCCTCAGAAGAGCTATTGA
This sequence comes from Morone saxatilis, assembly GCF_004916995.1. NCBI lineage: Eukaryota > Metazoa > Chordata > Actinopteri > Moronidae > Morone > Morone saxatilis. Next base: position 8,013,256 of record NW_023339763.1, on the reverse strand, counting down.
TGGCTCAGGTTTATAAATTCTGCTGTCACTGCTGTATCTGTTACCAATCTATATCTTGCTCATGACTGAGACATGATGATGATGATGATGATGTGGCTGAGAACTGAAAATTAATTTTAAAAAACTAAACTTCAATGAATTATGTGTGACATATACAATTGTGAGTGAAAAAAATGATTAGGTAAGAATAAAACCGGACTAATATAAAAAGAAAAACTTAAAAGCAAATTTTGATCCTAAATGGAGTCACGTATTCCAGAAGCTATTCCAATATTTTCCCTTAAAGCACTGAAAAGACATTCTGCACTTCTGCAGACTTGTTCACTGCCTATCTCTATGATTGCAAATGTTTCTAGGTAAGTCTTAAGCCTCTTGCAGTAACAAAGGCTATAGAGAAACAACAGCAACATATAATTATATTCCAGGACTTAAAAAGTCAATTTAAAACCAATGCTATAGTTTGTTCAAAAGGCTGGAGAGTTAAACTAAAAATGTTTTACCTTACAACTTCATCTAGCTTAGCACTGACAGGTCAATAGACACACTGCCTGGGGTATTGAGAATATCTGCATTCTTTGCTGCTAGCATGAAAATGTGTGAAAAAAAAATTTAAAAGATGTTACAGCACAGAGTATAAAAAGGTGGGGACGTCACTTGGTTGCTTAAATTCAAATCTAGTCTCTTGGTTTCAATATAGCTGTAAGTTTATCAAATAGAGAGACGTACAAAAAGAGTTAAAACAGAGTGAGTGGCCATGCATTTTACAAAAAGCCACTGACATTGGTCCAATTACTGAAAATTAGAGTGTAATTGTAAAACCATAAACGTTTTCATCCTCAATCATCAAGTCAATCTCCCTCAACTATGAGAAAATAAAAACAGTCCTCTGTGTTGGTTTGGCTATCAAAAAGCGGAACATTTTCCACAGGCAAAACCAGACAATCAGAACAACAACTTGAGGCCAATAATGGAGCAGAAGAATGCTTCAAATAGCCTGAAAATGGAAGCTTCAATTCCTTAACAGCCAAGTGTCTTGGTCTGTGCTATTATATAGCATGTGAGCATGTTGTTAGCTAAAATTAGTCAAAACAGTACGAAAATAGCTATATTAAAGCTTGCAGCTGTTGGAAGCATGAATTTGAGCGATCAAAATCTAAAACAGAACATTTGCTATCCAAGGCATTCCTATGTAACATCACAAGCCAGCATTTATAATGGCAGGGGCCAAACGTAGGAGCTCCTCCAAGTTAGTCCTTAAATTATTTTCCTGTATATATATATTGGCTTATTCAAAATACAAAACAGCTTACCACCAAAGCTCACACAAAAGTATACAGCAACATTTGTATGAATCAAAACACGAATGGGTTGCTGTTGGCAATTTGTTTAACTTATGCTTTAATCTGTGCAGTATTACTTTTCAAATACACACATAAAGTCAATACATCTAGGGCAATTATATCAATGACAGTTACCTCACCACCCTTACTGTAGTTTAATGGTTGACTCAGGCCTGTAGGGTGTCCCATCATACATCTGACACAGCAGCTTGGTACAGTAGTTCCCATAGAGGGAAGCCAGCGAGCTGCCTGCCTGCCAAATGAAAGCACTTGTTTGCTTGGCATTTCCATGGTTTCCTGGACTGGGGCTTAAAAGAGGTTTGTTTGTATGGTTGTATGTGTGGGTGAGAGAAAGTGACTACATTAAAGAGAGCATGTTTTTCTCCATGCATGTGTATCTGTTTAGGACATGTCGTGCAAAACATACCTATACTGTATGCATGCGTGTTTGTGCATGCATGTTTGCGTGTGGGCATGCACTTTCCAACCTGTGTGGGCTTGTCTAAATGACTATCCCATTTGGCCTATTGAGCTACCGACTCAAAGGCTGTTTTTATCATTATTTTTTTAATATTAAATTAAGTACTTACAGGCATTTCCCCCTCTAAGTGCCTCTTAGCTGGGTGTGTAAGGGTGTTCACCTACTTCACTGACCAAGGAGCCTTTGTTGGGAGATAAGAGCCTTCATTGTCTGACTGACCCTGAAAATTGACTGAGATCAACTGCTTATTCCAAACGTGAATAACGCCACATTAATTACAATGTTCAGAGACCTTGACCCTCCTTTATCTTACTTCCAGCTTAGAAGAAACTAACAGCTACTGTGTTCCAAGTGGAGGGTTGAGAGAGAATTGGCCGGTTCTGATTGGTGGAGAGGTTTCCGATAAGGAAGATGGGGTGTAAGGAAACATTTTTTCCACAACCTTGGCTCATGATGTTCACATTGTTGAAAGAATCCGATAATATCTGGTGACCAATTGTTGCACTTTGACCTCTGATGTTATTAATGTGTGACAGACCAATCAACAGGCAGGGATTGTTGAGAGGTTGCCATGAAAACAAAACAACCTCAGTATTTTCTACTAGCCCTGAAGGAAGGTCAAGCGGTACAAAATATGTTGTTGGTGAGCCTTTATCCCTCTGCAGACACCGTTATGAATTCAGTGTAATATCTTTCCAGGGCCATCATACTAGAAATATTGTGACATGTCTGAACAAATGACGGTGACAAGAGTGAGTGAGAATGATTTAAGAATCTACTTAATTGGGTTTCTGTGTTTCTGTTTCTGTTTCACAGCTTTAATAGAGTTCACCGAACTCTTCTTCAAACCTTGCCATCCAAGTAACTCATTCAAATTTAGTGTTTTCCACAAAAACTTCATATTACCCTGTCTGATCACTGCTGCTTGAGATCCTCTAGCAGGTGCCTACAAATGGTTCCAAAATCTTTGACAAACTCTTGTCAAAAGGTCCAGTGTGGAGGATTTAATGAGAAACTACAATGGCGATGAAACACTTTGATTCCTATATTCAGGTGATTATAAACTAATTAAAACATGAGTATGAATATTATATTCCATTATCCTCTTAAATGGTACACACTGGAACTTTAAGTGATCTAAATTATTTTTATTATATATTTTTATTTGTTTGATATCCAATGTTTGGATTTTATTTAGCTTAGTTTTGTTATTTGGTTTTACAATAAAACACATACTTTCTATATGTTTATATTGAGACACAGGACACTTTGCTCACAATAACTGCCAAAGTGAACAAAATTTAAACTTCCTTGTAGGGTATTTTAGTTTAATAATAAATGCTTTTAAAAGTCCACAGATTTTACCTTAGACTGTGGAATATCCTCCTATAAGAAAGGGGATCATGCTATTTTCTCACCCTCTGAATATGGGTTAGTATATTAATGCTAGGATTGTGTTCCACTCTCTCATCTGGCTGTCTGCCAGACCTATACAGTAAAGTCCTGAGTCTGAATGGAGGATAAAAGCTGCAGCTGTGGAAGCAGCAGGCAGTCAGACAAAAGTAAATGGAGTCATTCTCCAAATCAAGGCCAACTCATTGGACTGCTGCAGTTGTAACCCAATTATTCCCAGGCCACATGTTCTCAAAGCAGGGGCGTCAGGCAGAGGGGGAAGCCCTCCTTCTTTCTCCTGCAGTCACCCCATAAAAAACATAGAGGGGGAGAGAGAGGGGGGGGGGGAGAGAGAGAGAGGGGGGGGGGGGGGGGGGGGTGGTAGTAGGGAGAGAAAGTAGGGAAAGTCATAAGCGGTATTCCATATGACATAAGTGTAAAGTTCCAAATGTTGTGGCTGTGGGTGAGGGCTGGCATATATTGTACTGTGATGCTTATAGAAAGACAGATGGCTGACTGACGATTGTAATATGCAATGGGAATCCCCCTTTAGAAACACACAACTGCAGATATGACAGTAAACCTTAGAGAGAGAGTCTA
>NW_023339763.1:8001367-8009418 GCF_004916995.1 Morone saxatilis | reverse complement strand
AATAAAACTCACACAATTTGCACTGTCAGGGAGGAAATCCCTTAGTCTTCAGCTTCCTGGTGTTTAAAGTGTTTATTCACCGTTTGGCAGAAGGAGCGCACTGAGAAGAGAGAGGGAGAATGATGAGAGAGGTTATCAGAGAGCAAGTGGCGTGAGGATTGTTAACTCTGTGCGTGGTTCCTGTAACAACTACTCCTCTCACATCATTAATTACTCCTCCTTGCCACTGTAGTGCAAACCACATCCTATTTACTCATTGCAGCTCCAGATGAAGTATAGCAGCTTCATCTGGATTGTTCTTTGTTCCATCCTGAGCCTTGGTCATTGATTGGGTTTTTCTTTTACACAGGTTCTCCAAAATGTGTGTTTTTATCTTATTCATTTACAATTAACACGGATAACTAAGTGATATGATGACCTGTCGTTGTTGTCTGACATGATAAGAGAAGCTGACAAAAAGTGATGCAGATGACCTGTCAAAATCAGAGTTGGGTATATCACCAAATGTTCCTCCATCCACCCTCAGGATGTTAAAATAAAAAAACAGAAGGGCACTGTAGTGGATATGATATATATAAAAATAAATAAATAAAAATGTATCTGCCACTCTTGTGGTTAAAGTCTGGTTAAAGCTATGAAAAGGCCTCTAAAAATACTCTTAAAAGTGTTAACAATGAAGCAGCCTGTTATTAATTATTTGTTTCTTGTGGTGTTATTTACGGTACCATTTCTGGCAATATACATATGTGAAAATTTACATAAAATTAAAAAAAGGTGTTAAGGCTAAGCTTGTGTACCCAAGTGCAGACACTCCACGGTGAGAAGATGGATAGAAAAAGAAAACAAATAATAGAAACAATGTATTTATTGTAAATTCTGGGAAAGGGAAGGGAGGCCTGTGGAAGCTTGGGCTGGTAACCAAAAAACTGGGGCTAGTGCTTGGGCTGGAAGCTGGGAACCTGGGGCTGAGGAAGCAGAGGACAAGATGGCTGGGGATAGGGACTGTAGACAGAGTAAACCGGACAAGTGACAGGACACAGGACACAGGACACAGGGACCAGAACCAGAGCTGACAGGATGGTGTAGAGGCTACAATCTGGCAGCGAAAAGTATTGCAGTCTATTGATTATAGATGAGGTGCAGCTGGTGTGGCTCTGCTCTGACTCCAGCACACTTTTTCTTTTAGGTGTTTGACCTTATGCACAGTTAGTATAACTGTTTGTGTTGCCGTGGTTGACAAGGTTTGCACAATTTGTCAGAATTTATTAAGCACTGTGTAGTCGTTACACTAATGACAATACATTTATATCATGAAAATTAGATTTGCAAGGCCTGTAATGACAGTAGTGTTTTATAGCATGTTATTGCCACCCTGTGGTCAAAATAGGAAGGAAAATCAGTCTGTCTTACTAGTCCATGTAGGTTATTTGACAGAGCAGGAACTGGAAAATTATGTATTTTAAAACAACCTTTCAAAGTCCTAATGTTTAATTAGTGTACAGTACATTTTCCACTGCAGTTATTATAGACCATATCCTCTACAGTCTATTGCAGCCTATGTTTTTAAATGGACTCTACCATGATTTTACAGTAAGTGGAAACAGTGCTCTGCTGATTTAAGTTTACCAGCCATACCAGAATAAACAAGGTACCAGATATACACTGATAATAATAGTTATTTCTTTTCTTACCCTTATCTGATTATGGCCTTTGGCTCCATCGTGTGGTCAGTGATGATCACTACATTACTTGGATCTCCATAGTTTAGTTAATGCAAAAACAGTCACTGCAAGGGATTCCAGATATTACTGCTCAGTACTGATCAGTTGCTAATTACAATTCTTTTTTAAGTATTTTAATAGTTATTTAAAAACATTTTTATTTTTGTTTTTTTTCTCTCTCTAGGATTTGCTATAGACCATTGTTTTATCCCTGTTACTGGACAGATATGGGTTTTTTTATGTAAAATTCAGTGTGCAATTTTGACCTCTGTGCAACTTCATTTAGTTGAGTTTAGCCGCTCAGAGAAACTTTTATAATTCATGTGGGTGTTAAGGTTAGAACAATCAACGCAAAACATCCTTTCAAGTAATGGCTTAAATCTTTACTTTGTCAATTATGCCATGGGGTCTAATTAACTGATCAAACTGGTCACATTTCCATTCTTTATATTATTCTCACGCTATATTTGTTTCTCACAAGAAACAAAGCGCCATGCGTGTTGGCTATATTTGGGTTTGACTCAGGTTTTCCGGTATCACAAACTTTGCTTACTTTTAACTGGGGTGAGTCACCATGGTAACCCACAAATGGATATCCTGCTCTGGAACTTTAGCAACTTCAGAGGATTAGATCAAAAGATGTCAAAAGCCCGACTACAGAGCAAGCAGCTCAACTCTGGCTGTTAGGCCAAGGGCAGCAGAACAATATCAGGCAACACTTTACTTTAAGTTCCCTGTTTAGTATTCACAAGTGATATATAAACATTCAATAAATGGTTTATAAGATAATATAATGAAGTTGTAAGCACACGTACATGTATTTATATCTGTGTACAATACAACTGTCTTACAGTGTAATAAACTACTAATTAAATGCTTATATACTTAATGTTAAATAGGGCAACTTAAAGTGATGCTCAATTTTAAAGTAGGAGGTGTGTGTTTGGATCTCTTTTTAACATTTCCCAGAATATAAATTTGGTCCAATTATGAATTGCTCCCCCCTTCCCTCTAACAACACGTAGGAGGGATGAGTGGGTGGAGGACATCAGTCCATACAGGTCCTATTGCTTCATATTCATATTGATTTGATCAAATCCCTCAAGTAACTATTATACCACACACTGTAATTGCTGTTTTACTAGGACTTGAAAAGCAGTGGTTTTCAAACTTTTTGTGCCCAAGGCATATCAAAGGGAAAACAAAGTCTCAAAGCACAGCTATAATTATATCTGATATACGTGGTTTCACTTTTATCACTCTTTAAACATTTTTATTTACTAATGGCAAAAAACATTTGACAAACAGCTATCACTCATGAAATGTATTAAGAAAATCATTTGAGAATTCAATTGGAACAGCAACATACCCATTTAAATCTGACAGGTCACAAAATTAAAAATGAACAAAATGTGTACAAAGTAATGATATAGGAAATTAAAAATGAGTTCATAACTTTTTTCTACAGTATATGTTATACTGTGTGGTTTTCACAAAATCGTACGGCACACACTATCTCAATCACACACAAACGTTGATGTCTGAAAATGTTTGTTACAAGATTTTTAGCAAGCTTAAATTTAGTGCTAGGGTAAGTTATTTAGCCGTATATACATCACTGCATAAACAAACTTAACAATTTTCTAAATGTTTTGTGCATTTTGTGGAAAGTTGGGTCTGGTTCTCCTTGTATTCTTGATCACTCGAACATCTGAGTAGACAATTTCATCTTCAGCGTTATCTGAAAGAAGTAAAATGGACACTTGTGGAATGGAATGTATCTCACATTGATAATCCATCAAAGTGAACAATGTCAAAAGGTGTTAATGAGTGGTTGAGCTTTTGAGACTTCAGTCAATCTATGCCTACCACAGAATAGTAACATTACCCAATCAAATAATCAAAATGTTCATTTTTATAGATATAAGCAATGCAGGCATGTTTTACATACTAATTTGGATAACATTTGCATAAATATAAGTACGACCCTTATTGAGATGGAGGGTAGGAGACAGGAACATATTTCTCTTACCATTATTAACAATCATGGGTCTTGTTTTCTTGTTGAAATGTTTGATACCGAGAAACAGAGCCAAATGGAGGAGTAGAGTGGCGACACTTGCTATCACAACCACAGTCACAAGAGGGAAGTCTTGGGAAAATATAGACGAAAATACAAATATCAACCAAAATTAGATATTTAATTGATGTAAACGTGGCATTCTCTGGGCTATGGAGATCTTTCTGAAGGATAAATCACAGATGTCATGTTGTACATATCTAAAACCTGTTCCATACAGTAGTCTTTTCAGTGAAATGGCAATGAGGATATAATATCAACCAAAGGAATACATTTTATAGATTTTTTTTTTGTACATTGATAAATTAAAATAGTATTTAATAATTTATTCAAATACATTACCTTTACAGCTTGTAAGGGGGATGACTGTTTGTGCTCTGCTGATATTGTTTTGAACGTTACACATTAAGTTTCCTGTCAGTTGACCATGTAAGCTGATAGTAACAACTGAAACACCGGGTTTGTGTTGGTAATCAGTACTTCCAGCCAGTGGCAGCGTGTCCAGTGTTGAGCTGCTCTGGGACTGACTGTGGTCTCTGGTCTGCATCAGTAAATGGCCGTCCAAAGTCAAAATGAACTCTACTTCCTCTCCCTCAGAGGAGCAGCTGATGTTCATTTGTTCTGGTGACAAACACATCTGAGACACAGCAGGCTTTGACACTGGAGCTGGAAGATGAACATATAGTAACCATTAGACAAAAAGTGGTAGAACTGTAAAAAAAAATATTGCAGCTGACATTATAGGTTGTTAGTAACAAATTTCTGATATTTACATATTGTTTTTTTATTATCTATATATGCTATACTGAATACAGTATTTACTACAGTATTTTGTTTTTTGTGACTAAAGTCGCACATTTGAATAGTTATAATTTTCTTTTTTACCATTTTGGGTTTACATTGTCTACATTAGTAATGACCATAGTTTTTATATTTCAATAACACAATTCTACAATTTTGCCGTTGAAAATAAAACAAGAAATCATACCTTGTATTTCTAGATGCATGTTGATTTTCTGCAGCAACATGCCATCAGGTCCATATGTTTGTAGCTGGTAATTTCCAGAGTCTTTCTTCTGTGCATTATTCAGCCTGAATGTTCCATTGTTAAAGAATGCTGAGTGATTCATGTATTCCTTATCTTGAATTGTTTTCATATTTGTTGTGTTTAACATTTTCAGTGTTAAAATGTTGGTTATCTTGTTCTTTTGCAGCATTATCATTGTTGCATTCGTAGGAAGGTGAAAAATGAATGGCTCCCCAATTGCGCCAAAACACTGCTGAGCTCCCATAGACGAAGATAAATTGCATTCCATTGACCCTGATAGAAACAAGAACAACGGACAACTTAAAATACTACATACTAGTTAGCATTTCATTCACCGAAAAAGGAAACTTTATCTGACCATTTTAATAAAATAATTTTCGATTTTGTATATATCATCATATTCAAACACACTCAAGTCATAGGTTAAAAATATTCACACTAAATCTATTTGTAATTGCAATTGGTGTTATATATTTATCTATAATCTTTACTTGATAAGGGTTTCTGTTTCATTTGCAAATAACAAAATGCTAGCAAGTAACTAATGAAACCTTAAAATGGGATATAGTAGCTGCTTTAGATGTCCTAAAATGTTAAATAAATAAATCTTTAGTAGTGTTCGGTCAACACCACCAACACTATTAACTACCAAGTTACTCTGAAACTTACCTTTTGCCAGAGTCGTTAGCACCAGGGCTGTGATAATCATGTAGATGGGAATCATTTTTCTGTTGTAACACAATCAAATTATCTTAACACATGATGAAATTCACTTGTAGGCAAAATTTAAAGATTTTCAGTTTCATAGTCTGTAGTTTACATTAAAAAAAACTCTAATGAACAAGCTTGGATGATCTGGATACCATGTGTGGATTATTTGTATAATAAGACCGTTTTCGACATAAGAATTCACTTTCATAAAATTACAGAATTAATGCAATTAATAATAAATTAGTACATGTTTAACTTAGCTAACTGGTTCAAATTCAAACAACTTTTACTCACCACTTTTACAATAGGTTGTCTTCTTTGTGGCTTCTTGACTGGACTGTGAATTTTGCACTGACGTAAGGATCTTTTTGGTCTCTTTGTTTTGCTGTGTGGAGAGAATTGAGGAAGAGGTTATTTGCACTCAGCAAAGAACTACTGAAACACAGATACTTGATTGTATTTACTTGTATGTTTAATCACAAAGTTAATGACATTGTTCCTCATACTTCAATCACTGAACCATTGAATTTGGTGCAAGAGTCTTCTCTGCGATGTTTAATTTCACATTTCTGAATCATGCATTTGGAGAGCTGTTATGTTGGTGGCACTTACAGTACCTGATTGACTGAATGCTGTTAGCAAGCATTATTTAGGAGATTATGGTGCAGAATATTATCTTCATTTATAATATTGTTGTAAATGGGAAAGATTAGTATTTAGTGTTGTGCTTTAGTCTACTAGTGATACATCTCACATACAGGCAGAGATCAGAAAAGATGCCATACAATGGACATAAAACATACAGTGGGAGTAAAAAGAAACATGCTTTGAGGGATAAGGAAGCTGAATGTACATAATACTGCAGAACCAGAGTGGGATTAATTTTCGTGCCTCAGACCAGCACACTTTACTTTACAGTGTTGATTCCCATGCCAAAACATGCAGTATTATTTTTTTATTCTTTTTATTTTATTCCCTTTCAATTGTTGTCTTTGTATTCTTCAGTGTATTCTACTATTAATAATACAAAGCATAAGTCACTAGTTATATATGGGTATAAATAGTGGTGATATTTGAAGTAATTTGGTCAATGTTCACACACTGTGGTGCAACAGCTAATCGGTGCCTTCCACTCTGGAGTTTATAGGCTTATGACTTATGCCACTTCTTCACCACCAGCAGCAAACTGGCTGCTGCTGCTGCTTAGAGACTACAATTCACCATATTCACAGAAATGTTTTGGGTAAGTCAGTAATGTTATGGGACTTTATGCTTACCAGAACACATATTTTCTAGCAATATACAGATTACCTCCAACACAAAAATGTGTACCAAGCACTTGTGAGTGACTTTCCTATCCTGTAACACTATCAAAATGTAATGTTAGCTAGTTGTCTAACAATAGCTAATGGGTTATCAAATGAGCTGTTTTACCTTGAAATATGGCCTGATGCCCCTCTGGATCCCTTAGTCTTTTCAGTTGCTGATCAATTGGCAAGTGGTGAAATGATATATAGCTCATTGTGGTTTTACCTTTCTCTTATATCTTGTGGTTTTCTTGTGTGAATAGAAGCTGTATTTACAGAGCCTTCACTCTCTCCTGAACAGTGTCTCGTCCTACATAAAAAACTATATAGTTAAAACAACCAAAGAGCTAATAGTGGTCAAGGTCAAGCGTCAAGGAGAAGAAAGAATTTGTAAAAAGAATCCCAACGGGGATTATTAAAGTATTTCTGATTCTGATTCTGATATACAAATACATACCTGATATTCAAGCCTAATGCTATGTAACCTAAGGGTTACAATTCCCTTGAATGTGGTTATGCAAAATGATTGCTGTCAGCTCAAATAATCACCATCAGGTGATCATGTAATAACTGAGACAGGCCTAGTCATAAGTTTGACTGTAGACCAGGAACATTTACCTGTAAATTATCCCTATTGTCTTCTGTTACAGAACAGATTCTACTTTTTATTCTCTTTGATGTACCATGGACCATAGCATTATGTTCGTTTTGCTTATGTGGCCTTTTATAATAAAACTGTAGTGTGTACTCGTGTGGGTGTGGTGGTGTCAAACTGCAATTCAGCAATTCACAACTGACAGAAGGTTAAAAAAAAAAATGTGTACCAGATGAAGAGGACCAAGGGCACGCGTATAGGTTTATTTTGTGATTCATGTCGCATTTTGTCATATCTTGTGTCAGTGCAGGAGTTATAAGCAATCAAATAGAGAGTTGTGACACTGACATGTTGGCGCCCACATCCGGGTAAGTTGTCGGTCACTATTTATTGGTTTGGTGTTTTAAGATCGACACTGGTTTTGCAACTAATTATAAACTAAGCAAAATTTGAGTTGTGTTGTTCTTTCCTTTACTGAAACGCGAACGATGAGTCAGCACAGATAATGTGTTTATCTTATTTGGCTTGAATATAGCCGATCTTGAACAATCTCTGCTGTTAACATAAACATATTATGCAATTCATCGCT
>NW_023339763.1:7998436-8001267 GCF_004916995.1 Morone saxatilis | reverse complement strand
GGCTTTGACACTGGAGCTGGAAGTTGAACATATAGTTAACTGTACTTGAGAGAAATTGCATTCATTACACTGTAAAATAATACTGTATATATATGTATATATATATAGTAACAAATTTCCCAGATTTATATTTTTTATTGTCTATATATCAAATACAATATTATTATATAATATATAATATTATATGTACCTACAGAAGTAACAAAGTTTTGAGAATTGTCTTTGTAATATATTTTTTAAGGTTCACAACACATTTGTCATCTACCTTGGTACTGACTACATTTCAGAAAAACATTTCTTTGGTTCTTCCTTTATCTTACCTTTTATCTCTAGATGCATTTTGATTGTATCCAACAATCTACCATCAGATCCAAATGTTTGCAGCAGGTAATCTCCAGAGTCCGTCCTCCGTGCACTGTTCAGCTTGAATGTTCCATTGGTGAAGAATACTGAGTTATTCATGTATTGTCGAATTACTGCCCTGTTGGCAATGTTTAAAATGTTATATTTCTCATTCTTTTTTAACGTTATCTTTGATATATTTGTATTTGTAGGCAGGTGAAAAAACAATGGCTCCCCAAGTGTTCCGACACACTGCTGAGCTCCTGTAGGTCCAGATAAATTGCATTCCATAGACCCTGATAGGGACAAGAACAAAATACTTAAAATAATTTTTAAAACTGCTACACACCAATTAGGTTTTTTTTAGTAGGGAAATATAACTGACCATTTAAACTTCCACAATAAAGAACATGAAGTATCTTTTGATACATATATATCTTTTTTTTTTTCTGTGCCGTTTTCTGTGCCGTTAACAAGCAACAATTCAAAGTCATAGATTGACTGTGTTTTTTTTACTTACTTGTAATTGGAATCAGTGTTATACATTAATTTATTAGGTGAAAGCATAATTTTAATTTGATCTTTGATAAGCAAATGACTTAATATCATATAATGGGATAGCTGCTTTAGATTACTAAAAATATTGCATAAATAAATATTTAGTTGTTTTGGTCAACACCACCAATACTATTAAATACCAAGTTACTCTGAAACGTACCGTTTGCCAGAGCTGCTGACACCAGGGCTGTGATGATCGTGTAGATAGAAATAATTTTTCTGTTGTAACACAATCAAATTATCTTTAATACATGATGAAATTCAGTTGTAGGCAAAACAGTCAAACAAATTCAAATATTTAGTTTCATTATTTGTACTAAATGCAAAAAATGCACTTCATAAGAACAATTGGTCAAACATGGACAATCTGAATATTATGTGTGGATTATATACATAATTAGAATACAGTTTTAGTCCTGGAAATGATAAAAACTCATGCAATAAGTAATACATTATTTACTACACATTTTTAGCACAGTAACTCATCTAACTGGCTTAAATTCAAACTCACCACTTTTACAGTTTGACGTCTTCCTGGCTTAGTGACTGGACTGTGAAGTACGCACTGACATGTGGTTGTTTTTTTGGGGCTTTTTGTTTTGTTCTGTGGAGAGAATTGAGGAAGAGTTTTTTAATGTTTAATTTATAATTTAATCATGCATTTTTAATGGCAGTTACACTACCTGATGGATTTTCTAAATGCAGTTTGAATTTATTATTTAGGAGATTATGGCACAGAATATTATCTTAATTGATCATTTTATTGTTGTAACAATGGTGTAAGTGTTAAGTGTCTTTATATGCATTGGGTCTCTTTATTTTCATTAAAAAGAAATGAAAAGAAACCTGCCGGCTGTGATCATTGCTCCAGCTTGGAGGAACAATGAAGCAAAATGTAATGTACATAAGTCTGTAATTAGTCTGTACTTTGTAGTTGGGACAGAATTTTAAAATAATGTGCAATGTAGCATGCACATGATAAGTTATCATTAATTGAAGACCTGAAATGTACCTGTAAATAAGTCCAGTTATATTTGCCAAGCCTTTTTTCATTTTCTAATCAAATCTAAGGCGTTTTTACCTACATATAGACACCGGTTATATTTTTATTAGATTTCAAGCATATACTAAAGCTGTGTGATGAGATTGTGTATTTTCTCAAAGGGTACAAAGAAATAAACACTTCCTGGCTCTCAACATGTATTTATAGATATTTATTTTTAACATGTACATTTCTCACAGTAGTTCGTATCACCAACGCTTATTAGAGGAAACACGTTAGACAAAATAAACTCTGGTGTGCTTGGTTGGTGAGAAACCACAGCTTTTTTCCATTTTCAGTCTATGCTTCAGTCACAGTGATGGACCACTGTGTATATTTTTAATTGCAAGCAAAGACTAAAAGATCAAAGATGGGTTGATATAGAGAGCACGTGATAAAGTCACGCTGTGGTAGACTGATGGATCTGAGAATCAACACTGTGAAGACTAAACAATCTTTAGTCATTTTAGCCATGACTTTATGCTCAATGTGTTTCTCAAATTATCAAAATATGAAATCCATTCAGCAATAAAAATAGGTCATGTGGCAAACTATGAAAGAAAGCATGATGAATGAAAACAAAATCACAAGTTACAACTTTAGCAGCAAACTGACCTCAGCACTGAAAAAGCCATCCTTCATCTCCACAGTAATATAGTTGTCCAACAACTGTGACAACATGAACTCTACTCCATCTCCCTCAGAGAAGCAGCATTTGTTCTGGTGAAAAACACGTCTGAGACACAGCAGGCTTTGACAGTGGAGCTGGAAGACAAACATAAAGAAACATATACAGTATTAATTTTGAAGAACAGGATAGTGACAACATACTTATATATATATATATATATATATATATATATACATAAACTCAATGAGCTTCTGACAG
>NW_023339763.1:7993266-7998336 GCF_004916995.1 Morone saxatilis | reverse complement strand
TCCAAGTAGTGTGTGTGAGAGCTTTTCAGTGTATAGTGTGAGAGCGGTTCAGTAGTGTGTGTGAGGCGTTTCGTTGTATATTAGAGGTTTCAGTAGTGTGTGTGAGAGCGTTTCAGTTGTTTGTGTGAGAGATTTCAGTTGTGTATATAAGAGCGTTTTCAGTTATGTGTGTGAGAGCTTTTCAGTAGTGTGCTGCTGAGAGGATTTCAGTGTGTGGTGAAGAGCATGCCTTCCAGGTCAAAACGGAAGGTGTTTCAGTAAAACCGGAAGGGTTCGGTTCAACAAACATGTGCACTCTTGACAGCTGCGATTTACGTGTTGATCGTCAGCCACGTTGTTCACTAGAAGCAATAATGTCTAGAAAAACAACCTGCAAGTAGCTTAACCCACGCGGTCAAGCAGCCGTGACTTCGATCATGCAGCCCACTTAAATTTTTTCGAGATGTACAAGTATTCTCAGCATTATGGTAAATGCGGAGAAACCGCGTATTCACTTTCCGGTTTTTCAAAATAAAGGATATTAAGAACAAGTAAGCTATATATCGCACTACATTTAAAAATAAATATCATTTACATTACAGTGTTTCTATGCGCCCATGATAAATACAAACAACATACTTAATATCAAGTATCTATTACTGCATCAGTGTGGGAGAAATGTCAAAATAAAAGTCTCCATATTTGTACCTCCAAGTGGCATGTTTTCTTATGATTTGGAGGTACTGTAAAACAAATTGCTCAATAATTCCTGGCTATAGGTGATGCTTTTTCATTATACTTCAAGAATGATGCAGTAATCATGACACACAATATTTTACAAATGTTTAATGTGTAAATGACAACATCTGGTCTCAGAATATGAAAAAAACTTTTTTCCGTTTCTGTTTTCTAGTGATTTTATTTTTTGTTATATGAAATAGAAAATGAAAATCGAATATTTTTTTAATTTCGCTCATCCCTTTTTGACCATGGAAAGCAAAAACGCCTTGTATTTCAATTTAATTTTTTTTATTTTAAAACAAAAATCAAATAACCACTCGTTTTCTGTTTTTTAATACCCGTTTCTGAAAGGAAAATCGAATGACCAAAAGATACACGGACCCAATGTGGAGGCCAGAACCATCACACGCTTATCATAAGTAAGTAATAAATAATACTATAGTATATAAATCAGAGGTTGGTGATTGTGAAATGATCAAGCACCAAATATTTGATACCGTACTTTTCCAGCGAATTAATGGCCTGAAATCATAAATAAATCAACTTGCTCTTATCACATTTTGTATCTGTATGTTTAAGTTAATAAAATCCACTCATTGGTGTCCTGTAATTTTCTCCCTTTCTTTTAATATTTCCTGTCTCTTTCTACTATAATATCTAATAAAACCAAAATAAGAGATATGGTATGTGCTGTTTGTCTGATCAAAATATTACATTTCGGTCCATATTTACAGTTTTATTCTCATAAAATGTATTTATGTATTTTATTAACATTTAGCCAAGTTTAAAATGTTTGCTTTAATTCATACTTCATATGTATATTTACCTACCTTGTATTTCAAGATGAACACTGACTTTTCTCAGTGAAACACCATCAGATCCAAATTGTTCCAACACATAATCTCCAGAGTGTTTCTTCATTGCGTTACCTAGTTTGAATGTTCCATTGGTGAAGAGTTCAGACTGATTCACATATTTCTCATCCATAGTGACCGTTTTTCCTCTTTTTAAAATTACAAATGTATCATCCTTTTTCAACCTAATGTCTGTATTTGCTGTATTAGGCAGATGAAAAATCAACAGCTGTCCCACTGCTCCAAAACACAGAGCTCCAGTAGGTTCAGAGAAATTGCATTCAGTAGACCCTAAAAAATAAACAAAAATAATACAATTCAAAGGTCACATTTTTGTTATTTATGTCTAGCAGTTAATTTTTCATTGGTGAAAAGACCATTTATGAGAGTCATACATTTTCTGTAACTAAACATTAAATCTGTTGCTAAAAGTAAACTTAACAATACTTTGTAAACTAATATGCCTTACTTCAAATATTGAATCTTTTAAAAAATCTGAATTAATGTCTATACACCATACTGTTAACCGCAGTAAAAATACTTTTATACCCTACCGTACCTTTTGCCAGAGCGGTTGTTGCCATAGCGCTGAAGATCACGTAGAAGGAATTCATTGTGTTTCTGTTGTAACACATAAATCAGATGTAAGTCTAAATGTTAGTTATTCGGTAATGTTATTTTATTTTCTATTTTTATATATTATATATACATATATATAAGATTAGTTGTTGGTTTGAAGTTAAAAAGTAAATTGTAATATGAATAGCATGTAATGAGTGTCATACTGGTTCAGAAAAGTAAAGAAGTTATACCCTCTCAGATTTAAGACCCTCTACAAACCATAAAATCATGAAAGAATTATACAGTGTATATGCTCACCTTATCTTATCTCAGCACAAGATTACAATTCAGAACTGTCACTTCACAATGGTGCAATGTTTGCTTCGTGGCTGTTTAAGGCTGACCTGTGAATTTTCCACTGACAGAAGGCTGGTTTATGCTCGTCTTGTCTTTTTGTTGTCTTGTTATGTGATGAGAATCAAGGAAGCGGTTAATGTGTTGTCACACATAAGTTGCCATTGAACAAAGTAGCCTATTACAATTCACTGCTTTGTGATATAGTTGATGCATGTTTTAAGCTCAGTGCCACTGCCTTTACAAAAACTACACTATGATTAGTCAAGGACAGAGAACAACACACTGACTTACTGTATGTGGCCTCTTGTATCTGTTTAAATCCTGAATGCTTTACAAAGTTGTTAATTTTATAGAATCATTCAAATTGATGAAATGTTTTCAGTTAGTTATTCATATTATTTAAAGGACTGCATTATACTCTTTTATACACAGCAATGAAAGTATCTTCTGTACAAAAGAGTGCCAATTCACAAACTACTGATATCAGTGCTCCGTCTTGAATGACTTCAGAGCAACTAAAGCTAATGAAAGAACAATAAGTACACAGAAGACAGAGAAACTGAAACCTTAGAGAATAATTTGAAATGTTTTGAAACTCCCCAGTATCTCTATATAAACGGAGCCTGGAAGACAAAATCTAAATATGCTATACTGCTGTAATAAACATTTCAAACATGAGTTGTCTAACTAAACTATAAATATTTAAATGCAGAATATTTATTTATTAAGGTATGCATACAGGAAATGCAATTCATGTGGGAAGAAGTTACCATCCACATTTGGTGAAAAAAAATTGTGAACATGGAGACTTGCTGTTGTTTTATTATTTATTTAACTCTTGAAAAATACACATGAGCACTTCCTGCCTCATTGCGCCACACGTTTAATCTAAGAACCATATTACTTAGAGACATCTGTATCACAAAACTTTCTCACAGGCAAGTCAGGTAATGTGAAATTGAACTATGTGAGAGTTAAAAACCACAGCCCTCTGAAGCAGAGGGATCAACATCATTTTCTTTCTAACACTTGACTGATTGATTTTTATTGCAGTGTAGGGCAAGCTATGCAACTTAAAATTGTGCTTTGCCATAGGATTTTTTTGCTAATGTACAAATATGTAAACAGAAAAAAGTATAATTTATTGTTTGGGCCCATGGTTCTGTTTTTGTTTCCTCGGAGCCCCAGAGTTACTGTTAGTGTCTAAACAGGATGTGTTCAGGCACAGAGTGTTTTTTTTTAACCACGTTGGTTGAGAACCCTAACCACCATAAAATCACTACAGTTAAAACCAAAACAGATACCCTTAAAGCGTATAACTTGAAGTGGTTACATATGTGTGTGTACAGCTTGAGTAAAAAGGCAGAAGGTGTGAAACGGACTACTGAAAAACATGGCTTCAAAGTTGTTAGTAGACTCTTGTTAAAGCTTGTTTTGTTGATCTGAGTATTTGTGTATGTAATGCCAAATATTTCCAACAATGTTCAAATACAAAGAATGTTTTTATTTTATTCAGGTAACAGTGTCTTTCACTAGTCACCTGTCAGTGGCGTCATATTCCCCTTTGCGCATGCATCAGCGTTGTTGCTGTCATAAATTTACTTTTTATACAGTTTTAAGTCACATTTTTACAATAAAATTTTTAGATCTTGACTGTATCTATATGTTTTATGAAGTTACAAAAGAAACAAACTGGGCTAACGATAGCAGCAGCTTGGCTAGCAGGCGCTACAGGACGTCCTTTGTCTGCCAGACAGCGTCAGAGAAACACAGATTTTTAAGAAACTGGTGTTGGGGGCTTGGTCTAGAAGCTGGGAACCCGGGGCTGAGGAAGCAGGGCTGATGAGACAAGATGGGTGGCTAAGGATAGGGAATAGAGACAGGGTAAAGGGGATTGAAGGGAGGAGACAGGAGAAAGGACAGGGAGACAGGCTATGATCTGACAGCATAGAGGTGGCAGTATTTTGTAGAGGTCTTGATCATAGATGAGGTGCAGCTGGTCTGGCTCTGCTCCCCCACACCTGTCCTCACTCACACAGGGAGAGAGCCACTTGAGGAGTGGCAGCTGGTTAGAGAGACACAGAATCATGAAAATATATGTAAAAAATGTATTATTTAAAAATGGTTTGATAAAAATGTTTGGAGGTTGCTTTAAAACATGATTCACAGCATAGAACACAAAGAAGGCTAAACAATACTGCTCACATTTGTACTTTCTTTTAGTGGAAATGTATCACATACTATCTGCAAACTGACAGATGATAACTGTTAATAGTACTGTGTGTCTCAAACACTTTAATCCATACACATATGGGATTACAACTTTTAATGCTGACCAATTAAATTTTCTGCATAGTTAGTATAATTGGGTTTGAACAGTCAGTGTGTTGGCGCGCTAGCTTAAAGGTTTAAGAGTCAGTGTCTGATTTCATCTTTGCCACAATCCATATTTCAGATTATGATTTGGGTTTGTCCAAATTTATTGAGCACTGTGTAATAGTTACACTGATGATAATACATTCAAATCAGGAAAATTTCATTTACAAGGCCTGTAATCACAGTAGTGTTTTATAGCATG
>NW_023339763.1:7990587-7993166 GCF_004916995.1 Morone saxatilis | reverse complement strand
CTGTTGGGGTCTCTGTAAATGTTATAAGGAGTTCGGTCTAGACCTGCTCTATTTGAAAAGAGTCCTGAGATAACTTCTGTTATGAATTGGCGCTATGCTAATAAAATTTAATTGAACTGAATTGAATTTGCCCAGCATGTCTGCACTAGAGCAGAGATATCAATGTCAACACATTAGACACTGTCATAATATGCTGATTCACACTTATAGCCCAGGTAACCAGTGGTCGTCATCCCAGGGGCCAGAGCCCCACACTAACAATGTGTGTTTTCCTGTCCTCTGCCTGCTGCACTGGAAGTGTAGGGTACAGAGTAGAGGACATTTGGGGGGAATCCTGTATTATCACAAGATTCATGTGGGATCCCTTTGGGATGGGTGTCAATTTTCAAATATTAATCATCATCAACAACAGGACTTTACATGAATCATAATACCAATAGTCAATATACTATTTTGAACATAATAGTCGTTGTCTTCTGTTAGTTGCAACAACCTGAACAGTGCATGACGTGTGTGGACTGTGGGTTGACGACAATAGAACACAAAGTAGTAAGTAAGAAAAAGGATGGCGAGAACATCAAATCAAAATCATCACATTGCCCTAAAGACTACCCCACTAAAGAAACAACATGGTAATAGGATGGGACATGGAATTGGGACGGCAGAAAAAATTCCACCCTTGTGTTACCCCCTACTACAGAAAGTTGGCTACGGAGTGGTTCTCTGAGACAGCAGCAGCTGCTTCCCATCAATGTTAAGAGCCAGTGGTTATCACTGGCTGCCCCCAGTGGTGAAGTGCTGTGCTTTTGCACACCCCCAGGAGTCTCTGTAGCCTCTCCACCTTGACAGCACCATCATCACTTATTCATCCAGCACCTGTTACCCCCTTCTCCTAACCCCAACTACCGAACAGTGGAACTCATAAACTTATGGCTGCCTTTCCAAATTTGCTGAATTGCCTCTTTGTATTTACCTCAATGTTCCACCTTGCCTATATAGCACAACCATACCTCACAGCTATACAGTATGGGCATCTTAAATGGAACAAAGAGAGGATGCTGGTAGCACCGTCAAATCTGAGGGAAAGAAATTTTTCAGATTAAAGGCTGAAAACATGGCTGACTGGATCTGACTTTAAAGGGCTAAGCCACAATTGTTTAAATCAAGTGGATCAGGATAATCACAATGCACTATTTAGCAAACCCCAACCCTTACCATTAATCCTAACCCTAACCTTCCTAACCCTAAATTATCTGTTTTTGTTTTAATGTTTTCAGCTTTATTGCTGAAACACGTTATAACCACAGTAGGTGGTGCTGTCATTCCAGGAGGAGAGGAAGAGAGCCAGGATAGGCGCTTGGACTTGGGTGCTCCTGGCCGGACTAGATGAAATGGGAAATCAGACTGTGTAGAGGTCTGCTAAATCAACATCTCTGATAAATCACTTGACAGACGGGCCGTGTTCCAAGCTGACAGAGCGCAGGATGAGAGGATGTGGATGTATATATTGTTTTATTTGATTTCATGAATTTATTTTATTCTATGAAGGAACTTCAAACTTTTATTTTGTTGTACAACCTTGTGTTGTATAATAATAATCACTGATCCTTGATTACTCCAAACACCCCTCACTTTACTGTAGAGGCTGACTGGATTAGATTGGATTGTTTCTTGAACATAGGCACATTTCACTGACTCTGGAGGTGTGGAGCACTGTCAGTTGATGCCAGAGAGCTCTATTACCAGAACTACAGCTATAATTCAAGGCCGCCCAAATGCACCACTTGTATCAAACACTGGACCACTAGTATTAAACATTTGATTTTCAACTCTTGTCTCTATAGAACAAAATGATTAAGGGCCTTTCTTACAAATGGTAAATGGTAAATAGACCTGTACTTGTATATTCAATTCAATTCAATTCAATTTTATTTTTATAGCGCCAATTCATAACAGAAGTTATCTCAGGACACAAGTACTCCTACAAAATTATTTATAGAGACCCAACGGTTCCCACTTTCAGAGAAGCATTTCTTTGGATCTTCCTTTATCTTACCTTTTATATCTAGATGCATTTTGATTATATCCAACAATTTACCATCAGATCGAAATGTTTGCAGCTGGTAATCTCCAGAGTCCGTCCTCTGTGCACTGTTCAGCTGGAATGTTCCATTGGGGAAGAATACTGAGATATTCATATATTCCTCATTTGTGATAACTGCCGCGTTGGCTGTGTTTAAAATGTTACATTTATCATTCTTTGTCAAAATTATCTTTGATATATTTGTATTTGTAGGCAGGTGAAAAAACAATGGCTTCCCAAGTGCTCCAACACACTGCTGAGCTCCTGTAGGTCCAGATAAATTGCATTCCATAGACCCTGATAGGAACAAGAACAAAATACTTAAAATACTTTTAAAACTGCTACACTCCAGTTAGGATTTTATTTCAGTAGGAAAATGTAACTAACCATTCAAACTTACATAATAAAAAACATGAAATATCTTTTGATTATATATATCATACATATAATTATGTCCTTCGCTGTTGACAAGCAACAATTCAAAGTCATAGATTGA
>NW_023339763.1:7988872-7990565 GCF_004916995.1 Morone saxatilis | reverse complement strand
TTGTAATTGGAATCAGTGTTATACATTCATTTTGTAGGTGAAAGCATAATTTTAATTTAATCTCTGATAAGCAAATGACTTATGAAACCCTATAATGGGATATAGTAGCTGCTTTAGATTACCAAAACTAT
This sequence comes from Morone saxatilis, assembly GCF_004916995.1. Lineage (NCBI taxonomy): Eukaryota > Metazoa > Chordata > Actinopteri > Moronidae > Morone > Morone saxatilis. The sequence goes on along the minus strand of NW_023339763.1, from coordinate 7,990,434 downwards.
TGCATAAATAAATCTTTAGTTCTTTTGGTCAACACCACCAATACTGTTAACTACCAAGTTACTCTGAAACGTACCGTTTGCCAGAGCCGCTGACACCAGGGCTGTGATGATCATGTAGATGGAAATCATTTTTCTGTTGTAACACAATCAAATTATCTTTAACACATGATGAAATTCAGTTATAGGCAAAACAGTCAAACAAATTCAAATATTTACAGTTTCATTTTTTGTACTGTAAATTAAAAAATACACTTCATAAAAACAATTGGTCAAACATGGACCATCTGGATATTATGTGTGGATGATATACATAATAAGAATACAGTTTTAGTCTTGGAAATGATAATAAAAACTCATGCAATGAGTAATACATTATTACAAATCTTTAGTAACTCAAGTAACTCATCTGACTGGCTCAAATTCAAACTAATTTAACTCACCGCTTTTAAAATGGGATGTCTTCATGGCTTAGTGACTGGACTGTGAAGTACGCACTGACATGTGTTTGTTTTTTTGAGGCTTTTTGTTTTGTGGTGTGGAGAGAATTGAGGAAGAGGTTATTTGCACATAGCTGACGTACTACTGAAACACGTAGCTGCTCATCCTTTGTTGTACAGTGGCAGTATTTGATGCAGGAAGTGGATATTCTCTGCTGTGTTTAATTTTTAATTTCTAAATCTCTTATCATGCATTTTTAATGGAAGTTACGCTACCTGATTGACTTTCTACATTCATTTACAACTTATTATTTAGGAGATTATGGCACAGATCATTATCTCTTTTTATTTTCCAAAAAAATTAAAATAAACCTGCTGGCTGTGATCATTGCTCTAGCTTTGAGGGAAAATGAAGCAAAACGTAGTGTACAAAAGTCTGTAATTAGTCTGTACTTTGTAGTTGGGACAGAAATATAAGTGAATGTGCAATGTAGCATGTATGTACAATATAGCATGCACATGATAAGTTATCATTGACTACAGACCTGAAATGTACCTGTAAATAAATCCAGTTATATTTGGTAAGCCTTTTTTCATTTTATAATCAAATCTAAGGGGTTTTTAGCCACATATATAGAAACCTGTTATATTTTTATTAGATTGCAAGCATATACTAGAGCTGTGTGATGAGATTGTGTATTTTCGCAAAGGGTACAAAGAAATAAACACCTCCTGGCTCTCAACATGTATTTATAGATACATTATTTAGAGTAGTTTGTATCACCAACGCTTGTTAGAGGAAACACATTAGACATGGTAAACTCGGGTGTGCTTGGTCGGTGAGAAACCACAGCTTTTTTCCATTCTCAGTCTGTGCTTCAGCCACAGTGATGGACCACTGTGTATACGTTTAATTGCAACCAAAGACTAAAAGATCAAAGATAGGTTGATATAGAGAGCACATGATAAAGTCATGCTGTGGTAGACTGATGGATCTGAGAATCAACACTGTGAAGACTATGAAACTCAAACTATGAAAGAAAGCAAGAATAATGAAATTAAAATCACAATTTACAACTTTGACAGCAAAGTGGCCTCAGCACTGAAAAAGCCATCCTTCATCTC
>NW_023339763.1:7986153-7988715 GCF_004916995.1 Morone saxatilis | reverse complement strand
GCTCCACCCTGTGGTCACACAATGATTCCTGCATTGCTTGGAGCTCAAACTTAAAGCTGAGCAGTTGAATTGTTGTTCTATTCTCGCTCATTCTTATTTTAATCACTATACATTTTATGCTTGTCACTCTACATTTTATCATTTAGACAGACTTAACTTTTCAAATGCTTAATGTCATATTGGTGTAAAATCTTACTCTACGAGGAGACGATAAAGCATTGACCAGAAACGTCTCAGGGAAATTTTATTTTACTTTAAATATGTCTTTCCACTTTCTCTTCTCTTTTTTACCCGTTGTGTGGAATCTTAGAAAATGTGTTAAAGGTTTATTAGGGGCCGGACAGCTCAACTGTCTGTCTCTCCTGGAATTGCCAATCTTCTTCTTTTTCTAATTAAAAGGAAATCGACCTTCCCATGCATGAAAATAAATAAAACCTTGCACATAGGTTTGGTCCTGTACTAAACCTCCTCAACTGGCATTGTGGGCTAATAGTCCTTTGAAAACAAATAATCCAGCTAGATTTTTGAGTGATCATAAATTGAGCTCACAGTACATCAAAATGTCCTCTGTCGCCAGACAGCGTCAGAGAAACACAGATTTTTAAGAAACTGGGGTTGGGGGCTTGGTCTAGAAGCTGGGAACCTGGGGCTGAGGAAGCAGGGCTGACAAGACAAGATGAGTGGCTAAAGATAGGGAATAGAGACAGGGTGAAGGGGATTGAAGGGAGGAGACAGGAGAAAGGACAGGGAGACAGGCTATGATCTGACAGCATAGAGGTGGCAGTATTTTGTAGAGGTCTTGATCATAGATGAGGTGCAGCTGGTCTGGCTCTGCTCCCCCACACCTGTCCTCACTCACACAGGGAGAGAGCCACTCGAGGAGTGGCAGCTGGTTAGAGAGACACAGAATCATGAAAATATATGTAAAAAATGTATTACTTTTCAAAAAAATGGTTTGCTGGCAAAACTAATTTAATTTTCTGCATAGTTAGTATAATGGTTTGAACAGTAGTGTGTTGCTGTAGTTAAAGTTTAAGAGTCAGTGATTTGCAGGGCCTGTAATGACAGTAGTGTTTTATAGCATGTTTCTGCCACCTTGTGGTCAAAATATTAATTAAAATCAGTCTGTTCATCCATGTAGGTTATTTGACAAAGCAGAAATTGGAAAAAGTTTCTCTAAAGTCCCAATGCTCAATTAGTGTACAGTATCCTTTACACTACAATTACTATAGCCCATTTAGTCTGCAATGTTTACCGTTGTATACTTTTTAAGTCTTCCATGATTTGTGGAAATAATGCTGTGTTGATTTAAAGTTACCAGTCATACTAAAATGTACAAGTTTGTTCATGGCCTCTGGCTCCATCGTGTGGTCAATGATGATCACTCCATTACTTGGATCTCCAACTTTAGTAATTACAAAAACAGTCACTACAAGGGATTCCAGATATTCTGTATGAATAAGCTACACTTTTCTAATGTTAAATTACTGAACCATTACTAATTATAAACCAGTGTGAAGAAAAACACTCTCAATGTCCCTTTTCTTGTTGTATGGTAACCTAAAAATGCTGTTGTTTTATATCTTTATATGTGACATTGGTTTGATAGTTTGTATGGTAAAACACAGACATGGAACTCCTTCGTTGCACAGTATATTTATTTACAAATCAATTCCAAAATGCCACACACAATTACAAAACCGATCACTTCAAATAAAAGCATTAATAATGAGTTTTTACATTTGGAAGCTAATGCATGATTGCAACGATACAACAATTTAAAAATTTTAACTCAAGATTCTAAAGAAAAAGTATAATTTTCACTAAATATTTGTCCCAGTATGAACTGAATTTTTACATACACATGAAAATTAGTAGAAGTATAAACATTATATATGACGTCTAAATATAGGACTTATCCAGAATATAACATAAAATACTTTAAATAATTTTGTAAGATGTTGATGATTGTAAATATAAGTATACCTATATGAATATATTAAATGTAAAAAAATAAAAATAAAAAAAAACATACAAGAGTGCTTGGTTTTACCCCATTCATACCATTTGTCAGCCTGACACATCTTGTTAAGTCGGCCCTTGAAGCTCTCCAATTATCACTCCTTAATCACAGACTAAATGCAGAGAAGACCAAGTACGTGGTATTCTCCACCTCCACCACTGACTAGAACTTTCCTTTAAATGGCACCCACATGACTCTTGCTGAGTCCTACAAATACTTAAGAATTTGCCTTGAGAGGAGAGTATCATTCAAGAATCCTCTTTGACTTTTTTTATAGAATTAAAGGATGTCTGTCTTCTTCCAACTATAAAACTAATGTGCAGTCAACCTTCATATCTGTTATATTCTGTTTTGTAATGCTGCCCCATCAACACTTAGTTACTAACAGTTAAATCCTATGAATCACAGTACATTATGTTTCCATTCTTATTCACAAGTGACACATTTTGTACTCATCATTGTTCTGTGTATCACTATTTTGGTGTCCCAAAGCGCTGTAGCAGCTCAGTAAAACTTGTTAGAGTTTACCAGTATGAGGG
>NW_023339763.1:7982767-7986077 GCF_004916995.1 Morone saxatilis | reverse complement strand
ACTGCATGAGATGAAAGTAAGTTAAAGTAGTTTGGCTTGCTGATTTGACCACACGGTCAGCAGTTGTAGCAGCAGCAGCAGTGAGTGCAACTTAGGTGCTGCAAAACCCACAGGGCCTGATTGCTGCAATCAAAAATAACTTAATAATTCTAGATATCTGCAGCGTTATCTGAAAGAAGTCAGAACAGACACTTTAAATGTATCTGACACATACATTGAATGTCAAAGGCCTTTAATGGTGTTCGGCTAAAGTTTTGAGAGTTGTCAAATCAGTCCGTCAGCTTTCAACTGTTCTACCACAGAATGGTAACATAACTTTAATGATCAAAATTCTGTGGGCGATATACTGGATGAACCATACCAGTTTTAATTTTCCATATTAATTTATCAAATACCGCCATATTATACGTACGTACATTGCAGTTTACACAGTATAAATTGTTTACATTCTGTTCTGTATGGCCAAGAAAACCCTATAATAATCAAAGCCTTCAGTATAGACATGATAATGTTAAAATGTTTGTATGTTATATGTACTCCTGACAGTAGAATATGCCACTATAAACCTATGTAATACCTGTGTCATGCAAAAAATAAGTAACTCATCTAACTGGCTCAAATTCAAACTAATTTCACTCACCGCTTTTACAATGGGATGTCTTCATGGCTTAGTGACTGGACTGTGAAGTACGCACTGACGTGTGTTTTTTGTGGCTTTTTGTTTTGTTGTGTGGAGAGAATTGAGGAAGAGGTTTTTGTTGTACAGTGGCAGTATTTGATGCAGGAAGTGGATATTCTCTGCTGTGTTTAATTTCTAATTTAATCATGCATCTTTAATGCTAGTTACACTACCTGATGAATTTTCTAAATGCAGTTTGAATTTATTATTTAGGAGATTATGGCACAGACTATTATCTTAATTGATCATATTATTGTTGTAAGATTAGTGTTAGTGTTAAGCGTTGTACTTTATATGCATTGGGTCTCTTAATTTTACTAAAAAGAAATGAAAAGAAACATGCCGGCTGTGATCATTGCTCTAGCTTTGAGGAATAATGAAGCAAAATGTTGTGTACATAAGTCTGTAATTAGTCTGTACTTTGTAGTCGGGACAGAAATTTAATTAATGTGCAATGTAGCATGCACATGATAAGTTATTATTAACTGCAGACCTGAAATGCACCTTTAAATAAATCCAGTTATATTTTGCTGTAAGAGAGGAGATTGTAGTTTTTCTTCCCTATAATTTACCATGGGCCATTTTGCCCTATTTACATATGTGGCCTTTTTAAATAAAACTGCAGTGTGCGCCTCATGTACATGTAGGTGTAGTGGTGTCACACTACAATTCAGCAGCTCAGTGATACTGGGTTCTAATGTACATAAAGTATTAATGTTGTCACCAACATCTTGACAGTTTCCTCTATAAAGTACCTGCAGGGTGCTTACACAGGATAAGTCCTCTGAGTTGACACTTCATGGACCTTTATAATCAAAGGAATTTGGACTCATATTAAAACATAGAGTCATGTAATGTTTTACATGTATTGTCCTTTTTTTCAGGGCAAGCCTTTTTTCATTTTATATTCAAATCTGAGTGTCTTTACCCACATATATAGAAACTTGTTATATTTGTATTAGCTTGCAAGCATATACTAGAGCTGTGTGATGAGATTGTGTATTTTCGCAAAGGTAACAAAAAATGTATTTATAGGCATTTATTTTCAACATGTACATTATTAACAGTAGTTCGGATCACCAACGCTTGTTAGAGGAAACACATTAGACATGGTAAACTCAGGTGTGCTTGGTTGGTGAGAAACCACAGCTTTTTTCCATTCTCAGTCTGTGCTTCAGCCACATTGATGGACCACTGTGTTTATTTTTAATTGCAACCAAAGACTAAAAGATCAAAGATAGGCTGATATAAAGAGCACATGATAAAGTCATGCTGTGGTAGACTGACGGATCTGAGAATCAGCACTGTAAAGACTAAACAATCTTTAGTCATTTTAGCCATGACTTTATGCTCAATGCTTTTCTCAAATTATCAAAATATGAAATCCATTCAGCAATAAAAATAGGTCATGTGGCCAGGCTCAAACTCTGAAAGAAAGCATGATGAATGAAAACAAAATCACAAGTTACAACTTTAGCAGTAAACTGACCTCAGCACTGAAAAAGCCATCCTTCATCTCCACAGTAATATAGTTGTCCAACAACTGTGACAACATCAACTCTACTCCATCTCCCTCAGAGAAGCAGCATTTGTTCTTTGTGCTGTCAGCCTCTGTGTAAGTGCCGCTGCTTTTGAGTGCCGCTCCAGGCACAGCGCGGAGCACAGCGCGGAGCACAGCCAGGCACACTCTGCTCCTCCTCCCCCCTCGTTTGCTTTAATGTCACGTGACCCAGGTAAACAAGCAAGCAGGTCTGCCGGCCAGTAGTCACACACACACACACACACACGACACACTAGAGAGAACGGACAGGAAGAAGGCAAGAGAAAAGAGGAGCGCGGAGCAGCAGACAAAGAAACAATGAGTGAAACAGCGAAAAACAGCAAACTACGCAATAAAAGCACAGAAAAACACAAAAGAACAAAGAAAAACCAGAAACAGAAAAAAAAACCCCCGCCAGCCGAGCGTCAAAACTCTATATGCGCTCACAGACACAACGGAACCCTAGAAACCATATAGCGCACCCTGTATAACATCAGGTCACTGCACGATCCAGGAAATCAAACGCATCTCATAAAAGCATAACTTAGAACACACGGCCATATAGCACACATCCCGCCCTCAAACAACAAATGCTTCTTCGCGACGTAGCGCACAGACAACACAACACACTAGCAAACGCCCGTTGAAGATGGACAAAAGACATAAACGTCATAATTCAGCACACATGAATGCAACAAGCACTCGGACGACACCTCAAGCATTTTAGGGGGCTATCAGGTTCATAAGTCAAGGAAGATACTGAAGACATGTGTGGCAGGAGGATTCAGGAAGGAAGCATACTGTTCAGTTACATAATTATCCCAGACGGGAATAATGTATTTCGATTACACACTCCAGATGGAAATGACAGAGAAACTGAGAACTATGTAAGCGCCTAGTATTCACAACCAAGTGGTATCCGAGCAGCCACTTCACATAAAGTCAGGCACCTTACTGCAGCGTAACACGCTCAAGTACCAACTAACTCGCAACTCGCCTAGACTACACACACCACACACACATATACAGTGCAACTCTTAAGATAATGCATAAGATACTAAATAATAATTTCGAAGAAGTAGGATGAAGAC
>NW_023339763.1:7980003-7982742 GCF_004916995.1 Morone saxatilis | reverse complement strand
ACACAGCTCTGCTCCTACCTCCCCACGTTTGCTTAATGTCACGTTACCCAGTTGGTAAACAAAGCAAGCAGTTCATATGCCGGCCAGTAGTCACACACACACACACACACACACAGCAGATGAGGAGGATGGAGCAGAATGAATGGCCGGAGCGAGAAAGAGAGCGCTTGTGTCGGCTTTATTTTCAGGTTACAAATGAAACAACGGCAAATTGTTTAGTTTGTAAACAGGCTGTGAAATACAGTGGCAATACTACGAATTTATATAAGCACATGGAAAATCATTCAAAAGAAAATATAGAGCCACAGAGACGGAGAGAGGAGGAGAGAAATCCCCCCTGGCCCCGACAGACCCCCAGCACCGACCCAGAGGCAGCGGTCATTAACAGAGGCCTTTGAGTTTGGCAGAGAATATCCAGGTAGATAATAGTGGTGAAAGTAATATTTGAGTCATCTTCGGCATTAGTTAATATGTAGTTTTAAGTGCAACTGGTCATCTGTTACTTTAGCCAACTCAATAAAGTATAAAGTATGCGGTATTGACGATACTGACTGGTATCGGATGGACACTAAATCTCTCTGCTGTAAAGGCAGACTGCATTCAACAATACAATGAAGCAGACTGGCAACAAGCGTTCGCTCATTAATCATTACAGAACATCAAAATGTTTGTGTTTGATGGACTCTGTGGTGTTTTTGTGTGGTTTTTAATTCGTTTTGGCAAGGTCATTGCTAATGTATAGAGGTGGTTGCTGTCGAGTGCTGTGTGGTTGCTATGGTGTGTCTTATTTAGTCATGGAGATAATAATGTCAGTAAGACTAGCAGAAGGAGCAGCATTGATGAATACGTGAGAGAGAGAGAGAGAGAGAGAGAGAGATTTGACTCAATCAGGACCTATAGGACGGAGACACAAAGAAAATGCACAGAAATCCACCAGCACCTTTGCACTGTTGCTCTTAGCAGTGAAAATGCTAAAACATATATATATATATATATTTGAAAATGATCTTTAATAAGATTAGCTTTGGGTGAGAGAACTTAATCTAGTTCTGTTTGTGGTGTGTACATTCCATCAATGCCACTTTTTTCTATCAAATTTATGTTTACTTAAAGTTAATCCTTACATGTGGGGACATTTGGCTCCACCTTGTGTTTAATTAATGATCATTACATTACTTGGAGCTCATACTTTTTTCATGACTTTGTTGTCATGTGGAGACGTTTGGCTCCACCTTGTGGAAAAAATTATCCCTTCATTGGATGCAGCATTAAAGCACTGTTGCATTTCAGAGTGCAGAGAATACATGAATTGATTGAAGGGTTACTTTTTAAAATCCATGAAGCATATATTATGATAAGGGAACAAATATCCCAGTCACACAAAGACAGCTGTGGGTGAAGTAACATCACAGCCGTCTTATTTTACATATTGCCCTGGGTGGCAGTGCCTAGTAGTGATAATAATAAATTGTCTTCACTGACCAACAATCTGAGGAAAATATCTGGCATTAACATCCCTGCCAGTAAATGTTATTTTACCATTTTACCTTTATCTTTGTGACTTACTGCCTTGCATGTGAATGTTCCTGACAGGTTGGTTTAATTCTGGTACTGTCTTGTTGTGTGGATAGAACTGAGGAAGTTGTTAATTGTATTTGTAGCAGCACTGCTGCAATACTAACTTGCTGGTCTTATTTTGTAAATATAAACTCAATGAGCTTCTGACAGTATTTAAATAAAGACTTGTGAAATAAAGTTGAACAACATGGATATAGCAGTCTTTGCAAGCATCTTTTGCTGGGAGAGTCAGGTGAATATATGTGTTTGAACTGTTTTTAGTTTTTTAGATACACCAGAACACCTTTTAATGTATAATATCTAATGTCTGCTGGTATGGGGTCTTTCACATCAAAACAATAACAAAAGAAGAGGAGTTGTTGTCTTCATTGGCAATAAAAATCTGACTCCAGCACAGTTCACAGTTAAGATAAATTAAAGTGTATGGTTTATGTCCGTACATCTGGGCTTTTGTTGCACTTGCAGCGGCATGGTGAGTGTGGTTGTCACCTGCTCTCTACCATCTGACTTTCTAAGCATGGCTGAGGCCTTCCTGCGACGAGACAGCACATGGTGCTTTATGGAGCTCAGGAGAGTGGTGGAGAGACAGTGGAGAGTTGCAGAGTTGACGACAGATGCACACATAAAACAAAGAATTACCACACGCTCAATATAGTTTAATATAGCTAATATTTAACATAATAAAATCACATAAAAGCATGGTTACTTTTGAGAAAAAAACAGCTTTAATGTGGTAGCTTAAAAACAATCAAATTAAAACAAAAAAATAAAGCTTGAAATTCAAAAATATTCTGTGAAAATAGTCCGTAGTGCATCATAGATATGGCAAGTATTTAAAACACACACAAATAAACTTCTACAAGTGGTAATCTTTTTTTTTTTTTTCAAGCCATAAAGACAGTGATCCCTGATCACATTTATTTATCTCAAGAGTTAAGATAAGCCTTCCAGCAAGATTAACTCAAGGGTTCAAAATATGTAATGTTTCAGGAGAACTTTATGTTGCATTGTGTGGTGAGTTGGGTCTTTTTGTCCTTGGACCTTTTAGCACTATAACATCTGCGTAGACAATTTCATCTTCAGAGTTACCTGGAAAAATTTAAAACAGTTGTCAAGTGTTTTAGAGTGGTAACGCATGGCAGAGGACATCTTGTCTTTTTG
>NW_023339763.1:7979654-7979903 GCF_004916995.1 Morone saxatilis | reverse complement strand
GGCAGAGGACATCTTGTCTTTTTGTTTTATTTCAAGCAAGCTATTTAAAATTAAGAAAAAATTATTTGAAAATCTATGGAACAAATATGCTAGAATTCAATATTTTTAATGACACTAATACAGTACAATTAAATACCGTAGATAAGAAAATGTATAATAATACCACACAGTACCATGGTATTGGTATATTTCTGCAACCCTAGTCATTATGGTCCTTATTTAGACAGATGAAGACATGGGAGAACATCT
>NW_023339763.1:7979269-7979503 GCF_004916995.1 Morone saxatilis | reverse complement strand
ATAATGAGGAAGGAAAAAAAATCTAGAAAACACAAATAAACATAAAACCAAATTATATTACATTTACATGTCAATTAAAATTTTCTCAAATATATCTTGTCCATTAGTATCATTTATGTTGGCAATGGGCGTACAATTATTCTATCTGTTAAAAACAAAAAATGTTCCAAGGACAGTTTAAGATTGTAGATGATACTTTCTACTACAAACTTTAGGAATGTAACACGTAAAAAA
>NW_023339763.1:7967678-7979212 GCF_004916995.1 Morone saxatilis | reverse complement strand
ATATTTAACAATCAGGTTACATTCAATTTCATAAACATGTGAAATAGTAGCGAAAAACTAATATTTAGAAAAGAACATCCTTTAAACACTGTACCTTTGCAGCTTGTCAGGTGAATAACTGTTTCTTCTCTGCTGACATTGTTCCAAACACGACACATCAGGTTTCCTTTCAGCTGACCATGTAAACTGATGGTAACAACTGAAACACTGGATTTGTATTCAGTTTCATTCAGTTTCACATCGCCTCTGGTCTCCATCAGTAAGAGACCGTCCAAGGTCAAAATGAACTGTACTTCCTCTCCCTCAGAGGAGCAGCTGATGTTCATTTGTTCTGGTGACACACACATCTGAGAAACAACTGGCTTGGACACTGGAGCTGGAAGACAAACATAGAGAAACATATACAGTATCTACAGTAGAAAATGCAAAGTTAAATCCACAACCAATTCTGTTAATGGAGTCATTATTAATTCAAATGTCTATTTTGATTATTTAGAAGGAAAAACAATTGAAGGCCAAAACCTTTTATTATATATGGCCAAAAGTCATAGAGTAAACCAACTTGCTTTTATCACATTCTGCATCTGCATGGTAATGTCAGTAGAATCCAGTCATTATATATCTTTCCTTTCTTGTAGTCCAGTGGCTTAAGAAAACTTTACAGTAGCGATCTTTTGTTTACTGTGATTTCCCCCCATCTCTCCCTATATTTCCTGTGTGTCTAAACCAAAATAGTACAAAAATTATTGTGGTCATGTGTATATTTCTTATATATATATATTTCGTAGACCCTTTATGAAAATACTAATTTACACACATTTTACATAAAGTCTAAGAGATAATATATAATGTAAGGTAAAATATTATATCAATTTCAATATTTTTTTCATACAATGTATTAATGTCTTATATTAACATGTATATTAGCTAACTTTAAAATGCCTGCTTTAATTCCTGCTTTATATGTATATTTACCTACCTTGTATTTCAAGTCCAACCGTATGTGCTCCAGAGGTGTTTCTTCATTGCGTAACCTAGTTTGAATGTTCCATTGGGATTCACATATTTCTCATCCGTTTTTCCTCTTTTTAAAATTACAAATTTATCATCCTTTTTCAATCTAATGTCTGTATTTGCTGTATTTGGCAGATGAAAAATCAACAGCTGTCCCACTGCTCCAAAACAGAGAGCTCCAGTAGGTTCAGAGAAATTGCATTCAATAGACCCTAAAACAAACAAACAAAATAAAGAAATGCTTAATGAAAAGTACAAACTGTTGTTATTTATGTTCAGCATTTCAAGACCATTTCAACATTCTATGATATATCATACTTTTTCTGTAAATAAATATTAAATTAACTGTTAACTGTAAACAATGCATTGTAAATGTATATGCCTTTGTTGAATTATTAGACATTGCTGTCTATACACCATACTGTTAACTGCAGTAACATACTTTTATACTCAGATGTACCTTTTGCCAGAGTGGTTGTTGCCAGAGCAGTGAAGATCAAGATGGAATTCATTGTCTTTCTGTTGTAATACATAAATCAAATGTTTAAATATTATTTTATTTTTAATTTTAGTAGTATAATGGGGGTAGTTGCAGTACCATATTTCTTCCACTGTTGCTTCACGTCAAGTTCCAACCTAGTACATTAAAATACCAGTTTGTTACTTTGCCAAAAATAAAAAATATGACCCCAAATCACAGAGATGCTGATTTGCACATGACTAATATAATCACAAGACTTCTGTGTTTGGCAAAATTTGGTGGGTAACTTTTAGTGGAATCTTTTTTCTTCTGCTTTAAAAATTACAGACGTCCTTCACAATTATTACAGATATCTATGTTAATAATAAGACTGTTTTAGAAAAGGGATCAGTTTCCATCCTCTCAGATTTTAGACCCTCTACAAATGATACATGTATTTGATCACTTAAGCTAATCTTATCATAAGAAATTCGAAACTGTCACTCACCCCCTTCACAATATGTGATATCTTTGTGGCTGTTTAAGGCCGACCTGTGACTGTTACGCTGACAGAAGGCTGGTTTATGCTCATCTTGTCTTGTTCTTGTCTTGTAATGTGATAACAATCAAGGAAGTGGTTACTTGCCGGTAACATAAGTAGCCTAGTACGAAGTACTGCTTTTTTTTAGTTCTAAATTTACTGAACAATATAAAGACACACTGATGTAAAGACACAAAAACCCCTATCTACAGCCAGTGTATGGTTTGTCCCTTCTGGGCTAGAAATTGTCAAATGGCGGACTCCATAAAGGGCGTCTGTAGATAAAAATGGTTAATTCTAAGGTAACAAAAACATAAGAATTCCTAAATTCAGGAAATAATACAATAGTGAAAACATACCTGCTAATAGATCCTTACATGAATTACAGAGGTAGTCGACCTGTTGGTGTTGTAAGCACATTGTAAACCTGCCTAAAGATGAGAAGTGTTACAGTTCTGCAAAACAACACTTCCTGTCTTACACCTAACACTTTTTATGAAGAATCATATTACTTAGAAACATCTGCATCACAAAACTTTCTCACAGGAAACTCAGGTAGCGCAGAATTTAACTATGTGTGACAGTTAAAAACCACTGTTTTTTTTAATTCTGTCACCTCTTCACCCACAGTGCCTGATTTGAAACTCTCACAGCTCCAGAGGAGACTCACCTAATCTCTGCTGTGAAGACAGATTGCATTCAACAATACAATAAAGCAGACTGGCAACAGAGTCAGTGAAAGTGCTCAGTCATAGTAATTGGTAAAGAACACCAGGTGCAAGAAATGCACCAGATATTATAGACATAATATAGATATTCTTTAGTACCCATAAAATCGGTGTTCAAATTGTGCACGTGCTTTCACAAGTCACCTCAGTTTTTGCAACAGATTTTTGTTGCAGTATAGGTCAGGCTATGTAATTTAAAATCTTCTTTGCCATAGGAGTTCTTGCTAATGTACAGAGATAAAGACAAAAAAATACTATTCTGCTGTTTGGGTTTATTGTCCTTTGGGTTTTTGTTGCCTCAGAGCTTCAGAGTTGCTGTTTGAGTGTCTACACAGAATGTGTTCAGGCACAGTACTGAGTGTATTTCAGCCATGTTGGTTGAAAGTCCAATACACATAACTGTAGTCATGCGTTTAAAACTAATAGACTTAAAGTACATAACCTGAAGTGGTCACACATATGTGTGTACAGCCATTGTGCAGCCTGTGTAGAGAGCTGTATTGTTTGAAATAGTGGAGGTGGGCATGGTGTACACTCAGCTGCAGGGGGGAGAGAGTTGTGGAGATGGATTGTGAGAGCAGCATTAAGTGAGTTGATTGTCTCAGCCGGGGTGCTTGTTGAGTAATCTCTCTCTTTTTAAATGAAGTAGCGTGCTGGAGTTCAGATAGCTGCTCCATACACACCAAAAAGACCTTTGTGCATGCGTTACTGTTGTGGCTGTCTACAAGAAGCTGTCATAAATGTACTTTTTATCTAGTTTTTAGACTATTTTTACAGTGCACTTTTTAGATCTTGGTCGTTTTTATCTATGTATATATATATATAAAAACGACCAAGATCCATGTATATATATATATATCAAATGCTGTAAAATATCTGAAAACCGTGTTACATAGATGAGCTTTTTTTTAGCAGTTTAACTTTAGAGTAAGACATGAAGAATGAATGAATGATGACTGTGATAAGTTCACTTCACAATGACACAAAAAGGAAAGACCAGCACTTCTATATCCACCCATGCAAAGTGATTTGGTTGAATAAAGCATTTTATAGCACTTGAATGAATGTAACTTTCTAGTCTTTTGGCTCCACCTTGTGGTCCAATAATGATCTTTACATACTTAAAGCTTTATAGTCATCACTTCGCTTTCTACACTGTTGCTGTGGAGTTGAATAGTTAAGACAATGGACCTTTTTCACAGGAGCTAGTGTTACCAATGATACTAATTAAGCTTCCATTCCATTGTTATCTTCTCTTTATTTGCATTAGATCTTGATTTGATGGCTGTTATGGTGAAATAAAGACAGGAAACAACACACCACTCGAGTGAAAAGGGAATCCATTGATTGTGTTAATCATCAGCACAAGTAAGTCTTTCTATTGATGTTTTTTAAAAGAGTTTATTTAAAGAGAGAGACACAGTTACAAAGCAAACCACTGAAAAATACCACTGTCACATTTCAAAAGGACATGCATGAAGCTTTAAAAAACTAATTTCACACTTTTAAAACTGTACCTGTATAAATCACATTTAAAAAAAACTTTAGCTTTATTTATCTTTTTACAGAAAGATTTTAAGCAAGGGCTGTTGTATGAATAATGGCCTTATGTGAAGATTATGCTACATCTTATAATTAACAGCTCAGTTGAGAACTCTGGAAAATACCTAGAAAAATTCAGAAGAAAAAACATTTTAAAAAAGCTTAGAATTACATTAAAAAGGAATATTATTATTAACACATCTTTGTGTAAATTTAAAGATTTTCTCACAAACAATATTAGCTGTTCAGGTTGTAACAATGTATCGCTGAGAGAAGCCTATTACTATACTATAACTACTATAAAAACCTGTGGCTTTTTGCTGCTTCCTTCTATCAAATGTTAGATTTGTGAAAATGATAAGGTTAAATTTAAATAACCAAACATAAACAGAGGTTTATTTATAATTGGACAATGTGATGTGTAAACTGGTGCAGTCTGTGTTGCTTTAGCCTATTCACGTCTTCTCTTGTGTCTCTTCCACGTGGTAATGGCATACTTTAGTTCAGTTTTGAAGAAAAAGAAAACAGAAAAATTTTCCAGTCAAGGACAATCATGATTTGTTCAGTTAGCAGAAGATTTTACAGTTAAATTGTATGTAAGCCATATTTTCTTCAAAGAACTTTATCTTTATCCTCCTTCCTTCATCCAAATACCGTACATAACAAACAGGACCAACAACAATATAACAAGACACTGAAATAAGGACTATAATAGCAGTAGCTATCGTTTAACTTCTATTTTCTTACCTTATGTCTCTTCTTTAACGGTCATAGATCTTGTTTTCTTATATACATGGCAGACACCAAGACACAAAGCCAAGAGAAGCAGAGTGACAACACCAGCTCTCACAGCCATAGCAACAGAGAACTGAAGAGTGGAAGCTAGAGAACACAAACAATAGCAGACAGAATTAGACCGATATTGAGTCTCAATGTGCAAAAAACTCTGAGAATGTTGCTTCTGAAGGCTGATATGTCCCATCTAGACTGGACATTAGTAAAATCCCTCATGTAGAGGAATTAATATACTTACTATAGCTATGTGGGATATGATTGTTCTTTAAATACTGTACCTTTACAATTTGCCAGGTGAATAACTGTTTCCTCTTTGCTGACATTGTTCCAAACACGACACATCAGGTTTCCTGTCAGCTGACCATGTAAACTGATGGTAACAACTGAAACACTGGATTTGTCTTTATTTTTATTCCCAGCAACTGGCAGCATGTTTGCTGTCCAGCTGCTCGGTGGCTGGCAGTGGCCTCTGGTCTGCATCAGTAAGAGACCGTCTAAGGTCAAAATGAACTCTACTTCCTCTCCCTCAGAGGAGCAGCTGACACTCATTTGTTCTGGTGACACACACATCTGAGAAACAGCTGGCTTGGACACTGGAGCTGGAAGACAAACAGAGAGTATAGAGTAACATATACAGTAAGTACAAAATGTAAACAAAGTAAAGTAAAACAAAGGTTAAAGGTCCAGTATGTAACATTTAGGAGGATCTATTTTGTCAGAAATTGAATATAATAATTATAGGTATGGTATGTTTTCATTTTTTCATTCATCACCTGAACGTAAAAATTGTTGTGCTTTCATTACCTGAGAATGAGCCCTTGTTATCTACAGAGGGACTGGGCCACTACATCCTCCACACTTTAATTATGGAGCCATGACCTATTCAAGTGCATTATGTTTACCTACCTTGTATTTCAAGGTGCACACTGGCGTTTCTCTGTAAAACACCATCAGATCCAAATTGTTCCCACATGTAATCTCCAGAGTGTTTTTTCATTGCGTTATCCTAAGTTTGAATGTTCCATTGTGAAAAATTCAGACCTGATTCGACAAATTTCATCGTGCAGAGTCCCACTCTCTGATTTTTTTCCCAATTTTAAAACTGTTAAAACTGTATATTTATTATCCTTTTTCAACCTAATATTTGACTGGGCTGTATTTGGCAGATGAAAAATCAACAGCTGTCCCACTGCTCCGACACACAGCGCTCCAGTAGGTTCAGAGAAATTGCATTCAATAGACCCTAAAAACAACAACAACAACAACAAAATGCTTAATGTAAAATCCATATAAAACCAAGTTATTGTTTCCTTTTCTACTGAATGTGGGCACAAATAAGTCAACAAACTCAAATTACTCACTCATTCAATAATACACTCAAATGTACCTTTTGCCAAAGCTGTTGTTGCCAGAGCACTAAGGAATATGTAGATGGAAATCATTTTTCTGTAGTAACACATAAGTCAAATATAATTTGAGATGTTAGATTAGATTTCTATTTCATTTTTTTAACATATACTAGAAAACTAGGCTAGTTGTTGGTTTGAGGTGAACAATATGAGTAGCATGTATGGAGTGTCTATGTACGACAGATTTCAGAAAAGGGATCAAAATTTATAACCTCACAGATTGTAGACCCTCTACAAACTAAACTTTAAAAAAAATAAGCTAATCTCAGCACAAGATTGAAATCCAAGACTTCACTCACGGCCTTCACGGTGTGATGTCCTGTTTGTGGCTGTAAGGCTGATGTGAATGCACTGACAGAAGGCTGGTTTATGCTTGTGATGTCTTTTTTTTTGTCTTATTATGCGATAAGAATCAAGGAAGCGGTGACTGTATTGTCACCCACAACTTGCCAGTGAACAAATTAGCCTTCTACGAACTCCTGCTTATTTTGGTCTTAACTTACTGAACATCAGGACATCAGTATCTGACAGATAAAGACTGCTCATATAAACTATGCTTTCTCAAACTTGAAACAATGTCCTAAGTCTTTGGTGCAGATTTTCTACCTTCAATTTAAAAATGTCTAAATTATCATGTGCTGTATTAGATGTTCCAGGCACTGAGTGAATAATTACATTTTATTATCAATTTGAAGACTATGATCAAAAACACAGGTATATATTATTAGGTTCTCTAAAACACATTTAAAATATGAAACTGAAGAACAAGAAGACATAGCTGAAAAAGTCTGTGCTGAATTTAGACACTGAGAGCTGAATGAAAGGAATTATCTGAACTGAATGTGAACCCAATGTGTATCCAATCTTTTTTAAATAATCTTAAGGTTGTTTTTACTGTATTTGCATGAAGGTGGTGGTTTACAAATGACCATTGTAGGTTTAGTGAATTGGATATGCCAATATGTCTCTTTAAGAGATAGAGTCTTGTCACCACAGCCAGTCTTAGCAGCTCTATGAAACTGTGTTATAGTTTATGCTCAGCTCCACAATGTATGTGACCTCTTGTGTCAGTTTTAAATTCAGCAATGACAACGTTTTACTTATATTAAAGCTTCAGTAGGCAACTTTTATAAAAAAGTCACATTTGCTAAAACTATCACTATATATATAATTATGTAAAAAAAAGAAGAAATCTGTCAAAAAGTATGTTGCATGTAAAATTTATATAATCATGCAAACTGATCATTGGCTTCCTACTCATATAATGGACGAGTGTAGGAGTTAGTGCCATCTAGTGGTGGAGTTACAAATTGCAACTAACAGAACACCACTGGCATGTGTATTTGACAACCTGGGGATGGAAACCAGCCAAAGTTGGTTTTGACTGCTCTGGGTTACTGCAGAAATATGATCGTTCAACATGGCAGATTCCACTGAATTCTTATATTCTTATATTCAGGTGATTATATTCTACACTAATGAAAACATGCCTATTCATTTCATTTTCTATTTCTGCCAATAGATCCTCCTAAATGTTACACACTGGACTTAATAATAATTGTGATAACATAACATAGAGCAATGAAAGTATCTTCAGTATCTTCAAAAGCTGTTCAGAAATAGCCACTGCTAAAACCTGTGCTTCCTCTTATATGACTGCAGTGCAACTGAAGCTAATTAAGGAACAAAAAGTACATAGAAGGCGGGGAAACTCACATCTTAGTTAGAGTGACGACTATTCTAGCCAAGGTTTGAGTTTTCACTTCAACTGTAAAAAAACAACTGCACAAAAAGCCGTTAGCTGTGAATATACCATCCTTTACCTTTGTCAAACAGACACTGTATTTTTCTTTAGCACATGGCATCAGTTTGTCTGAGAATACTATTAAAGGACATAGCTTATCACCCATTGAATGACATAAGTATTTAAATGCAGAATATTTGTTTATTAAGGCATGGATATAGACATGTGGGGAGAAGTTACCTTACACATTTGCAAAAAAAATTATTACAACCCCAGTGCATGGAGACCTACTATTGTTTTATTATTCATTTAAGTCTGTTGTACAAGCACATTGCAAACCTGCCTGAAGATGAGAAGGGTTGTATTTCTATTAAAAAAAAGGACGTGAACACTTACTGCCTCATTGTACTGCATAACCACACATTTTATTTAAATACCATATTACTTAGAAACATCTGCATCACAAGATTTCCTCACAGGCAGGTCGGTTAATGTGAAATTAAACTATGTGACAGTTGAAAACCACAGCTCTCTGTTGCTTCTTCAGTCATAGTGCCCCATTTGAAACTTTCACAAGCCAAGGAGAGACTCATCTCATCTCTGCAGTAAAAGCAGATTGCATTCAACAATACTATAAGGCAGGGTGGCAACATACTAATCATTACAGAACATCAAATTGTTCCAGAGATAATCTTTTGCTCTATACTGTTAGAATAGTTCATCAGAGGCAGCAACAACTTTGTATGAAGCATTAATTTATTTAACAGCAGCAATAATGAGGGAATTCTTTAGCATACTTTTTTTAATTTTTACATTCCCATAAGAAAAACAACGTAAAAGCAATGTTATATAATCAGAACACGAAAAGAGCATTGCCATTCAAATGACTAACTTAAACCAATTCTTCAGTATCCATAACATCAGTGTTCAAATTGTGCATGTGCTTTTTTACAGGTCACTACACAGCTCAGAGAGGAGAAACTACTTTGGAAGCAGTGAAAGCATGATCATTTTCTTCATGATCATAACACTTCATTTATTGATTTTTGTTGCCGGGTAGGGCGGGCAAGCTGTGTAATTGGATTGTTTAAGTATTTCTTCTGTCAGACCGTGTGAAAAACATAGCTCCAGTGTTTTCTGTGTAGACATACAGTGTGCTTTTACAATTACAGTTGCTAAGTTGTCAGTAGATTCTTTTTATTTATATATATATATGAATAACAAACAGAAAAATATGTATATATATATATATATATATATATATGATAGAAGCTTAATACATTTACTTTTTATCCAGTTTTCAGGCACATTTTCACAATACGCTGTAACTAGGTGGGCTAACGTTACCAGCAGCTTGGCTGGCAGGCCCTCCAGGACTTCCTTTGTCTGCCAAACAGCGTTGGAGAAACACAAGTCTTCAAGGTGAATGTGTTTTATTCAGTGTTTTACCAGTTTTAATCACTGGAGAGGAGGATGGACGATGAACACATCCTAACTGGGAGAAGCTGACTGCAATGACAGTAATGGTGGTGAAGACCAAGACTCCCATGATCCCATGCAACTTCACTCATCAAACTTATTTTTTATTTTTTTAATTTATGTGAGACCTGACATGAGTGTGTCTCAATACAAACACTGCGTCTCCGCTCCCTTCCACCTCCTTGATGGATAGCTGATTCCTGCTGCTCCACTTCTAGAAAACAGATAGAGGAGAAAGAGAGCATCAGAAAAAAATTAGCAAGAGAGAAAAGAGACAGAACCACCTCTGCACAAGCAGAGTGACACGTATTAGGAATGTTTGCTGGGCTCTGTGGTGTTCCATGTAGTTTCTGATGCGTTTTGGTGGTTGTAAGTTTGTTTGGGTTTGTTGCAAGGGCACTGCTAATATATAAAGGTGGTTGCTGTTGAATGCTGTGAGGTTGCTATGGTGCCAAGTGTCTCCTTTATAGAGTCATAGAGCTAATACTAATGTTAGTCGTAATACTAACCTAAAACAGTAGCAGCAGTGATAAATACATCTGTGTGTGTGACGGAGAGAGGGAGAGATTTGACTCAATCAACACCATGGACAGATGCAAAGAGAATGCATGTACATCCAGCTCTGTGTGGAGGTTAGTGTACATAGATTAGTATGTTGATCCAGATGCACACAATGAATTATGTTATTATAGTGACAGTTTATTGCTACCATTGATTTGTACAAAGAGGTCACACATTACAAATAGGGATCAGATTTCCACTGATGGCCTTCAGCACCTTTGCCTGTTGCATATTTGAAAACGGTGTTTAATAGATGAGCTTTTGGTGAGAGAACTCCTGTTTGTGGTGTGCATATTGCATTACTGGAAGTTTTTTTTTTATTTGAAAAAATATTTATTTATGTTTACTTAAAGCTAATGCCCAAAACAATTCAAACAGTTGTGGACTGTAACTCCTATTATTAACAGCTCAGTTGAGAACTTTATCTTTGGAAATACCTAGAAAAATGAAAACGATTTTTTTTTTAAAGCTTAGAATTACATTAAAAAGAATATTATTAACGCATCTTTGTGTAAAATAAAACATTTAATGTAAATTAGAACTGAACGTTTATTTACAATTTGATATTTTAACGTGTAAACTGGTGCAGTCTGTGTTGTTTCAGCCTATTCGTGTCCTCATTATCCTCTCTCCAAATCCATATACATAACAAACAGGACCAGCAACAATATAACAAGACACTAAAATAAGACTATACTAGCAGTAGCTATTGTTGAAGTTCCGTTCTCTTACCTTATGTCTCTTCTTTAACAGTCATAGGTCTTGTTTTCTTATGTACATGGCAGACACCAAGGCACAAAGCTAAGAGAAGCAGAGTGACAACACCAGCTCTCACAGCCATAGCAACAGAGAACTGAGAAGTGGAAGCTAGAGAACACAAACAAATATCAGATTCCACAATAGTGCCTCAATATTCACTGCAAAAAAAATTAACAAATCAGAGATTGTTGCTACCAAAAGCTGTCCCACCTAGACTGCAAAATTGTGGAAAGATTTGTGTTTATCTTTTATTTATTCACAGTTAGGAGCTGCTATTCTACGTGACTGGAGCTAGTCTGGGTGGTTTGGTCAAAGATGTCCTCCACATCAATGTTGTGAAACTAGATCATTTAGATTACAAGGGACATGTGGGGTGCTCATCGCCAAGTGCTTGCTCATGGTGGTACTGTTGGGTCCCCTAAAAGTATCCTGAGATAACTTCTGTTATGAATTGGCGCTATACAAATAAAATTGAATTGAATTGAATTGACTTGAAGATTTC
>NW_023339763.1:7966598-7967578 GCF_004916995.1 Morone saxatilis | reverse complement strand
TTCCCCAGGTATTTCCAAAGATTGCCTTCTCTACTCAACAGTTAATTACACAATGTAACATAATTGTCATATAAAAACATCAATCATGCAACATCCCTTGCCTAAATTATGTCTGTAAAAACAATAAACTAAGTTTTTTTTAAAAATCTGTCCTGTGACAAATATAGCTTTACTAAACTGCTCTTGACTGTTCTCTCAGTAATTTAAGGGTGTTTTTGTTTTTCAATCGATTTGTCAGGTACAATTTTGAAATTGTGAAATTAGTTTTTTAAGCCTTCATGCGTGTCNNNTTTTCTGTGATTTTCTTTGTAATTGTGTCTGGTATTGTATGAGATTATTTTGAATAAACATTTATTGAAATACTTACTTGTGCTGATGATTAACACAATCAACATATTTGCTTTTCACTGTGGTGATGTGTATTTCACCATGAAAACCATCAAGTCAAGGTTCAAATGCAAATAAAGAGAAGATAACACTTTTATAGGTTTCTACACAACTGAAAAAAGATAGTGGAGAGACTATGGAGCGACATCATTAAAGTAAAATGCAAGTTTTCTGAGATTGGGTAAAGTTCTGGTCAATGCTCTATCATCTCATATTAAACTATTTTAACATTAAACTTTTGAAATGTAAATTATACCATTAGATTTGAACATTAAATGAAATATAGAGAGTAAAGAACATGAATTGTCTTACCAATTCAACTCCTCAACAGTGTAGAGAAGATAGTAACTACTGGAGAGCTTATAGATGAGCTCCAAGCAACACAGTTATGAAGCCAAAGGTCCTTTCATGTACCCAGAAAGTAACTTGTATTGGACAGTTTAAGGTATTGTTTACTCCACTACAGCCATTTGACAACTATATTACTTTTTAGATAAACAATTGAAATAAGTACTGATTTGAGTCAAGTTTGCTTGTTTGTATCATTGTGAAGTTTAACTTGTTACAGATGCAACTTGTGATTTAGACCGCCT
>NW_023339763.1:7962689-7966468 GCF_004916995.1 Morone saxatilis | reverse complement strand
AAATATGCACACCACAAACAGAAATGGATTAGGTTCTTTCAACAAAAGCTCATCTATTAAACACCGTTTTCAAATATTTTACAGCATTTTCACTAAAAAGAGCAACAGGCAAAGGTTCTGAGGGCCATCTTTAGTAGCCAATCAGACAATTAGTGACAATCTGATCCCTGTTTGTAATGTGTAACCTTTTCATACAAATCAATGGTAGAAATACACTTTAACTACATATCATGATTAACTGTATGCATGCATGTGAACCTCACGTCCATACAGAGCTGGATCTACATACATTCTCTTTGTGTCTCTGTCCATGGTGCTGACTGAGTCAAGTCTCTCTCAATCTCTTGCCCTTTTACGTGTCACTCTGCATGTGCAAAGGTGGTTTTGTATTTAATCTATCTGGCTACTTTCTCAAGCTCTCTCTCTCTCCTCTATCTGTTTTCTCACGTAGAAGTGGAACAACAGAAATCATTTATCCATCAGGGAGAAGCAGAAGGGAGCCTCTGGTCTGACACAGAGGAGCAGTGTTTGTGGTGAGACACACTCATGCCAGGCAATTGTTTTCCCTAGCATGGTTTAGAGTGTTTGGTTTTGCTTTAGTTTGTTACTTTATTTTGGGCAGAAGATGACCAGTAGTCCAGCTTTGGGGTTTGGTTTGATTTAAATGGTATCCTTTACGTAGTTTAGGAAGGAATCAGGTGGGTAAGACAGCCCAATGCATGGCTGGCTCAGCAGTATTTTGTTTGTTTTTGCTGGGATCTCTATCATATATGTATACATATATACATATATGTGTATATATGTATACATGTATGCATGCTGTCCTGTGTACAAACTCAAACAACAACTCTGGAGCTCTGATGAAACCAAAAACACAAAGAACCATAAACCCAAACAGCAGAAGAGTATTTTTGTCTGTTTACATAACTCTACATTAGCAATAGAACATATGGCAAAGCAAAACATTAATTACACAGCTTGCCCTACACTGCAAAAAAGAAAAAAGAAAAAGTTTTGGGAAGAAAATGGTGACATGCTTTCTCTGCTTCCAAAGTAGTTCTACCTGAAAGAGCACTTCCTCTTGCACAGTTTGAACACTGATGTTATGGGTGATAATAATTGTCTTTCTGTTCTCATTTTATAAAGTTGCTTTGTTTTTCTTATGAGAACGTAATTCTCGAAATAATACGCTAAAACATTTCCTCATAATTCCTGCTGCTACAGAAATGAATGCTTGATACAATGCTGTTGTGGTCTCTGATGAACTATTCTAACAGTATACAGCAGACTGTTATCTACAAATTTTTAAAATACGGAAAAATCTCTGGAGCATTTTGATGTTCTGTAATGATTAAAATGAGCAAACACTTTAAAAATCAAGTTGTTGCAAGTCTGCTTCATTGTATTGTTGAATGCAAGCTTTCTTTACAGCAGAGTTTGTGAAGATTGGCTTGTGAAAGTTTCAAATGAGGCACTGTGGTTGAGGAAGCAACAGAGAGCTGTGGTTTTTAACTGTCACACATGTTTTGGTTTTAAATGTGTAACTATAGTGACTGTATGCTGGACTCTCAACCAACGTGGTTCAGATACATTCGATACTGTTCCTGAACACATCCTGTGCAGACCCTAACAGCAACTCTGGGGCTCTGAGGCAAAAAAAACCAACAGTTTTCTGTTTTAATTTACATAACTGTACATTAGTAAAAAGCCCTATGGCAAAGCATTTTTTTAAATGACATAGTCTGCCTACAACAATATCAATCAGTCAAGTAAGAAAATGATCATGCTTTCTCTGCTTCAGAGAGCTGTGGTTTTTAACTCTCACAAGTTTAATTTCACATTACCTGACTTGCATGTGAGAAACTTTGGTGATGCAGATGTCTTTAAGTAATGTGGTTATTAAATAAAAACGTGTGGTTATGCAGCACAATGAGGCAGGAAGTGTTCACATGTATTTTTAAAAAATGCAACGCTTCTCATCTTCAGGCAGGTTTACACTGTGCTTGTACAACTGAAGTTGTGTTGTGCAGCAGAAAATATGAGCTTAGTTTAGAGTAGTATTTACTCTAAACTAACTATTTCACCACCTCCACAAAACTCACTAATATCTGTCTATCACTACTGAAAATTGGCATAAACTATAACACCGTTTCATAGAGCTGCTAAGAGTGGTTGTGGTGACAAGACCATATCTCTTGAAGAGACATATTGGCACATCCTTCTCACTAAAACTATGATGGTCACAGCAGTATGAAGTATGACCAGTATGAACAACGTAAAGACGCTCTAGAAGCAAATAATTATTTTTTAAATAGATCTTCAGTTTCATGGTTAAGTCCTTTTATCTCTTTCCCAAAACAATTAGTGTCAATCAACTCACCACCAACAGGTACACAAAGTGACTCCCTCTGTGTAATATGGTAATAATAAATATAAATAAACATGTAATTTTGTGTGATTTTTAGAACTGTTTGAAGTTAAAGTCTTCTGGTGTGACTTTATATTATGCCCCCTGTACACACATAGAAGCCGATAATAAATACTTTCATAAAAACAAAAATATGACTGGAACATCTGACACAGCACATGATCATTTTTAAAATATTAAAACAGAATACATTAAAACATTTCAAGTTTGAGAAACTATAGTTTATATTGGCAGTGTTTATCTATCAGATATTGATGTTCTGATGTTCAGTAAGTTTAGATTTACCAAAGCAGTGAATTGTAATAGGCTACATTGTTCAATGGCAACTTATGTGTGACAACACATTAACCACTTCCTTGATTCTCATCAAATAAGAAGTCAGAAAGACAAGACGAGCATAAACCAGCCTTCTGTCTGCGGAAAATTCACAGGTCAGCCTGAAAAAGCCTTGAAGCAAACATCGCACCATTGTGAAGACGGTGAGTGACAGTTCTGAATTGTAACCTTGTGCTTAGATTAGCTAATGTGAGCATATACACTGTAGAATTTCATGATTTTATGGTTTGTAGAGGGTCTTAAACCTGAGAGGGTATACATTTTGATCACTTTTCTAAAATTTTCTGATTATCAATGTAGATACTATGGTATGTTATACTATTAAAATGTACTTAAACAAATTTTAAATGTATTCATTTTATATAAGTAAAATAAAAATTCGAACATTTAGAATTACATTTGATTTATGTGTTACAACAGAAAGACGATGAATTCCATCTACATAATCGTCACCGCTCTGGCAACAACTGCTCTGGCAAAAGGTAATCTGAGAATAAAAGTTTTGTTACTGAAGTTAACAGTATGGTGTACAGATTCTATATCTGAACTATTAGCATATTATTTTACAAAGTATTGTTAAGTTTACTTTTAACAATAGATTTAACATTTATTTACAGAAAATGTATGACTGGCAGCAAAATATAATGATACAATAATCTCTTATATATATCTTTAAAAATGTTAAAATAGTCTTGATTTTGTTAAGTATAATAATTAATAATAATTTTTCTTGCATGTATTTGTATTTTACATTAAGAATTGTATTGTTTTTGTTTGCTTTTTAGGGTCTATTGAATGCAATTTCTCTGAACCTACTGGAGCTCGGTGTTTTGGAGCAGTGGGACAGCTGTTGATTTTTCATCTGCCAAATACAGCAAATACAGACATTAGGTTGAAAAAGGATAATCAATATATAATCTTCAAAAATAAGATAGTGATTCCTCATGATGAATATGTTAATCGGTATGAACTCTTCACCAACGGAATATTTAAACTAGGTAACGCAATGAAGAAA
>NW_023339763.1:7959938-7962643 GCF_004916995.1 Morone saxatilis | reverse complement strand
GTTGGAACAATTTGGATCTAATGGTGTTTCACTGAGAAAAGTCAGTGTGCATCTTGAAATACAAGGTAGGTAAATATACATATAAAGCAGAAATTTAGAAGGAAGGAAAAGCAGTGAACCAGCAACAGGGTCATGGGTAGCCAAGGCTCACTGATGCACTTTGGGAGTGAAGGCTGGCCCATGTTGTCCAATCCAACAGACGAGCTACTGTCCAACTGCTGAAAAAGTTCATGCTGGTTCTGATAGAAAAGTGTCAGAACACACAGTGCATCGTGGTATGTTGCGTATGGGGGCAGCATAACATTATTTTTTGATTAATCATTATTTCATCATCATCTACCGCTTACCTGTGTGTTAAGTATTATATAAAAAATCAAAAGATGACCAAAGTATGTTGTCACTATCCGGTTCTTTAAAATTGACACTGTATCTTCCAGCTCCAGTGTCAAAGCCTGCTGTTTCTCAGACGTGTTTTTCACCAGAACAAATGAACATCAGCTGCTCCTCTGAGGGAGATGGAGTAGAGTTCATTTTGACCTTGGACGGTCTCTCACTGATGCAGACCAGAGTCCACAGTCAGTCCCAGAGCAGCTCAACACTGGACACACTGCCACTGGCTGGGAGTACTGATAACCAACACAAACCCAGTGTTTCAATTGTTACTATCAGCTTACATGGTCAACTGACAGGAAACTTGATGTGTAACGTTCGAAACAATATCAGCAGAGAACAAACAGTCATCCACCTTACAAGCTGTGAAGGTAGTGTATTTAAATAAATTCCTAAATTCTATTTTTATTTATTAACCAATGTTTTAAATTGATTCATTAAATAAACTACATTTATAGCTTTAAGGAAAATGCTTTTAGATACTGCATGATGCATACGCAGTCTGTTAAATAGCATGTACACAGCTTGATCTGTGGTTTCAGAAACTTCAGAAAGATCTTTGCAGTCCTGAAAATGACATGTTGATATCATCTCAAAATCTAATTAGATATTTATATTTTATAGATTCCATTTCTCACTTCTCTCTTGTGATTGTGGTTGTGATAGCAAGTGTCACCACTCTACTTCTCCATTTGGCTCTGTTTCTTGGTATCAAACATTTCAAAAAGACAAGACCCATGACTGTTAATGAAGGTAAGATAAAGATGTTCTCCTAATTCTAATATAGAAGATTAATATTTATGCAAATGTTTGCCATATTATTATGTAAAATATGTACAGTACACATATTATTCCTGATTATAATTTTGCAAAGGATTGGCTACTGTAGTTTTAGACTAGATATCTGAAAAGCATTTGGGTGCCTCTTGAACTACATTCATTTTAATGCACCATGAAAATCAACACAGAAAGACCTAAATGGCTGGTATCAAATAGTGCTGGGAGGTAGGATTTTTTTTTGCATGACACAGGCATTACATAGGTTTATAGTGGGATATTCTACTGTCAGGAGTACATAGAACATAAAAACATTTTAATGTTATCATGTATATATTGAAGGCTTTAAATATTATAGGGTTTTCTTGGCCCCACAGAATGACTGAATCAGAATGCATGAAGCAGTTACAGAATGTAGACAATTTTAATTGTGCAAACTGCAATGTAGTAAACAGAACTTACAATAAAAAGAAAGATATTACAACATTGCTTTCTTTGCAAAAGAAAATGTTTTTAAATATAAACTTGCATAAATTATTAAGTATTTATTTATTTATTCAAAACGGAGATTTCTCAAATGCTACTGTAGGAAACAAATGAATTACAGCAGGTATTTCTGTTATGCAATATGGCAGGCAATGATGCGCAGTCACTCTTGGAGAAATCAATGAATACAGAACAATTAAAACTGGTAATGGTCTCATTATTACTTCAACTTATTAACCTTATTATATTCATTCATTATTTTGATCATTAAAGTTATGCGTTACCATCCCGTCCTGTGGTAGCACACACGTTGAAAAAGACTGAAGGACTGATGTGAGCAGGCCTCTCAAAAAAAAGAAACTTTTAGCAAAAAAACCAGATCTAGAAGCCGCTTCTAAACAGTCCTCACAAACCTGCGAGTAGATTATCTCAACTGTGTCAGTATAACTTTCCAAGCTGTCCTCGCTTCTGCTTCTTTCAGCATACGCGCCCTGCAGATGACAAATTACTCTAACCTCCAGCATGCTAGAGTAACTGGAAACACAAGGAAAACTGGCACACCCAAACTCCGATCAAAACTCGCCAACTTAATTTGCCTTTCATAAAACATTATTCAATGGACTGAGTCTAAGCCTAAACCTTAAAACCTTATGTAAAATTGATAAAAAGTTATTTTTGATTGGCACGCATCAGGCCTGGTGGGTTTTGCAAGGCAAGCGCTAAGTTACAGCTCCCACTGCTGCTGCTGGCTGCTACGAACTTGCTGACGTGGTGGCCAAATCAAAGCAAAGTCAAACTAACTTTTTAACCTTACTTTCAATCTTATGCAGTATCATTCAATCATCAGCCCTTCACACCTGCTATATTTTCACCACCAAAAAACCCTCCCATACTGGTAAACTCTAACACAGTTTTTAACTGAGCTGCTAGCAGCGCTTTGGGACAGCCAAAATATGATACCAGAACAATGATAGAGTACCAAAATTTTGTAACTTTGTGATTAGAATTGAAAGTCATAATGTATCTCTTTAGCAGGATTTAACTGTTAGTAA
>NW_023339763.1:7950088-7959838 GCF_004916995.1 Morone saxatilis | reverse complement strand
GGAAGACAAACATAGAGAAACATAGTACAAAATGCAAAGTAAAATCCACTACTGGCTCTATTAAATATGGAGCCATGTCCTATTCAAATTCATATTTTTTTCCCCTCTCTCCCTTTGTTCCTTGTCTGTTTCCACTGTCGCATAAAACCAAAATGGCACAAAAAAAATATTTTGCAGACATTATGAAATACACAAGTAAAGGAGATAACGAATAATAGATGAGCTGTTTGTGCAATTGTTTGTTGTTTCATTTCATATTCTTGTGCCATTCCATATTTACAGTTTTCCTTTTTTAAATACAATTATTAATTATATGGCAGGATATTATATGATTCTTTATCACTACACGGATAAAGAGTGCTCACATTTAATTTATTAATTATACAGCGCTCCACCCGGAAAAATATTTGCTAAGGTTCTAGAAGCATCAACGTGTCCAAACTGAGAGTGAAGTTCTCCGCATACCATATCTAATGTACTTTATTTATTACAAATAAAGTGATGTGCTGCATGAATCTAAGTGTGCGGATATCTTCACTTTCAGTTTAAATGTCTCATGTTAACATGTATTTTAGCCAACTTTAAAATCTCTGCTGTAATTCCTGTATATGCTAACTATTTACCTACCCTTGTATTTCAAGATGCACACTGATCTTTTCCAGTGAAACACATCAGATCCAAATTGTTCCAACACGTAATCTCCAGAGTGTTTCTTCATTGCGTAACCTAGTTTGAATGTTCCATTGGTGAAGAGTTCAGACCGATTCACATATTCATCATGAGGAATCATTATCTCATTTTTGAAGATTATATATTGATTATCCTTTTTCAACTTAATGTCTGTATTTGGTGTATTTGGCAGATGAAAAAGCAACCGCTGTCCAACTGCCCCAAAACACCAAGCTCCAGTAGGTTCAGAGAAATTGCATTCAATAGACCCTAAAACCAACAAAAAGATAAAATGCGTAATGTGAATTACAGATAAGAAAATTCTACTGAAATGCTGGGCACAAATAATCACACTTTTACACTTAAATTTACCTTTTGTCAGAGCGGTTGTTGCCAGAGTGGTAAAGATCATATAGATGGAAATCATTGTTTTTCTGTAGTTGCACATCAATCAAATGAATTTACAGCTAGTTAGTAATTTGAAGTAAACCGTATGAATATCATGTATTTATATTTTGTCAAGAGGAATGCCTTGGCTTTTACTGTAAATCAAATCTACCATAAAGTAACCTTGAACCTCGACAGATTTGAGAAAAGGGATCAGAATTTATATACTCGCTACAAACTAAACTTGTAAAATAAACACTGCAGGAGTAAAATAGAAAACTGTCACTCACCACCTTCACAATGTTGCGATGTCTTTGTGGCTGACCTGTGAATTTTCCACTGACAGAAGACTGGTTTTGCTCTTGTCTTTGTTGTCTGGTTATGTGAGAAGAATCAAGGAAGCAGTTATTGTGTTGCTACCCACAACTCGCAAGATTCACTGTTTTGGCAGTTCTAAACTTACTGAAAATCTTACATATAACAGTAGACAGATTAAGAGTGCTGTCATAAACTATGGTTTCTAAAATGTGAAAAAAATGCCAATTTTTGGAAATAATTTTCTAATTATTATGCAAGATGTTCCACTGTGGATGGCAACATTTTCTAAATGCAGTTCAGCTACCATAGAATACATTTTGATTTTAGCCTATAATGTTTTTATATAAGTATGTAGTATCAGCCAGTATGGGCCGTAGCCATGTTTTGTTAACACTGTAATAATAATTAATCATTGAGGTCATGGTTGTTTGTGGTGTTGTGCTACATTATATTGAGAGGTGTTCCTAATAATCTGGCCTGCCTCATTAATAAAGATTGAATTTACACATTTCAACAATGTCAACGAAAACTGAACATTATAAACTTAAGTATAGTAGAATTTATAACAGAGAATTGACCTCTAATAAGTACTTTGGTGTTTTAATTTGGCCTCTGAGCCAGTTGTAGTTGTTTTGGTGTCATGCTACAGTACATTTTATCAACTTTGTGAAACTATAGTAAAGTTATGGGTTTTGAAGTTGTCAGCACCATATTCCACAAATTACTGTACAACTATAGTTATATACTACAAAAGTG
Organism: Morone saxatilis; assembly: GCF_004916995.1. Taxonomy (NCBI): domain Eukaryota; kingdom Metazoa; phylum Chordata; class Actinopteri; family Moronidae; genus Morone; species Morone saxatilis. The sequence goes on along the minus strand of NW_023339763.1, from coordinate 7,957,708 downwards.
AAGACCTTTACACCAAGAAGAATGTGATCCCCTGTGAACAACTATGGAAACGTCTCACGAGCACTGACCACTGAGAGCAACGTAAAACTTAAAATATCTTCAGTAAAACCAAGCCACAAGCTAGTTTTTTATAGCTTTGCGAAATATCCGCTGCTTACACCAGTGTTCCTCTATACAGTACATCTGCAGAGCAATAAAAGCTGAATAAAAAAAGACAAACTTACTTACACGCGTCACACGTTGCAGCACTGACAGTTAAAAACCACAATATTTTTTCCTTTTTCCCTGTCTCAGTCTCAATCTTTGAAAGTCTGACTCTCACAGCTAAACATAACAACTGTTCACATGAGCCAGTAAAGATTATCATTTACAGAAAATGCACTGCAAACTGCGAACTGCACCTACAAGTGCATTTAAGGCTGCTGACATGACATTGTCAGATCTACTATAATCTACTGTAGGAACAGCTACAGAGCCATTAACAACACATTACTGCTTTTGCAAATTTTCCAACAGAGATTGATTTAATTTTTAAACAAAGTCATGTTAAACTTCAAGCAATTATTTAGTATGTTTATCATCCATGTTGAAATCTTTGCTAAGGTTGCAACATACAGTATACTGGATATAACTTCTTATCACTGTTAGAGTCCTCTTGCATCAGTTGTGTAAAATAAAAGCTACCTTGTTAATAATTATCTCAAGATAATAAGACACCAACATGCTATTTATTAACTATTCATCTGAAAGCAGTCCATCAGCCCTAAATTTATAGTAGCTCTCCTCACATTTCAATGAGTTTGTGCAGCCAGTTACAAATCCTCAGGCAATTACATTTATGTTCTTTTTCAGCACAGGATTGTAAAACATTTTTTTTAGCAATGACATCCATACAGGTCTTTAAATACATGTAACGTCTGGCAAACCTTAAACACAAGATAGTAGCACTACAATTGGGTGCTACTCAGCAGAGTACCCTGATTGTTTAAGTTCATGTTTATGGAGCACTCTGCAGCCAAGTTAAATATATTGTTCTCTGAATACATGTTGGTTGCTGTGTTGTCTCTGTTGTTTTTTTCCTGGTTGTATTGTAGATCACAACACCCATGTTTGTCCAGTCCTCTTTGTTTCTGCCAGCTCTTATCAATCTCCTGTCCATCCCCACTCTGCTGACATTCCTTCCTGACTTTTCTCTCAGGGATGACAGTAATGCCCTCCAGTGATGTTACCTGGCCATCATTTAGCTTCCAAGTCCAACCTAGGAACAAAACATCAAGGACAGAGTCAGCCTCTCAGGAACAGCAAACCAGGAAGAGGTACATAGGTATCGTAATGCAAACAACAAAAAAATAAAGTGGTTGAGTTATCAAAATAGTAGCCAAGAGTGAAAGAGTAGAAATAGGATCAATGGTACAGTTAAATAACAAATTAAATTTAAAAGTCTCAATTACCCCTCCACTGCCTGCACAACAGGGTCGCTCTGGTGATGAGGTCATCAAGGGGCTGCAGCGAGGTCATCCAAACAGGAAGAAAGTCCCAGTTCTGCAGTCTAAGCGGCAAACAACCCGGTCTACGTGCCTGGAGCATGTTTACAGTTGCAGCAGATATAATCACCATAATGACTGGTACGCCTATCCCAGTCATCACCTTCCACCCAGCCATGGAGACGGCAAACACGAGGGATGGGAGTAGCAGGAAGCAGAGGAGAAGGTACAAAACAGCAAACCAGCGGTACCTGTGTATGTGTGAGTTAGTTATAGAATTTTTTTTTTTTCTTTGATGGTACAGCATCACCATCCTTTTGGCATTTTGTTTGTGTAACTATTGCTAATAGTACCTGGCAGTGCGTTTGCCAAGGGCACAGGCCATACGTATGGGTAAGCGGGTGGCTGGTATGGGATACCATAGCAAGATACCAAGAAGGTTAAAGAAAAAGTGACATAAGGCAACCTGAAACAAAAGAGAAGGTGGGGATAAAAGATGTCAGCATAAAAGTGAGATAAAGAGAAAACTACAGAAGAGTGAGTCCAACAGGTCGAGAGAAGGTTGAACCTATATGACATAAAACAAATCCCAGTAAACACATGAATAACTGATAGATACAGTTCTTTGAGAAACATTGCCATGGCCCTGTAGGGCTGCAACTTATTGTCCTTAATGATTATTTTTTTTAATTAGCTGATTAAACATAACCCATCAAAACCCAAAATGCTCCCTCTTAATTCCCATGAGCCCATGGTGATGTCTTCAAATGTCTTGTTATGTTTGAGCAACAATACAAAACCCAAAAATATTTAATTTAGTAAAAATCCTGTCCTCCTGTGCTTCTCTGGTTGATCCAGGCAGTTTTATGATGTTCGTCTCTATTAAAGAACTTAAATTTTTTGGACTGCTTTGGTTTTTTTGTCAGATGTTGTATGGTTTTTGAAGGTGCGTCTAACCACAAGATGTTGGCACCATAGAGAGAAATATAAAGAGAAACCCAGCTTGAATGCTTCGTTACTTTTGAATGGGAGACTGTTAGTTAAAGTTAAAAAAATATAATTTATAGGAATAAAATAGAATATATATAAAAGGCAGTTGTACAGTAATGTAGGAAAGTAAACAGGTGTCATGAAAGTATATCTTGTGTGTGTGTGTGTGTGTGTACCTGTGTGGCAGCAACAAGCTTATCTCCCGGACTAGCCAGGGCTGCCAGTGTAGCTGTTGTAGTGGTTCCGAGGTTGGACCCCAGGGTTAAAGGGTAGGCTCTTTCAATACTGATCACACCAATCCCTGAGGGTTCATAGTATGGTATAGTATGATTAACAACAGGTACAATAGCTCTACTTCTGCATTTATCACATCAATTCTGCAAAACACAAATGACTAAATAGCAGATCAACTGTATTAGCTGAAGTCAGATAAAACACATGACAAAGAGTCCAACTAAAAGATCAAAATAGGACTTTAAGATGTCAATGGGTAATCTAGCTTTCATTGGGGTTTGTTACAAAGTCTAGGAGGCAAAGAAAAAAGCTTTGTCATGACAAGAGTTGTTAAAGGGCAGAAAATATAAAACCATAATGCACATAAATGGGTCTGTGCAAACATTTTAACATTTTCAGACAGATTCTAAAAATAATCTCTTTTTTTTCAGTTTTTTTGTGAGCATTTTACAGCTGTTGGCACAATATAAGAAGTGAAGACATGGAGGATTTTTAACAAACATGCTTAACTATTATCTGCTACAGTCTTGTTAATGCTGTACTGAATCAAGGTTGCAGGAAAGTAACTCCTGTGAAAACACTGAGATGGTAATTTATTAATTTGTGAAAAGGACAGCAACAGAGGAGAATGTTGCTATATTTCCTATTCCCATGTGTAGTATACGTATACTAAATAACAAATTAGTAAAGACATTGTTCATTTTTTGAACTGTATAGGAAAACTCTATTACAAATGAGTGCAGTTTGGTTTTGTAGGCATAAAAATCTTTTGACACATGATATTGGATGTTTGTGTGTGTGTATGTGAGCATTACCTATGAGAGGGGTGATAGCAGAGGTGAAGACAGAACTACTCTGAACCAAAAAGGTCATGCCTGCTCCCACTAACACAGCCAGATAACCTGCCAGCCAGGTAAAAGGGAAGGGGAAATCTACAGGACAAGACAGAATAAAACAGAGCATGGATGTGTCCTCTGCACATTGTCATTGTTGAAATTAAGGTTCAATTTAAAAAAAAATATGGGTTTAGCTGTGTGTATTTAGGAAAAGGGCTTTAATACTCCTGTATAATATCACCTGTATTAACAACTTTATTAATGGCACTGGCCAACTGGCCCTTCAGGAGGGAGTTAAGCAGTTTAACCAGGAGTATCAGACAGCTGCACAGCACCACAAGGGAGCAAGCCAGGAGGATCAGACCTATGGCCAAGTCTGACAAAGAGCAGTCCACAAAGAGATGCCTACCTGGGCAGAGAGATACAGATGTGAAGTCATGAGGATTTGAATGCAGAGAACAAGTTGTTATTGAAGCGAAAAACGTTCAATCCCCAATTGTTTGAGAACAACTGAGAAAACTTTAAACGTAGAATCAGCATGTTTCATTTACAGTGCATGTTGATGATTGGTGCAGAAGTTAAATCTAGTGATTGAATACACAAGTAGAAGGGGGTGGCATTATTCTATCACAGACTTAAAATCACAGAAATACTTAAAAACGGACACAATGACATACATTTCTGTGAATGTTCTGAAAAGTTGTTTGTCCTGTCAGCAATGAAAAGCAGGTAGAGCACAGACTGAGGCAAAGAGATGGTAGGAGAGTTTCAAAATGTAACATACATAGCAGTGACATTAGTAACTACTTTTGTACATCTAATACATGAGCATGATGTGCATAACCCACCCGGTCTTGTGCAGTTTTGTAAAATGAGCACTACACAAACGAAAAATTAGACAAATACGTATTTCACCCAGGGAACCGAACACAAGAAGAAATAGGGCAGTAATGACATTATATGGGACATATTGTATGGTAGCAGTACCTTCACAGTTGTGGTTTCACACCATTGCTTCACCAGACTCTTGTTCCTCACGCTGTGGTCTCCTGTAGCGATGGCTGTAATGACTGACCGATCCAGCTACACAGAAATAATCATGTAATGCCATTATATTACAGTTTATTAGAATTACATTTTATTGCTGCCAACAGTCTGTTCTCACTAAACTATAACCTGATACACCTGAGAAAGGTGTCTTGATTTTATTGCTCTTAAGCTGCTTTGTTCCGCTGTCTGACATTTTCTAACTTGTGCCCCTGAGCACCGTTTCCTTGTTTAATTGTGCAAAATATTTATAATAGGTAACTGTTTGATGTGGAATAAATATGCAAAATCTTCTTAATAGGTAACTGTTTGATGTGGAATAATTATGCAAAATCTATTAAATAGGTGATGTTTTTCATGAGGGACCTCTCTCTCTCTATTTTTTCTACTTGGTTGGGGTGTGCAAATTCCATGATCCACCAGTTCAATTAAAGGAGATAATGTTTACTATTAAAGCTAAAGCTTTTTATTAGACTTGAGAGTTCCTATTGACGGTTTTCAGTGTCTCACTGAATCTTAGTTGAGACTGAGTCTTAAATTGTTAACAAAAATATTTCCTGTGCTTGTGGAAATATGCCCACAGTACCTGGATAATCATCTTAGTGAGTGGCTCAGTGAGAACTTTAAGAAGTTCAGGAGCTTCTTCTCCAGTACTGAGCTGTAGTGTGTCAACCACGGCCTGTGACAATTGCCTCAACAGCCCACTCACAGCTTCCAGAGGGAGAAGCACCAAAACAGACAACCAGTTAAAACAGTCATGGACTGTAGCTCCAGCAAATGCCCTGGAATAAACAAACAAACAGTTTCAGATATTTTTTTTTAAATGAACATATCTATAAACATGTACACGGCAAATACACACACAGCTGTACCTTTCAAACTCATCTCTCTCCCCAGCCTGCATCAGAGCAACAATGGTATTGGTGACTGATGTTCCGATGTTAGAGCCCATGATGATAGGAATGGCTGACTGAACATCCAGCACTGTACAGAGAGACATAATTGGACAAAGTCTGTACATATAAATTTACATTAGATTTAGATTTTTTGTTAAGCAGGAGAAATGTGGTATTCTGTTCCGTGTCTTGTCAAAGTGCTGGCGTTTCATGTTTAAGTATATGTAAATAACACTGTTGTAAAATTGTTAGATGCTGATAACTCACAGCCAGAAGAGACGAGGCTGACTATGATGGATGTAGAGGTGGAGGAGCTCTGGACTAACACTGTCACCAGTATTCCCACCACCAGCCCTGCCACTGGGTTAGACAGGATGGCATCTTTCTGGAAGATATCGCCTGCTACCCTGCCTGGAAGGGAAACATAAAGAGACAGATGGGGACATAGGTTGATATTCAAATCAAGCTTAGAATCCATTACAGTAAATAAAACATACAATTACATGTCTATAATACTAGGCATATTGATATATTTTATAATGTGCCTAAATGACAATGTGACAATATGAGTTACTGTGAGCACTGCCAAGTTAAAAGATTGACGAGGATAAAGTTGATGAAGGACACTGATGAGACTGCTTACCCCCAGCTAGTTGGAAGGCAGAGCTTAAAATGTCAAGGGAGCACACAAAGAGGTACAGGAGCAGAAAGAGGAGCGGGACTTTGCAGAGAGCAGATACCACTGGCTTCACTTGCTGTGCTTTTGGCGGAGTGTCCATGGTCAGATCCTGGAGGGCCTCAATTACGGGTAACTGACACAGAATTAAAACTGATTAGTGCCTGTAATGGGACTGCAGCAGTAACTCAGGTAGTTGTAGGATTAATAAAGTAGTTCTAATTGCTATTTTGTTATTTAATAATTTAAGGTACCACTACAAAATACTAAAATGTTACTAAGCAATTTAGCTGGGTGGTCAAATATTGCATGTCAGTGCAAATACTTGAAGTCGATGCTGCTTCAAGCACAAATAGTAGTTACTACTGTCTAATTTTTTTGAACTAATAAATACTATTATTTCAACATACCTGTAGTTTTGATGGAATCGTGCCTCTGGTTCAGGAGATGTATGTTGGTTTAAATTGCAGCTGATAAATAGAAATGAAGACAAGACAGTAAGAGACAAGAACAAACGGATCGTTCTTTTTACAGCAAACATCACTATTGCATAAAGAAAGAGGGGGAAAAAGAGAGACTGAGAAATGAAGATGAGAAAAAGAAGGAAAAGAGAAAAGGTTGAAAAAGAAAGGGAGGTGCTACAGTGTAGTGTAGATTAACTCTATTAGTAGAGCATGGGTGACTAGTGGTATAATGGATAGCTAAGACTCTCTTCCTCATTCTTTCTTTCAATCTCCCTTCTCTTTCTTTAAATCTGTGCACAACATATGTCTAATAATATAATATATGTAGGGGCAAACTAACTACTTTTTTAAAGGACCAGTGTGTAGGATTTAGTGGCATCTACCAGTGAAGTTAAAGATTAACATAACACCACTGGCGTGTGTTTACCTGGAAATTAAAAGAGGCTGTAAAGTGTGTAGGAGAAAGGACGATGGCTGCAAAACTCGGGGAAAAGGCCCTATCTACAACCAGTGTTTTGTTTTTCTGGGCTACTGTAGAAACATGGTGGTTCAACATGGCGGGCCACGACCCGTATAATGAAAACTATTATATTATATATATTTAGGTGATTATACAACAAAATAGAATAATATAATAATAATAATATAAAATACAATAAAAACATATCTATGAATATTATAGTCAATAGATCTCCCTAAATATTACACACAACCTTGAGAGTGGAACTCCTGACCATCATGACTTCCCTGGGGCCCTAAGCGAAATTCTGCTAGGGTGCCCTCCTACCTGACCCATGAGCCATGTAAACCATTTGCCACATAGTCACACCTGACATCCCAATGCTCCTTTAAAACAGTTTGCTCCATCTGTCTTAATAGCTCGATACAGAACAGAATTAGGTATAAACAAACAATATTCATTCAATAGAATATTTTCTATGGGATATTAAGTGACTATTAACATTAACATTAACATAGTAGAAAATAATAAAA
>NW_023339763.1:7947879-7950054 GCF_004916995.1 Morone saxatilis | reverse complement strand
CTGGCTGCCCCAGATTTTCTTTCAAATATGAATTACTATTCATACTATTGCTTGGCGTTAATAGTTGATGGTTATTATTTACTGAGAGATGTGCAGCCATGTTGTCCAGTATGCCCAACTATCAACATTTTAAATTGAATATTTAATCAATAGTCAATGTCAATCCATCGATTTCTAGCTCACATCACAGAGCTGTAACTAAACCTTCCTTCCTAGATGTTCCTTTATTTGATTATTGTATCTCCCTTCCTTTGTATTTCAAAGAAACTGTATCTCTCTCTCTGCAGGAACAAAGATTAATGTGTGTATAATAATAAAATATTTGATAACAATGTGTGTTGTGATGTGCTTAAAGCTGTAATAAATTTTTACGAGCACAAAAGGGCATAGTCAACTGCACATATACAGACTGTAGATAAGACACATTTGCAGGAAGACATAGAAGACAGAGGTGTTACAAAGAAGAGAATTTTGAGATTATGTATAATTATGATGAAACCACAGCCTTCCTGGGTCACTGGGGACTTTTCCAGCAGATTGTCTTCTTCCTGCTCTGTGCCAGCACCATCCCCAATGGATCCGGAGTTTTATCCATCATCTTTGTGGCTGACATTCCCAGTCACCACTGCATGATTCCAGAGGTGAACCTGACCCAAGACTGGCTGAATGTTATCATCCCAATAAAGGTAAATCAGTGTACAACTGTCAGCAAACTGTTGATTACAAGTTTGGACAAATAGATTGCTCACTTATAGAGAAAGTTGACATTTCTTTGCCACCAGTAGATTTATAGTGAATTGACAGTATGTCTTAATTATTCCTTTACTATTCTTACAGGCATTTTGGGCAGTGGACACATTGTGACATTTGCATTCAGTAGGATCCTAAAAATAAAGTATGTTTTGAAGTAAAAGTGAGGAAATAAATGCTTTTTTTCATTTATTGCTGTCCTGACTTGATTCCTGCATTAATTTAGACTTTTTGATTTAGACAGATTCTACGGTACCATTTCATGTTATTTTTTAAACTCCTGCTTATGTCTGCTGTTTTAGTCAACTTATAAGTCAGCTCTACATAAAAAGTGGTGTGACCGCATATGTCTATGTCACATAAGTTTATTTATAGATGGTAACATCCAAGTTAATGGCCATGTCACATGTCGAGCTTTTGTCTGCAGCTAATTTTCACAACACTTGCATGCTGATGCTTTTGTGTTGTTATTCAAATTAAATTCCTCAGTAGTACCAATAATATGTGTGTCATTGTGACTGTGAGGTGGTGAATGGGAAACAGGAGCTGAGCAGATGTAGCAGATACAGGCTAGATATGGTCAGGAATCTCTCTGCTCAGGGACTCATTCCTGGCAGAGACGTCAACCTCACGGACCTGGAGCAGGAGGGCTGTGTGGATGGGTGGAGCTACAGCAGAGATATCTACCAGTCCACCATAGTCTCAGAGGTAGGAAAGTGAGGAAGGATATCCCTCTCATCAATGTATTTGATTTTTTCCAATATTCTTTGAAAAAATTTTGTGACTTTTGTTTGTGCTTTTATTATTTCTAAATATATCTGTTTAATGAACTGCTTTTCCAGTTTGACCTGGTGTGTAGTGAGCAGTGGAAGCAGCCATTCACGTCCACACTTTACTTTCTAGGAGTTCTTGTTGGATCCTTCTTCTCAGGACAGCTTTCAGACAGGTACTGATAATGCAAGCTCAGTGGGATGCATATATGTAGTGCTTTGAAATGTGACTTTTGTACCTATTTATTTAGTTGTGTCCTAGACAATGAAGTAAAAAATAAATATAAAAAAGAACCTACCTATATAGTTGTTAACTTTTGTTGATGAAGTGGTTTTTAGTACATCATTATATAATATATATAATATAATAATATTCTATTGTACTTTATTCTGAAAGAAAGCAAATAACAAATGTTTTATCCTGAACAAGAAATATGCCTTTCACTGTTGTGTAATTTAAATACTCATGAACCAGTTTGAGGTTTCACACCTGTCAACCTCCTGTTTCGAAGTCCTTTATGTTTATTCTGTGTTAATGATGAAGAAACAGTATTTACTTATAAAATTACCTTAACTATATTTGCAGTTAACGATCTTACATTTTAAATCAGATATGAACATAGACAGGTAGAAATATGTTCTATAGAAATCCTTT
>NW_023339763.1:7942362-7947864 GCF_004916995.1 Morone saxatilis | reverse complement strand
TTTTTGGTTCCAGCTCACATATCATTTTCTTACTTGGTCCTATTATTGGTCTTCTCAATATAGATATGGAAGGAAGCCTGTATTTTTTGCAACCATGGCAGGTCAGACGATTTTTACCTTTGCTCAAGTCTTCTCCCCTACTTGGACGGTGTTCTCCATCCTCCTCTTTTTCAGTGGTTTGGGACAGATCGGCAACTACATATCTGCTTTTGTGCTGGGTGCATATAATGACTTCCTGTAACTATTGGCACAACATTTGCTCTACATTCAATTTATCTGATTTAACTTACATACATATTCCTGTCTTTGTTTTTCTCTCTCTGCAGGAACGGAGATCTTGACTGGCAATGTGCGGGTCCTGTTTTCATCACTGGGTGTGTGTCTGTGTTTTGCAGTTGGCTACATGATGCTCCCACTCATGGCTTACTTTTTAAGGGACTGGAAATCTCTGCTGCTGGCTGTTGCTCTGCCTGGCCTGCTCTATATCCCTCTCTGGTGGTGGGTTGTACTTATCACATCGTATTACCTAAAGATGACACCCATTACTCATGATAGAGACTGAGCTACAGAAGCATTTAGTTTTTTGAATGATAATAATAATGATACTAATAATGATAATGTGTTTCAAGGTCTTTATTGTCATATGCACAATTACAGTGAAGCATTCATTATCAATTAAATTCTTAGTTGTCAGGGGCCCTCCAATAATATTCATAAAAATTTGTATAAAAAACAAAATCACATAGGCAATAATTTAAATCTAAGACATAAGGACATAACATAATGCAAAAGTTAAAAGAAAAAAAATATAATAAAAAAAATATATCATAGTGTGGCAGCTCTACATTAATGTTATAATAAACTGTAATGTAAACAGGAAATGTATATGCATGATGAGAGCAGGTAAGGAGAGCAGGTTGTAGCCAGGAAATGCACACCCAGTCATGTGTGAACAGGAAGTACAGGAGAGAACTGAGCATGAGAGTCAGGGTGCAGTCAGGAAGCTCTTAGTTCTAAGTAAACCGCGGGGTGAGGTGGCTAACTTTTTATCTTTATTTCTGTGAAACTTTCTAAAAGCAAAAATAAGACTGGCCTAGGACTACAGTCTACCAGTCTAAAGTTGATTTAGTCTGTAACCTATCTGTCCCTGTGTGAATACTGTGGCAGGTTCATCCCAGAGTCTCCTCGCTGGTTGCTCTCTCAGGGAAGAGTGGAGGAGGCTGAGGCCATAATTAGAAATGCAGCTAAGAAGAACAGAGTTGAGGCCCCACAGATCATCTTTCAAAACTACAGTGTAAGTTGGACCTGTTGCAAAGGTTACAGCATAAAAATAAATACTATATTGTTTTTCTAAAGCTAATATGAGGGTTCATTGGTCTGAAGTTGTTATTTTCAGAAGTTACTGTATTTGTAGTACCTCCACTGCAGCTGAGTAAGGAAACACTGTCGGGGCAAAGAGTTAAGGGATCTTCCAATGGCCAGTATAAACAGGAGAAAATTTACAGATACAGAAAATTACACAAAGCAAAATCTGTTTTAAAGTTCATATGGGTACCAGACTATCTTTTTTCTCTACACGACAGGAACGTAAGTAAATATGCCTAACCGACAAGGCTGGACTTGATTACAAAGACAAGTTGCAACAACTCTTGAATACAAGTAATAGTTAAAGGGTCCAGGGTGTAATATTTAGGAGGATTTATTGGCTCTATAAAAACCTGTTTCTCCTGCGCGCTTGGACGCGGGGCAATGCGGGGGTATTAAAATCACTACTTCACTAGATGCCACTAAATCCTGCACAGTTGTCTTTAAACATTACATTACATTATCTGAATTTACTGTAGGATAATTCAGAGATTTTACTAAGCCTTGTTACAAGTAACTTACTTTAGTCAAAACCACTCCCAACATATGAAAAAAACACAGCAAGTTGAGAGACAGATTTTGTATCTTACAGGGTGGTGAGAACCACCCACCATCTAAAAAAGAGGAACGGCACACTGTGTTTGATCTGATAAGAACCAGCAACATCAGAGCCACAACACTCATTCTCTGCATGGTGTGGTGAGTCTGAGAATGTACTACACTTTTACATACATTGTATTAAATGTTAGTTTGAATTTAGTATGGCCAAAAGTATGTGGACACTCAAACACTTATCCCCATATATAATTGTTGATCATCTCATTCCAAAACCATGGGAAATAATCTGCTTGCTAAAACATCCTCCACTCCTCTGTGAAGCATATCCACTATATTTTGGAACGTAGCTGCAGGGCTTTACTGCTATTCAGCCACTTGACCATAAATAAGGTTGGGCACTGATTGACATCTGATAGACCCCAAATGTATCCCCGTTGACAAAAATGTATCATAAAAATTTAAAAACACCCACACCCAAATACAGTTTACAGTTGACACATGACAAGCACTACTGTGTCTGACTTATGTCCCATCCTCAATATCTCTGCTCTCTGTATCTTGCATAGGTTCACTATTGTTATTGCATATTATGGCCTGTCCCTGAACTCATCACAACTCAGTGCTGACCCCTATATCAGCTGTTTTATCTCAGCAGCTGTAGAGGTGCCGGGGTACATTTCAAGCTGGTTGGCACTGCAGTACTTTCCACGGCGACCTTCTGCCAGCTGTGTGATGCTCCTGGGGGGAGTGTCCCTGTTCTTCATTCAGCTGGTGCCTGAAAGTAAGTAGCGAAAATGAATCACTCAATAAAAATGGTTCTCATAGTATTATTTTGTCAGATGGTCGATACTAGAGCAAACGTTGTTGTTTTTATTTAGAAAAGTCAAAGTCACAGATAAGATGTATGTTTTACTTTAACTTATACCTAAATAATATTTGTCGTGCCGAAAATGTGGCCAAGGCGTTCTACCTTTTATGATTGAATCACCCAAAATAGACTCATATAGTCCATTGTTGGTAAAGGAATACACCATGAAAAATCTAAGACTACAAGAGTTGGCTTTTATATTTTAAACAGTGAACCCCATTTCCACACTGAACAATCACGGTGCAGTTTTACTGTATCCTTGCTAACTTGGACTCGAATGCATGAATCATCCTATTCTATTTTTGAGATAAACTATTTCCCATGTATTTCAGATTTACCAGAATTGTCTGTTGCCCTGGAGATGCTGGGTAAATATGGCTTCACCACCAGTGCCTCCATGATATTTGCCTACACAGCAGAGCTTTACCCAACAGTGCTCAGGAACACAGCGACAGGGACATGTGCTACATTTTCCAGAGTGGGCTCCTGCATTGTACCTTTTTTGTTTCAGCTAAGTGAGTGAACTGATCTTAAACTTTAAACGTACTTGTTGACATAGGAAGTGAGGTCTTTCCATTTCTGTACAGTCATACAGTATCATATGTACAGAGAGGACCCAGGCCTCCCTCCCATCCTAATTTTCCCTTCACCTCCTACAGGGGTATACTTTAAGTACCTGCCATATATTATACTGGGGACTCTGGGCGTTGTGTCGGCCTTTGCCATACTCTTCCTACCAGAGAGTTTCGGCCGACCTCTACCTGAAACTATTCAACAGATGCATAAGAGAGAAAGGTGAGATCCTAATACTGTGAAGCAACAATCTCCTTACAGAAAAACTTGATGCATTTAAGATGTTTGTATGATTAAATGAACGATGAAAGGATTACAACTGTCAGTAAAACAGTAACAGAATATGTGTTATTTATATAATAATCTGTGAAGTATTTACACCCTGAATAAATTTAGAGACATTGGGTCATTACTGTAAACACAGCTGCAATAATGAAGTTGCTAGCAGTGAGGAAACTCACTAGCTTTTAGCTCATTATTTGCCCCACATCCTGTACAGAACACTTAACCAAATGTTCTATTTGTCTTTTTTCTCTTTAACAGGATGAAGTGTCCCTGCATCACTCGAAAAGGGACACCAGAGCCTATGGTGATTTTGGAAAGTCAACTGTGATTTATTAATACATGATTTAAATTGACATATTGCAATTGTGTATCATGATTACTGTTTTGTTTTCATAATCTTTCATCAGAAATTAGCTGTTATTCTACTCAATACATTTGATAATATTGCAGTACTTGATGTAAGACATCAGGATATTAAAATAAAGCACAAGAAGTAAGTACCTTCCTTAACACATTAAGCATGAATATCTCTATTGGTACATCCTGTAACATAGAGGATGATTTTACCCAGAATTAAAATTTGATTTGAACATTTACATATGGGCTTTTCTGTTTTACATTTCAGGATTTAAAATACTTTTATTTTTATTTCAATTAATTCTAGGTAAAATTGTTCTCCAGACTTTTTTATTCTTAACACAACAAGCCATGAGAACAAGTACTGACTATAGTTGAAGATTGCGTATTCATTCAAGTACTATAAATTTACATTACAACCCCACCTTAGTTGAATGTTTGCATTAGGACCAAAACATTTGTGTCAATAGGTGGACTCATCATGAGCCCAATGAGGGTGGTGTCGTCCCACAAAACTTCCAGGAGTTTGACGACGATGACTGGGGAGTGCGAGTCGCTCTAAGGGGAAAAAAACACTGCTTGGTGGTATCTGGTGCTGGGAGTGAGAGACATGTGTTCCCCAGTCACTCTCAGGTCACATCCAGCTGGGAGGACTGTGTGCAGTACGCAAGAGCTGGTCCTCAAACGGGGGATCGATGCATAGGTTTCTGGAGCAGTTGCGCCAGGGCTGAGATGCAGGGATGTGTAGAGCCTTGTTTAACTGACCTGTTGGCATCTTGGGTAGGTGAACTGGCGAGACCGCCGAGGGAGTAGGTACGTTCTGGTTTTTTGAGGTGGGGAAAGCGAAAAGGGCACTCAAAACCCGCTCGCGTGGACCGACTTCGATGACCACAGTGGCAGGGACGGGTTAACTGATTGGCCCCAGTGTGTCCTTTGGCCTTTTTGGGAGGGATAATGAGGATGGGGATGATGGTGCATGCTTGTGAAGGCAACCGGCTGTGGCAATGATGACATGATCCTCCGGGAACATGTGTGGAGGTTTTGAAGACGTCCGTGAAACGCTGAGATAAGACGAGCCGCGACCGATCAGCACAGCCCTCTACGCCACTTCCAACGCCCCTGCTGTGAGCACAGTGCGGGGGGCACGGCTGAACCAGAGGACAGCAGAAACTGGTACCGGCATGGCTTTGCAGGGGGTCGGTCTTTATAGGCTGCCTCTTCGTCTCCTCGAAGGGAATCCCGAAAAGGAACAAAGACGAAAGACAGGGGAAAATAACGAAAGCGAAAACAGGTGACGCAGAGGAACTGGACTCAGTTGCTGGAGCGGTTTGGGAGGGCAAATGTCGCAACATACACTAAGCTTCTGTTCAGACTCCGCTTACATGTACAAACACATAATATGACGCCGGTTTTGGTTTTTTTTTGTCTTTCGCCGGTCATCAGTAAACAACCACCTGCGTAACCTGTTATAAACACCCCCACAGTATTTATCAAAG
>NW_023339763.1:7941821-7942262 GCF_004916995.1 Morone saxatilis | reverse complement strand
GCTGTCCTGAGAAGAAGGATCCAAAAAGCACTCCCAGGAAGAAAACTGTGGAGGTCAGTGGCTGCTTCCACTGCTCATTGCACACCAGGTCAAACTGGAAGAGTTACATTACTAATTAAACATACCACATATGGGTTATACACTTACTTATTTGTGTGTGGTACTGTATTTGTACCTTTCTGTTTCCTTTTAAGTGTCCTTACCTATGATGATGTGTTAGCAGATATTAGCGACGTATTACAAATGTGAAGATCGTTTTGTTACACAAAACCGGCAGAACTTGTTTTTTTTGTTGCATAACTTACATACGGCATGTGAACACACTGGAGTTTCATTGAAAAGCTTCTCTTCATACCCATGCAAAAACAAATCCAAGGACTGAAGCAAATATGGCGACAAAAATGCCTGGCTGACATTGCTGGACTTGATTACAAAGACAAG
>NW_023339763.1:7941386-7941816 GCF_004916995.1 Morone saxatilis | reverse complement strand
GTTTTTATTAGTCTATAATCACCTACAAACTTAAAAACAGAAGGGTGAGGTGAGTGGTTTGTAATCTGCAACTAGACCTTTGAACATAAAGCTATAACAATGCTTACATTTGCTTGTGAAGGGATTCTTTTCATAGGTACGATAATGGGCAAGCATCACCAGGTGTAGTGACTGACTATAGGTGTGTTCATAGTGCTGTGTCTGGTGCACTCATATGATGTAGGTATTGTTAGAACGAAGAAATGGGTCACTCACTTGACAATGAAATAATTACTGAACAACAGATGGATACATACAATGGATCCAATAGACACATTCAAATGCTGCAGGGGAACAGACTGAAGAAGAAGAAGAAGGGAGACAAAGAAAAGACTGACAGTAACATGAGCTATTTCACAGTCTTGGGCACACAAACACACACGTACACACA
>NW_023339763.1:7939634-7941219 GCF_004916995.1 Morone saxatilis | reverse complement strand
CCACCTCACAGTCACAATGACACAAACCTTATTGGTAACATTTCTGTGGCAAATGCCCTATCCCTGTATTGTGTATGGTGCTGACAACTTTGTACTAAATGTTGCCATATTGCTTTATCAGCCTCTGTATGAGTTGACTTATACTGCAGATGCAGAAACAAATACATAACTACAAAGTTACAAATCTGTAACAAAAATGTATAAACATGCTTTAATACAAAGCAAACAAAATAAACTCTCACTACCTTCCCGTATACTATCACCCTGGAATGAGACAGTACCACTTTATTGGCTGCTCCAGGAGTCGGTGTTATACAGCAAACTGTAATGAGTGGTAACTTCCAAATCTGGAATGAAATGCATTTCCATAGTTTTAAATCCCTCACTATATATACTGTTCTGTATCCAAGCAGTAACTTTATCTCAGTAGAAATATATGTGAAAAAGTTCAATGAGCATGGTCTTAATAAGGCACATTATCTTTAATTTGGCTTCCCCTTTTTTCTCCATCTCGTGAAAGCAGCTGTGCCAATCTCACCTTTAGCGGTATGATGCTTTTTAGCCAGTCGTCGGTCAGGTTGACGTCAGGGACAACGCAGTGGTGATTTGGTATGTCTGTCAGGAAAACAAGAGTGAAGGCACCAAATCCATTGGGCACGATGCTGGCACAGAGCAGGAAGAAGACGACTTGCTGGAAGCGACCCCACTGACCCAGAAAAGCGATGGCGCCAGCATAATCCGTCATAGTCAAATTATTATTATTACTTTTCTATCCCTCATCCGTGCCCTTCAAAGTCATATATCCTGCACCGTCATCAGCGCTGAACAAAGCTGTAGTTACGTTGCGACATGCCTCCAAAGCCCGCATGCAACCCTGCCAGGTAAGATCACCAACCAACTGCAGGGGCGGATCTAAATATTTATGCGTGAAAAAGCTGCAATGGAGATATTTTAACACACATTTCGTGTTGCCAATGATCTGAGATATTCAGGAATGCTGATTTAACGGAAAAAGTTTTTCGAAATAGCTTTTTTCTTTGACCTTCAATTTGATAATGTGGTTCCTATAGTTTCCAAAAGAGAGCCAGAACCTTCAGGTGCCAAGCCCCACAGGAGCCCAGCGTCCAGTCTTCGGTTAGAGGCAAAACCCCTTCTGAACATTTACCCTTACAAACTGTTCATATCCAAGCCTTCAGAGTATGTCCGGGTCAAATTTGACCCTGGTCCAAGAAAGTCTCCAATAAAAAGTGGTCTATACCATATTTGAACTAAGATCTAACTTTAAAAATTAATATTAATCTTAAATTATGAGTTTTAGATGCATGAGAGTGTATTTTTAGGTTCTACGACCCACTCTTTTTTGAGAATCAATCTCCTGTTCTCGTACCTAAGACATGAAAACATAACACGCCAGAATGATTAAATATATTTTATTAATAGTGATGCATAATAGGTGGCCAATCTTATGGTCCTGGAGTCCCATTTGAAGACATTTCCACTGCATCCTGCTGAAACAGATGGCATTGTTTTGACTCTGACACATCCTCCTCCAAATCACTCCTCAGTTTCTTCATTGTGGAAATCT
>NW_023339763.1:7935138-7939609 GCF_004916995.1 Morone saxatilis | reverse complement strand
AAGTGCTACAGGTTAGAAACAAAACAAAACAAAACAAAAAAAATTATTATTATATTATGTAATATAACATTAAGTGGTGCTGTGTTGCGATTTTGTCAGTGCTATTTGATACCTCATCTCTTTCTCTCTACAAATCAAGACTATTCATTTGTTTGTGTTACTTCTCCGCCTCTGCTTTCTACCCCTTCGCCATTTGAGTACCAAATGAAGAGGGAGCACGCATGTTTGCAAACACAGACAATTAGCCTACTCTTGTATTGTATAATATGTCATCTATAGCTCCTTCAAGATGCTGTGTATTCAGATAAAAAAGACCGCCACTTATTTCCATGAAAAAAATAATAAACAAAGTGTAATAAGTTTATCAACCAAACCGGCAATATTATCTGGCAACTTTGAACCTCTGAAAGGACCAGTGTATAAGATTTAGAAGGGTATATTGTCAGACATGGAATGTAATATTCCTAAGTATGTTTTCATTAGTGTATGATAACGTGAAAATAAGAATTTATTGTGTTTTCATTATTTGCTCCGGTTTTAGACTGTATTCAAATAGCCAAGGATGTAAATAGGGCAAGGATTCTGATTTGGTCATACATTATCATATAACCTTTCAGGAGTCAGGTTGTTAACATAAAACGTATGAGGATATTGTTACTTTGTCGACTCCAGTTAGTTATGATTTTTTTTTTTACCAGGCTAATAATGTAATAACTTCTTGAAAAAATTGGACAGTTATTACATTAATGACTTTTTTATTAAGAATGGAAAAACAATTACATTATTGGGTTACTACACGGTTACTACATAAACAGTAGTTATTTCAATATTGGCTCCTACATGGGCATGTGATTATACTATATTTAGCCTTGGAATACCATATAACATTTGACTTTTTTATCCAAATCATTTTAAAGTGCATTTAATATATTTTGTTGAGCACATTTGCCAGTTGTGTAGAAGAAAAACAATTGCCCTTTGTGTTCATTAAATGTACTTTGGTGATAATTTATGTCTAATTTTTATTTTCTCTTAATAGATTTGGAAGGAAACCTGTTCTTTTTGCAACCATGGCAGTTCAAACGGTTTTTACCTTTATTCAAGTCTTCTCTGTTTCGTGGATTATGTTCACCATCCTCCTGTTCATCAATGGTTTGGGACAGATGTCCAACTTTGTAGCTGCTTTAGTGCTGGGTACATGTGAACATTCTATAAATACTGCCACAATACTTTCACACATTTGTCAGATTTTGAATACATGTGGATACAGATAACTCAATTTGTTTAAAAATATTCTGTACATATCTCCTTGCTTTTTACTTGTTCACTTATCCCTTCCTTTGTATTTTCTTTATCTCTGTGTGCAGGCGCGGAGATCTTGACTAGCAATGTAAGAGTCCTTTACTCATCTATGGGCACATGTTTAGGCTTTGCTGTTGGCTACATGATGCTGCCTCTCTTCGCTTACTTTTTAAGGGATTGGAAATCTCTCCTGTTGGCTTTGTCTGTGCCTGGCCTGGCCTATCTCCCCCTCTGGTGGTAGGTTGCACTCACTACAAGAAAACTTACCATGAATTACCAGTTTTGTTTTGTTTTTTGTCTCTTACAATGGGAGAGTTTAGTGCATTTGGGTATTTATGGTAATAAAAAAAATCTTAAAGCTGATTTGCAGACTGACTACATAATTGGCCAAGACTACATTTCCTAAAAAAAAAACAGACATGGGTCATAACCAACAGTGAAATGCTCTCTCAGTGTTGCTTAAAACTCAATTTCAAGTTAAACGCCAGTTGAAACCACAGACAAGACAGAAAATGCCTACCAATACAAGTGTTAAACTAAAGTGTAGGATGATTATATGGCGCTGTAATCTGCATTCAGATGGTACGACTTGATTATATGATTTTAGACCTGCCATTTTGAAAAAGGTACATTTTGATCATGACTAATGACTGATTTACTTTTCTCTGGTGGTTATGTGGTTATGTAGTTATTGCTGGCTGTGCAACAAATTGCCCTTCAGGGAAAATAAAGCTATCCTTGATCCACACTGCACCTCTCTGTCTACTGTGTACTGAGGCAGGTTCATCCCAGAGTCTCCTCGGTGGTTGCTTTCTCAGGGAAGAATGGAGGAGGCAGAGGCCATAGTGAGAAAGGCTGCTAAGTGGAACAAAGTTCAGGCTCCGAGGGTCATCTTTAAAGATTACAGTGTAAGTTGACTTTGACATAAATCGTGCAGGGCTACAAAGCTGAAGCTGAAGACACTCAATAGTCTGAAAAACGTCTCGGACATAAATTTATAGTTAACGCTGAAAACTAGAAATGTATGAAGGAGATGATTCCTTTGACATTCCCTTCTTGCCCATTTTGAGGGAAACGTGAAAAAGCATGTAATCAACAAGAAATGTTATTTAAAAAAAAATAATAAATTAACCTAATCCTGGGGAACTTAAATTCTGTAAATCCTGCACCTTGTTGGCACTCACTACCAAACAATTATCTTATCGCTCTCAGGTGTGTTGCATTGGGTGTCAACAAAACACCCAGGACCCACTAGAGGTTATTTGAATCAGTCTAGTCATTTCAAAAGCAAATTCTACAGACATCGAATTACCCCCTGTAATTTGATCTCAGGTTAAACAGTTTAGAATATTTTAAACAAAAATGAAATTAGATGTATATAGATACAAAACACATTCTCACTCAGGTATTTTGGGACATATATTAAAGTATGTTGAGCCAATAAATTTGCTATTTTATAAACCATGTCATGTTCTCTCAAAACATCATGACAGAACATCATCTAGAATCAGGATATTATAGACACATTTGTATTTGTGCCTGAAAATCACTTGTTTATTGTTATTTTTATTTTTTAAGCACATCCCCAGTATATTAGGCTGCTGAGAAAAGATACAAGGCTGAGACTTGAGATTTTATATCTATCTTGCAGGTTAAAAAGACAGAGTCTAAAGAACACCACAGTGTCTTCGACCTGCTGAGGAAGAGCAGCATCAGAAACACAACGCTCATTCTCTGCTTGGTAAGGTGAGTGTGTGAATGTATTGCTCACCATTAAGTCTCAGTGAGATTCATAATTCAGTTCTTGTGTGTGTTAGGAGTGAAGAGTTTAGGTCTAATGGTCATAATTTGCCCCCACAAAGTATTGGTGGCATCAATCAATACTTTTCATGTATACTGTTTTTTCCATCATCATCTTTGTCATCTTTGTCTTACCCAGTTTCACTTTGACTACTGGGTACTATAGCCTGTCCTTCAACACATCTCAACTCCATGCTGACCCCTACATCAGTTGTTTCATCTCAGCAGCTGTCGAGATACCAGCGTACATTTCCAGCTGGCTGGCTCTGCGATACCTTCCACGACGACTGTCTGTCATCTGTACCTTGCTCCTTGGAGCAGTGTCACTGTTCTTAATTCAACTGGTGCCTCAACGTAAGCAGGAAGAAAATACTAGACTTAAAAAATACTAGACTTTTTTGCCTAAGGAGCAAACCAAAAAATAATAATTAAAATCTCCTAATTCAAACAGGCACATCTCTGCATCCCCTCATTTCCCTGTTGAACGCCTGGGCCTTTATTCACAAATATTCTTAGTGGAAAGTAATGGTCCATGTGGTGAAATTCAGAGACATTATCCGATTTTACGATTAGGTAGTAACTGATTATATAAATTCATAATGACTTGATCATTTCTTAATAGTAAGCAACAGGAATAAATTATATGTCCTGCATTAAATCATGCATTAAATCACCACGAGTCAGCCATTAGTTTACATTACTTAAGCATGTGTTTTGTAACCTGATTGCATAAAGTGTTACTGGAGGAGAAAGTGGCTGCATGATACAGACTCAAACACTGGATATGTGTTAATCAAGTGCTACAGACTTAATCAGAGTTTGTATGTGTTTCTATCCTGTTGTATTAAGTTAAAAAACAAGCTCTTTCCTCATTCTTTAGATCTGTCAATTATATCTGTTGCACTGGAGATGTTGGGTAAATATGCTATTACCACTGGTACTTCCCTGATGTTTGCCTACACATCAGAGCTTTACCCTACAGTGCTCAGGAACACAGCAACAGGAACATGCACCACAGTTTCCAGAGCGGGAAGCTGCATTACACCCTTTTTGTTAAAGCTGAGTGAGTAAACTAGGTTTTGATAGTAATTATTACCATTAGTTTATATTTATTAAGCAGCCGCACTGTTGCTGACCTATCTAAACTTCCCCTTCTCCTTTTCTAGGTGTATACTTTAAATACCTTCCTTACATTACATTGGGGACTCTGGCTGTTGTGGCTGCCTTTGCCACTCTCTACCTCCCGGAGAGTTTTGGACGACCTCTACCTGAAACTATACAACAGATGCATAAAAGAGAAAGGTAAGAAAGAAAGAAAGAAAGAAAGAAAGAAAGAAAGAAAGAAAGATAGATAGATAGATAGATAGAT
>NW_023339763.1:7907350-7935038 GCF_004916995.1 Morone saxatilis | reverse complement strand
TTTTTTTTTTTTAAGAGAAAATTTTAAGAGAAATGCACCTTTTTTATGAAGCTGCTCCTGCGCCAAATACTTTACTTTATGTTATACTGCTGAATTTGTTCCCGTTTATGCAGTATCCCAAATTAATTTCATCATTTCATTTGTGTGCAGCCGTACCATTTATAACTTTGAGTGGGGCCATTGCTACAATGTTATTAATTAGCTTATTAGTGAAACTAATTATACACAGTGTGCTATTATACATGTACAGTATGAGTTCAATATTTAATATTTAGTGTGTCCCTCTAGTTACATATCCTTAAAGAGAGTTGACAAATGAATTTGGAGACAATTTATCATATGACAATGTGACAACATTGACAATGTGACAACATTGTCATATACTGCAATTGTGGAAGGAGTTGCTTGTGATAAACCTACTGACCCTTACCGTTCACATAGGGTTGCTTCACTCGCAGCAGGCAGCTTTTTTCAGCAGAAAAGCTCTATAAACAGACTGTGCTCAACCTGCTCACCACCAAACAGCACCAAAGTCAGCGACTAGCTGGTGAACATGTGGAGCATTTAGCTGCTAAAGAGCTTGATATTTCCCTCAGGAAACTCACTCATTCCGCTGCCCCCAAGTGGCCTAAACAACTGGTTGAAGGATTATCTTAAGACTTTCACCATATTTAAGTAGTTAGCTTTATTATCACACAAGATGACTATTACTATGTAGTAATAGTCTGTTTTGTTCCACTAAAACGTACAAAACAAGTGGATGTTGTAATGACACCAGCCACAGTAGTGAAAGCAGCTGCTTGTCATGATGATAAAAGAAGTCGATAGCAGCTAAGAGATATTTATATTTTTCTGTTCTTAGTTGCCCTATATTCTATGCATACAACTACAACCAATAATGTTTTATTTCTTTGTCCTTTCTCCTTATAACAGATTACAGTGGCCATGCATCACTAGAAAAGAAACCCCAGTGTCACACCTGGACAGTCCATTATGATTATCTAGTGCTTTACTGATATAGGTCATATGATGATATTGCTATTGAGTATCATGGTTTACATTTGTTAATATTTGAACTTTTTTTAAAGTGTAGTAGGTTATTCATCAAAAAATTAACCTTCAGTTTTCCTTTTTAATGCTTTTGAAAACAAATGTGGAATAATATAATTAAAACATGGAGTTGAGTTCTACATGTAGCTATTTTGAAGTCATTAACAAAATATTATTAAAAGCTGTTAATAAAGGTTTAAATGTCAGACAGATCTTACATCTCTATAACCATGTTACAAGATGTATTTAAGTTACATAAATATATTTTAATCTTATGTATGCAAGCTACAGGTTTGTTATCTTTTAATGGAAAACAACACAAAATTCTCAGGAGTTGGCTGTTAATAAATGTTCAGTAATCAGGTGAAGGTTGAAAGGTTCATGTTTGTTGTAGAACACAAGTTCAAGCAAGTTTATGCACCAGAAAATGTTACTACCTTTGTAATCTATAACCTGACAAAGACAATAAACATGTAATAGAAATTTGGCTTTAAGGAACTTTAAGACTGGATATGGCACAAAAGCTTTGCTAGGGTGTGTACTGCAGCTCAAGTTATTTTCAGGCATTTGTCTGGACAGAGACACATATTTTTCTATTATGACTAGTATAAAGGTCACTACTATTGACACATTGCATCCATGCCAGCTATGGCTTAATACTGTGGCTATAATATTGGCCCAACTCCAAGTCCTAAGTGTGAAGAATTGCTTGAGGAAGGTACACCTCCCTTTTAATTTATGCTTTGGCATTCATGTTATTTCTAGTACAGGGCGAGGCTAGATGGCAGTTGAGGTGAAGGAAGATTTTTTTCTTTGTAGTCATCTTCTTTTGTAGTAGTAGCACCTAAAGACTGTGGGTGGCACAGATAGGGCCTGGAGACAATGATGACACTACAGCCTGATTCCTGTGGTTAAACATAATATAGCAACATCACAATAGAGGTAATTAGGTTTTTTAAAACCTTTTTTGGAACCTTGTTCTCATAAACTTTTCACCTCAGCAATTCCAAAAGACAACCAAGCCCAAAGAAATCACATTCTTCATTCTACATCTAAACACAAAGGTCAATTGTGGATTTAAGTTTTAAATACTTCATACGGTATAACATACTCCAGTATTGGGATCACTGCTGGAAAAAAGGGATCTATTTCGTGATAGTTTCAGTTGAAAAATGCTAGGAGTCATGAAGCTGTATATATATATGTGTGTTCTTTATGTGTCTGCCAGGTTGTGTGTTAGTCCTCATATAAACTGACATCCTGTCCTGGTTTTGTCCCTGAATTAAGCCCATTTTATGTCAGTTATCTTTCTTTGCATGAGGAATTACACAAACTATAGCTGAACAAACTATAGTTATCGTGCTAAAACCACCCCTTGGTTCTTAAAAAACACGTGAAATATACGTATTTTAGTGAGTGCCTGAGGTTTTCCCACACCCAGACCTACAATGATAAGAAAATCTTGCAGATTATTCTTTTCATATAACCACCAAAAACAGTCATTATCATCACTCTGACAGGATATGATGATAAAAATGAAGTTGGTAAGAGTGAAAACATTTTCAAACATCTTAGCTTTTTAGCACACTAAACCAAAAGTTTGTTTGTCTTTTGTCCCTACAGCAAGTCCCTAGGAAGTGCCACTAATTTCGAAAATCGACTCTTGATTTTAAATATTTCTATTTTACATAATACATTTTTTTGTTGTTGTCAGAAACTGATCAAAGAGTTTATGAGCATCTATTTGAAAACATTCGTCCCTTGTGCAGATGCCCTGAGCCCTGAAAAATAGACTACAGGGCAGAATGATAGCTAGAAGAATGTCTAACTATTTTTGTATGAGTTTGATAAGTAGTTGCATGAGAATGTGCTAATGCTATGGATCTTTATTATTCTGATAGGTTTGTAATGACCTGCTGCCAATTTACTTCATGTGTGTTCAAGAAAGTCCTAGATCATTGGCCAGGTGCCCCTGTGAAGTAACCCATACATATTGTGACTCATCATGCATACTTCACACTTCAAGGAAAATCCAACATTGAGACATTTTGCAGCCCTGTAATGTATTTAATAGAAATATTTAAAATTAAAAAAATATATATTTTTTGTTCTTGGGGTGCGAGTCCTCCCTTGCTGCATTGTTGCTTTTTTCCCTGACTACTACACCAGAGAAGAAGACAAAGGAATTTTTTAAGTCGTCATTCCTACTATTTACTGTTCTTACAATTTGAAATCCCTATCAGAAAATGTCAATCACTACAATTTAGGCAACATTACATGAAGCTTGATTTATTTGCTTATACTTATGTGCTTGAACATATATAATCATTTTGGAGTAAATTAAAGAAAGATGTGTACAAAATATTCACAAGCCACTGTCATATGAAAGATTCAAGTGTTAAATGTGAAGCTGAAGATGCATTTGTGCCATAAAACCTTAAATGTGGCTTCTAGTTGTGATTACATTGGTATCAGAATATTACAAACTTTTTATGTATATTTACTGTTCCCATTTTCATCAGTGAAGAGCAGTAATATGTGGGTATGGTAAAAACTGCATTGGTGCTTAACATGCACAGAAGTTTATGACACTTTTCATTTCACAGTATTTTGCTTTCATAGAGAAAACATTTCTCAAGGTACCATTATATTATTTGAATAAGTGTCATGTTCCGTGGTCCAACACGGACAGAGACATGATGTTTGTCCAGTTATTTGCCTCAAGCCAGATATCAGTCCTTCTCCTTGTTCCTTTTAGCAATGTTTTCCTTTTCCTCAGTGTGTGTGAGTGTGTAAGGTGCCTTCCGACAACATCTAGAGTAAAACAACACAGTGATACAGTTACAGTCATGATTCACAGAATACAGAACAGTGTTGTCCAAGCCTGTTTAGAAACTTAATGTAGGTGAATTTGGCGGGAAGCTGAACTCAGTTTTGCTCAAATTGTCCTGACCTGTGACCACTGACAGTATATGCCTGTGACGTTCATGTGGTTACACACTCCCAACCAGCCACAGATCAATTGCGCCCCATAACAGTATTTTTAATAACACTGATGATTGATAGCACTATAATCGGTTTAAAGGAACAGTTTAGCATTTTGTGAAATACTTGTATTCACTTTCTGTGGAAAGTTGGATGAGAAGATCAATACCAATCTCAAAACCAAAGTGGTATCGATCTTCTCATCAAACTCTAAACAAGAAAGCGAAGAAGCATATTTCCAAAAATGTGCAATATTTGTTTTAGTGTGTTGTTTGCCATCTGGTTACACGTAATTGTGGCTGTGGTGGGTGTATGATTTATGTAAAAACCTGATTGCAGATGAGCGTACATCTTGGAGAGCACACAAACTGCCAGTAGTTACTTATTGAGCTGCTTCAATCTCTCATCTTTTTACAGTTTTAATTCTATCCAGTTTGGACTGGATTGTAAAACAGTCAAAGCAAGTAAAGTTGATAATTTGGCACTTGAACAACAAAATAACCAGATTTGAGTATGAGTGTGGCAAAAAAGTCTTAGCATCTGTTATATCCTGCATTACTTTTACATATAAAGCAACATCTGAGGTGCATGGGGGTTTTCCATCAACTAGGTAAAAAACTAGGTGTGCAGAAACTATAAATATATTAAAATTAAAACTGGATACAGTACTGTCTCAAACACAGACAAACTTACTGAAACTAAGCTCAAATCAACATAAAAATTGAGAACTGTACAAACATATAAAGTGATGATCGATCTAAATACATAATAATGCTAGTCTTTAACAGACTCCATGACAGGGAGGTTGTAGTCTTACCCGGGGAAGTGTTGCATGTGAGTGATGGTGTCGGGTAGAGGCATTCCATAGCTCTCAGGCAGCAGGAGACTCAGCAACCCTGACATAGCTGTAAGGCTTCCCATGAGGATGTAAGGCAGTGAAACAGAATAGCTTCCTGTGGCAACACATCAAAGGAGGACAAGACGGTGAAAAACAACCTTGGTTACAATGGTACCGAGGAGCAGTTAAGAACAAAAGTTGGAGAGACTTAAAGAAGTTTGATGTGTAGTAGTTGAAATCCAATCCACTAAATCTTAAAAGAAACTTTAAATTTTAAGTGAAAGCTTTGGGATTTTCAGCAGACTGATCTATCTGATCTGACTGCAAATCAAGCCTGCTTTTATGTTTTTGTTCTGGTGTGTTTTGTTCTTGTTTTTGTTTCTGTAGAGGCACCAGCTTCTTGTTAGCCTCTCGCTTTAACCATGTTAGTGCAAGTCAGTTGGGAGATAAACAGCTTTTCTCAGCTTTCCACCGCATTAGCGAACAGGGCGATCAAAACAGAGAAAGAAATGTGGGTACAAGTAAAAAGAGCTAGATATTTAGGGTTGCTCCTATAGCAAGCTCGCACTCATCCTACAACAGACAGCTCATTAAGACGAGTGAACTTTCTGTATTTTTAGCAGAGGTACAACATTCTTACTCAAGTAAATGAAGTAGGGGGCAATGATACTGCCTATTCTGGAGGCCATAGAGCAGGCGCCCACAGCAGTATTCCTCAGTACAGTTGGGTAGAGTTCTGCTGTGTATGCGTACACGATTGCAAATGCTGTCGTCACTGCAAACTTCCCCATCATCTCAAGTGTTATGGCTACATAAATCATGTCTAGAGGGAATAAAGCATATCTCAAGTTAAATGGTATATCTTAACAAGTAAACATTTTGCATTTCAACATACTATATAATGATATACTGTATAATGATCTTACATGAACAAACAGCAATCAATGCTATAATTATCTAGTTTTTAAAAGTTGCCCATTGAAGTGTCATACCTCCTGGTATGAGCTGAATTAAGAGTAGAAACACTCCTCCCATGAAGAGAGTTGAGAAAAGACTCAGTCGTCTGGAACACCAGCGAAACATAACCCATGACAAAGTGTAGGCTGGCATCTCTACCAGAGCTGACAGGAAGCAGTTGAAGTACGCGTTGCCATGAAGGTTTGACGTGTTCAGGGAAAGGGCAAAGTAGGCGATGGTGAGAGTGTTCCTGTGGGGATAATCTTTAAGCATAAATAACAAACTAGAAGATGTTTATTATCCTGTGTAGCTCTGTGGGATGACACTGTAGTTTAACAGACATTGAATTAGAAACCCTTTTTATGACTGGATAAAGTTAGTAATTCCTACAATTGTAGAAGAAATGATATTCAATTTAGAGCTTATCCACCTGTTATGATTGGCTCACGACTTTATTTTCTGCAAGACTAAACAGAGCCTGTTCCTAAATTAAACAAAAATCAAACTGCATCTGTTTTCAGACTCAGTGATGAAGGGAACACAGGAAAAATACAGGCATACTGTGCAGTTACAAAACCGGATTTTGATCTTGGTTGCAGGCTTCACAGCACCTGACAGGTCATTATTTGTTATTAGTGAAATGGGCTGACATGTGGTAAAAGGTGATGCATGAACAGGCTGAAGCTGTGTGTGTATGTATGTGTTTGTAAAAGCGTAAGAGCGTCTACACAGTACATGTCAGGATGTGTGTGTATTTTTGCGTGTAGGGTCACTGTATTGAATGTGGAGGTCAGGTGGGACAGCAGGGACTCACCAGACCAACCACAGCGTGATAGAGATCCAGCGGATGTTTGGAGAACGAAGCAGGTCACAGATGTTGTGGGCCTTCATATTCTCAGATTGAAGTTCTTTCTGTGGGGCAGCGGAGCACGTCGAACAATAAACACTTAAGCAGAGCCATCAGTCTGGAAATAATTTCATTATAGAGAAGCTTGTGAATGCATGGCTACTTGCTGAGTGAACACATGTATGTGCACATGTTCACACTTATTGTATCCAAATGCCAAAAATAGGATTAATAGATGGAAAATCCAGTATCAGTCAGGTTATAATTAGGATGCTTCATGTTTATACCTTCATCCAACTGACATTTTGTTTCAGTCAGTTATTAATGATGCTACAATATTAGATTTATTATTCATGCATTAATGTGACCTACGTAACTTGTGGTGGACTGATTGTGAATTCTGAACAGAAAACAAGCAAGAATTCAGCATGTAGCAGTACAAAAATGCTGCCAGAAATAGAAAAAAAATACCCACCCCACACAAATCACTACATTATGGACTGGTTTGACATACTTCTCCTCTGGTCTGCTGCCAGTTTCCAGCAGAGAGCAAAGATTAGGGATACAATGTTTGTCAAGAATGTAAAACAATATTTCTAGATGACATACATACATATATAAACATAGAGCTGGACTGTTGAGTGGATTCTATAGTAAATTATGTTTCATTTATCTTTCAAAATGATAACACTTTCTGACTTGTAAAGATGGTCCATTGTGTTTCTTTCAAAGAGGGAAGTGCAGGAAAACATGCAGAGAGGAAAGGCCATGAATGTGGCAGTTCTGTTTCAAATAGAAAATTCACAGGTCAAGGTCATGTGTCAGAGACGACATCTGGATGGAAGAATTAAATGCAAAGAAAGATGCCTTTTTACAGTTAATTTAAAAAATTAGCTATCTTCAACAAAATTTCCTCACTATATATTATAAAATAGTGTTTTTTGCATTTTTTTCTTGGACTGCCAACAAGCTCCTAAATTTTGAAAATGTAAAAAGTTGTAAGTAAGTAAATATACATAAAATCTATTTAAAAAATACTATTCAATAATATAACTACCATTACGAAAAATGAGAGCTTGGTCTTGGTACATAAATGTCATTCCACCACATTGGAGTAACTTTTGTAATTGAGGGAGATTTCCTTCAATCAAAACCTGTTTTACAGTTGAAGATTAGATATTTGGGCAAAATATTCCAGCAACATAATAAAATCTGTTGGATAAATCTTGGTAAAGTCTCAGGTAAAATCAGCTGCCATCCAGATTAGTGTTCACTTGTGTGTAGAATAATAAATGATTACATCACACTGAGCAGTGAACCATAAAAGGGTCATTCTTGTTCACATTCCCCATCTGGTTAGTAAACATGCCAAGAGAAAGCTGATCTACAATAAAAGATGGGTATAATGATTACAGAGAGAGAGAGAGATTACAGAAAGAGATGTTCTCGTCGCCATTCCCCACTGGCTTTGATTCAATTCTGACTCTCCCAGTCCAAAACATTTATTTAAGTGAAAAATATCATATTTCCTATCCTCAGTGATTAATTAAATTATTTCTCTTCCTCGGCTTGGCAAAACAGACATAAACTTGAACTCTACATCACCCATTATCTGCATTTAAAACTTTAATAAAAAGGATTTTCTACAGTCTAAAATACAGGTCCATGATGAACTAAACTCTGAGAAGCAGTCCTTGGAAGCATTGACTAGTATGCCTACATCTGGTTGTTAGTCTGTAAAGTCTGGAAAGTGCCCAGTAGCTTAGAGTTTATGCACTTGCAGAAGCCTGTTTTCTAGTGAGATCTCACCTGCAAAGGATCAAAGATGACCGCCGGAGGCTCAATTTTGTTCCTTTTAGCAGCATCTCTCAGTATATCCTCAGCCTCCTCTACTCTTCCCTGAGAGAGCAGCCACCGAGGAGACTCTGGGATGTACCTACCTCATTACACAACAGAGACAGGGGATCATTCACCTGGAACACAGGAAAACATGCTGTACAGACAATTATTTATTAATTTAGTCTGTACATTTTCTTGTCCAAGGACACGTCTCCGTCTTCACATTAGAAAAGCTTGGACCATTTGGAATGATGTCAACTGATTGACAGCCAAGATGGCTAATTGTCATCTGTTGTCCCTGGCCAGTTAAAACTCTACAAATCAGCTAAAAATCACATATGACAGGAGATAGGATTGATCAACACACTGTAGCACTGAGGTTCCCTGCCTGAATCCACTGAATGAACTGCTACTAGGCACTCTATACATATGTCAGCACAACTGAAAAAAGCATTTCTTGATATTATGAATACAGTTGACATCATAGATGGCCAAATATTTAACATGCACAAAAAACCCCACTCAGACAAACACACACCCACCTACCACCAGAGAGGCACATAGAGGAAGCCAGGCAGGGTGAGTCCTAGGAGAAGCATCCTCCAGTCTCTGATGAAGAAAGCAAACAGGGGCAGCAGCAAGTATCCCACACCAAAGAAAAGACACACACCCGCGGTGGAGAAAATTGTCCGAACACGTGGGCTTAATATCTCTGTTCCTGAAGACAAGAAAAATAGGGGATTCAAAACACACAAGCACTAAATTGCACCATCTTTTGTATTATAATGAACAAGTTAGCAACTAAATACATCTGAGAATCAATGAGCAGGGCCGAACAAGTACCTAGCACAAAGGCAGCCACATAATTGGAAATTTGTCCCATCCCGACAACAAAGAAGACTGCGCAGAACACAGTCCAGGATGGAGAGAAGACCTGGATGAATGTGAACACTGTCTGGACTGCCATGGTAGCAAACAAAACTTTTTTTCT
The DNA here is from genome assembly GCF_004916995.1 of Morone saxatilis. Taxonomy (NCBI): domain Eukaryota; kingdom Metazoa; phylum Chordata; class Actinopteri; family Moronidae; genus Morone; species Morone saxatilis. The sequence goes on along the minus strand of NW_023339763.1, from coordinate 7,925,531 downwards.
CCCATATCTGAAAATGAAACAAAGCACAAGTAAATAGTCCACTCTCACTGCTCTCGTTAATCTTGTTTCCAGCAGCAGGCAGGTGTACACTACCTGCCCAGCACCAAACGAAAGTTAGCGACTAGCTGGTGAAGAAAGTCAAACATGTCAATCTTTCTGTCAGTCAATCAATATATTTTTAATTAGTTGATACCACCAGAGCTAAAAGAAGAGTGAATATGGGACTTACATTCATGAGGTGGCCAGAAACTCCAAGGTGTTGATAGTTTTTTGTCTCTTCTTTTTTTAAGATCTTCTGCCCCAAAGCAGCCAAAACTCAATTAACACAGAATTTAAAACAATACATTTTTGGGGAGAGCTTGAACGAGTGCTCCAACAATTAGCATTGCACTCCTATAACAGTGTCTGACTGGCAATGGATAGTTTAAAAAAAGTCTAGCAGCAGAACTTTTTTATTCGACACAGGGGTCTGGTAAACGCACTTCTTTCTAACTCCACACCCCTAGATTTGTTTCATTCTCAAACTTGTTGTTTTTTATTCCCAACCAGCCACAGTTCAAGTGACATCACTTGAGGCAATTTATCAGATTTTGCAAAGCTCCCTCTGGAGCCACAAAAGTCTTTTTTTTACAAATGCAGTTGGCTAGTACTCCCTAAGACCTGTAAACAGACTTGGATGTAAAATCGGTGGAGTTCCCTTGAGAAGTGAGCAGGAAAACAACACCAGTGTAGTCCTGGATATCCTGGAATATTTTTATGTTGCTGCTTCATTTATTGGGTCACAGATGTTGTGTGCCAGTATTCACATATTGCATATGTTTTTTTCATTTAACGCAAAGTCAGACTATATTCATAAAGATTGTGCTTTTGCTACCATTTTGACTTGAACCAACAACCATATAAAGAAAATAAGGGGCGTATATATAGCACAGACAGTGCGGTTACACTGGGGCCATGAGGTTGGCGGCCTGTAGAGAGAGTAGGACCTTCATCAATGTATTAGGTGAAGAATGGGCCCTTGCAAGTGATTCAGGTGGTCACAATAAAAAAAAAGTTGTGTTGTCTTGTTGCAAAGCCTTTTTAGCCAGTGTCAAGTTGGACATATAATGGACAATAATTCAAATATCTATGTATTGACAGTGCAAAGAACTTGTTGCCATGTTGAGATGTGACATGAACTTAATCTTTTTCCCATGACCTGTCTGACAGCTGTCCTGAAACGAAGGAGCCAGTGAGAACTCCAAAGAAGAAGAGAGAAGAGGTCAGCGGGTTCCTCCACCTGTCATCACACACCAGGTCCCACTGCAAACACACACACACACACACACACACACACACATCAAGTACACAAAAGTTGAATCCTGAAGTTGCAATCTCTTAGCAAGAAAAACAGTTAACACTGTATCCCAATTAGGCTATAGTATATATATATGCAAGATTACAATTATAAATTGTTATAATAAACAGGGGGAAACAGCATAATAGTTATAAATAACAATATCTACTATTTTAATTAAACATTTTACTGAGACTATTTTCTATTTCTATGAAATTCGATGGTCATATTTATATTTTCTGGCGTTGTTTAACTGGATATAGGTGTCAAGGGAGGGTAAACAACAGATTAGAAACACATGTGTTAACATACGCCTTTTAAAGGCACAGGTTGTATATATATTTGTAGCCTATATCTGGAAAAGGTCTCTAAATTTATTCTGACATCAAAATGATAATCACATGGAGTAGCCTAATTAAAACTCACCCATCAAGTAATTTAGTGATTTTATTCTCAGTGAGTGGATTATTTTAAAAGAAGCACATTATTCTCTGAACCATTATACTCCATGTAAAAGATAACACCAGCAATATAAATCCCCCCTCATCATGGAAGCAGCTGCAGCTTTCTCTAACAGCGTAGGTACACAAACCTCAGTGACGATGGTAGAAATGTACACGCTCCGGTCGTACTCCCACCCATCCAAGCAGCCTTCTGTTGCCACATTTGACAGGTTGACATCAACCCCAGGCAGCAAGCCTCTGTCCGAGAAACTCAGTAAATCTTCAAGTTTGTATCTGGAGCACTTGCTGGGCACCAAAGCGCCGCTGTGGTGGTCCTCCTCCAGCGGGATGCTGCTGTTCTTCCATGCTGCGGTGAGGTTGATGTGCGTGGGAATGAGGCAGCGATGGGGCGGCGTGTCGGCGACGAACACGATGGACAGGCCGGCAAAACCGTTAGGGATGATGCTGAGACAAAGAAGGTAAAACACCTGCTGCTGGAAACGTCCCCATTCCCCGAGGAAGGCGGTTGCGGTTTCATAGTCGGTCATGTTGTTTGTGGTTGCTAGACGCGCCCGGCGCACACAAAGTGGGGTAGAGTTAAAAGCAGACACGAATGAGGGACTTTGGAGTGGGCATTTCAAAAGCAGTGGTTTTGTTTGAGCCACAAAGCCATCCCACCCACCCTAAATTAATCTTTAAAGGCACAACACGAGATCCATACAGGTTTGTTTGTGCCACAGTAAAGCAGCTTAAACTTTAAACTTTGCGCAGTTGAGACAAGCAAGCATAATTATATTTAGGCTTATACTTATATTATATCATATAATTTTATTTTATAATATAATCATATTTTCCATTAGTAATCTTGGTAACACGTCACATCTGATCAAACAACATTTCAGCCCCTATATTTTCCCCTCCCAACACTTTATTTGTATTTCAAAGAATCAAAAAGTTGAATAGCCTCCTAACTGGTATGAGATAATGTGTTTATAATGAGTCATTCAAAAGTATACCAGTGAGTGGCATCACCATACACAGATATGTTTTGAAGCTCCAGCTGGAGGCACAAGAGAACTTTTTTTAACACAGCTGTATCAAAGAGCAAGCATTAAAACATATATGGATGTGTTGGAAAAGTCCATCAAGTGCAGCTGTCTCCCCTACACTATACCAGTAACTTGTGATTTTCTACACACCCTACTTTGCACTTGTCTCACAAGACTCTGATGCACTCTGAACCCTTTTATCTTTGCAATGAAAACTTTGGTTAAAGATTAGAATATAAAGCCCTGTGCATTCCTCTGTTACAACTCCTGTCTCTCTTCCCAGACTAGCAGACACATGTGTGTGTCTGTCCAGTGCCTGTTTACCTCACATACCCTTGAACATAACATAATTTCATTGACAGCTGGTTATATGAAACATTAAAGGAATAGTTTGACTTCTTGGGAGCTATGGGATTTCTGGAGGAGAGTTAACCTAGATGAGAAGGTGGATATCACCCTCAGGTCTGTCCGGTATATAGAAGTGAGGCTACAGTCAGCAGCCGGTTAGCCTAGCTTAGCACAAAGACTAGAAACAGGGGTAAATAGCTATCTGGGCTCTGTCCACGAGCAAAATCCACCTACCAACTCCTCTTAATCCGTACAAAACCCAAGGGGTGAAAACAATCATTCGCGGCTGTTGAGTATTTAAAGAGAAGGATGGCATATTCGAATACTAATCATATCTATATGAGAATAAATTAATTCTTAATAAAGTATGAATCCTGGGAACAATTACCTGTGTTAATCTATTACTCCTCAGAGTTAAGCAGCTGCACAAATGTGATTAACATGCATGTTCCTTTGTATAGTACAAACAGTATGCTTACCCACTGACTCAAATGAATGATTATATGCATTTAGTTATTAATTCATTAGTGTTAGTTAACAAAAGTGATTGGTCATGTGAAAGAACCATAGCTTTTGACCTGAGATAAGCTGTGCAGCCAAAAAACTTAAAACAAGATATTTGAAAGATGTGATTTCTCAAATGGGCTGAAAAAGGTTAGGTCGATTCACAATGATTTTATGTTCATGTCAATCAGCACATTCAAGCGAGCACGTAAATTACATAGAGGTCAATTTTAGTTTATCTCCTCAGGTAATTTTATTGAAGGTAAACAATTGTTTTCCATTAGAGTGTTTTTGCTTGAAATAAAAAACAACTGTTTACTTGAAACAATGTCTCAATCTTAGATACCCCATTCCCCACACACCAAGCAGAAAAAAAACAATGCCAGACTGAAACCTTTTATATTTAGACAATGTATGTGCTGATGGCATTCTTGTGCTCTTCTTGAGTCACTTTCTCTCACAATCAATCAAAGACTGTGTAAACCATGACCTTCTAAGTGCCGGCTTGCTTCATTTTGGTCATAATGGCAAATGTTTTGCATGCTGTGAAAGCCAAAGTTAATGATTATACATGCTGGTTTCCATTGTTGTGAAACTGAGGGATATGCTGTTTCCTGCATTGTTTAAAAAAGAAATTAAACAATAGATATTGAGGCACATTTGATATGTATGTGTTATATTAATTAAATAATGATAAAACAAAAAATAACAACTTGAATAGGAAATAAATAGACAGATAGTAGTAGTAAATACAGATAAATGTGTTTTATCCTGTAAATAATCATTTTGTCGTATAATATGTCATTCTATATCTACTCCTGCGATATATTAAAGCTGGTTTACACTGTTTTCATCTGTAGACTTGGTGATTTGTTTCTGAAAGCCATTTAGCGTCTTCACTGATAAAAGGCCACAGATGACAATGGCCTAATCTTGTCATGCTTTAATGTCTTGAATCACCACCATTGTGTGGGGAAACAAAATGGCAAATGGAGAATAAACATTTGCATCCTTTGGTTGAGTAGAAACCTTCCTGATTGTCTTCCTGAAAGATTACTCATGTACTCAAGTACTGATTAAACTGATTAATAGTGCCAGTCAGTGGCCTGAGGAGGAATGCCTGAATTGACCAGTGATGTAGCACTGTCAACCAAACTATAGTAAATTCAGGAAATATACATGTGAATCTTTTACTTGAGTAAAAGTAGCAGCACCACAGTATAATAATTCTCACTTACAATAAAGGTCCTGCATAAATAAAAGTACTGATGAGAAAATGTACTTGAAGTACCAAAAGTAAAAGTACTCATAATATCAAATATAATATCAATGTGTAATGTTGTCAAGTACATGTAGTGGAGTAAAAAGTACAATAATGGTTAGTAGTGTTAGTGTAAGTGTTAGGGAGCATAAAATGGAAATACTCAAGTACCAGTGCTAAGTAAATGCACATAGTTACATTTCATTACTGATTATAAGCATGAACATATTGATGCAATAGCCTAAAATGTGTTGCTGTAAAACTATAGGTAGTTTTAAAATAAGTAATTTAGCCAATTCTAAATATTAAAGGCCTACGTATTATATTTATTATATAAAGCCTATATACAGGATTCCTACAATTTCCACTACTGTTTCTGCAGTGTGCCTTAAAAATAGTCCACTGGGAGTCTTAATGCTACTTAGCAACATTTAGAGTACAGGCACGTGCACTTCTTTGGGGTATTTAAAAGTGTGGAATGTTGTGTAGAGAAAATACCACTTTGACCACAGTGGTGCGGGGGTTGGGTGGATAGATTGGCCACTCTGAAGCTTTTGATCATTTTTCTTTCAGTAAATAAAATCAAATCAGTGAGGGAGAGGTCTCTCATTCACAAGTCTTAGATAAATTGCTTCCCTGTCTGCCCAGTCAGTGGTTCAAGCAGTCTTACTGTAGGTCACTCTGGGATGAAAAAGTTATCCCCTTGAAAAGGAGGTTTAATACTCAGGACTAGAAACTGAAGTCCCACTGAGGGTCCAGCTCACTCTGCCCCACAGAGAGCTCAACCATACCACTGTGGTACAAAGCTGAGCACTTCAGGAGGGATACCACGTCGCATACTCTGAAGAATTTCAGAGGATTTTTTTCTCCCTCGGAGCAGGGAGGCATTTTTATAAAGAATGGGAGACTATGATGAAGACACTGCATTCCTCGGACAGACTGGTCCCTATTTCTGGACCACATTCTTCCTCTTAAACACAGTTTTTGTCTCAACTGGATTCAACGGACTTTACATTGTGTTTGTTGGGGCAGCTCCGAAACACCACTGTCTCATTCCAGACGTGAACTTAACTGATGAGTGGACAAATGCCGTCATTCCCTTTACGATAGTGGATGGTGAGGAGGTGCAGAACCAGTGCAGCAGATACAAGCTGGATGTGGTGAGAAATCTCTCTGCTGAGGGATATGTTCCTGGAAGGGATGTCAACCTCACTAGCCTGGAGCTGGAAGGATGTTTAGATGGATGGAACTACAGCAAAGAGATCTACCAATCCAACATAGTCACTGAGGTCAGTATGAATGTACATGTGTGATCTGTGAACTATTAGTTGTTAGAAATTTCAATTCTGTAAGAGTTTTCTGTTTTAAATATGTGTCTGATTCACATCTTTTCACAGTGGGACCTTGTTTGTGATAACCAGTGGAAGGTTCCCTTTGCATCCTCAACTCTCTTTGTAGGATACCTCTTTGGGTCCCTAATCTCAGGACAGCTTTCTGACAGGTATTTTCTCCTTTTCATTGCAATCTCCGTAAACACACTCATGTCATACGAACCATGAATGTACTTTATTAGTAGTAAGACAGATTTTGTTTGTTATTTTACCATTCATGAAGTGTTGAAGTTGAAAATCATCAATTAAGTAGGTGAAGATTTCCCACTGTAGTGAGTGTCACTGGAGGCTTAGACCCAATAAGCTGCCATTACAACAGCTCCATCTAGTGTTGAAATTGGAGGAAGGATTTGTTTTGCTGAAAAAGAAGTCTCCTACTTTGAAGTCATCACCAGTTTTGCAGTAATGAAACTGCTTTTTGTTGATCATTTAATTAAAGGTACAATTTAAATGCTCCAAGAAGCTTATTAAATTGCTTGTTGTATCACTGTTTTATTCCAGCATTGTCTTAGGGTACTGGCTGTGCTCCCTGCCCATTGAAACTAAATGCAAATTAACTTGCTCTAGGAGACAATCATGTGTCAGTGGGTGCTATAGTTTTCTACTGATCCTAACAGGTGTGATAATAATATTATAGAGTATTTGTAGAGTATTTGATGTGTTAAGGGTTCAGTTCTTGACAGACATTGGTGTTGTGTACTTTGATTATAGAAAAGCAGGGGGGCTCAGGACAGAGCAGTGTGGAGCGCATGTGTGTTTAATTACTCAGCTCTTTTGCAGCTGTGAAAACTGTTCCCTCAATGTGGTGGGGGGGGGGGGGTTAAAGGCTAGGGGGGAGTTTTTTGATCATTGATGATTTAAAGGACTACAATAAAGAGCTTAGAGAGTATACCTGTATGTTCCTTGCAGTTCAGGAGTAGATGTTAATATATCCCCATTCAGGCACATCTACAGCAGTCCTCATGTTGTATGATTGTTGTTAAAATGCTTATTTAAAATAGAATAGTCTCTCCAAACATTCCCTTTTCAAGGTCAAGCAACAAACCAGTGTTTGGGGTTCTGGAGTTGTGATACTGTGGCCATCTGCAGATTTATTCACTTGTTGCTAGTTTAGAGGGTTTTTTTGCAACCAGTCTGGGCATCAGCAAATGGAACAGACAGCCAGTTGGATTGAAGTCAGGAGGCCAGTGAAGAACATTCCTCTGTTTTGGCCATAAAAAACTTGTTGTTTATGACCACTGCCCAGCTGCATTTCCTCAAATTAGGGGTTTTAGTATATAAAGGGACAACGTAATAACAAACATTATTTAAACATATTTTCAAAATGCACTGTGTCTGTGAATCACTGTCAATGATATGCAATTATTTCCTATTCAGGTTCGGGAGGAAGAAAGTTGTTTTCATCTCTCTGGCGGCCCAGTGTGTCTCGGTGCTGCTTCAGTCCTTCTCTTATTCATGGAGGATGTTCTGCATCATGTTCCTCTTTGTTGGAGCCTCCCAGATATCCATCTATATTTCTGCATTTGTACTAGGTATGAATTGTAAACCACTCCTTGTCCTATGTTTGTTAAAAGTTATTGTAGCCTGCATAAATAGTTACTTACTTATTTCAGCATGGCTTTTACTGTCCACTTGTTTATCTTTGATATCGTGCTCATCACTAAACATTTACATTTTATTTTATCTTGGACAGGAACGGAATTGTTAAGTAAAACTATGCGTGTGGTCTTCACAACTCTCGGGGCTTTTCTATTCTATTGCATTGGGTACATGACACTACCCTGGATTGCATACGGCATCAGAGAATGGAGGACTCTTCTTGCTGTTCTGTCCATGACTTCTGTGGTCTACATCCCATTGTGGTGGTATGTACCTCATTATACATACTGATTTCTAAACGAATATTTTGTGCATGAATAAAATGGTCCCATAGTCTGTATTCATGGTTGAACAGATATGATAACGAACAACCTGTTGATTGTGCAGGTTCATCCCAGAGTCTCCTCGGTGGCTGATCACTCAGGGACGAGTGGAGGAGGCCGAGGCCATCGTGAGAGATGCTGCAAAGAAAAATAAAGTTGAGGCACCACCAGTCATTTTTAAAGAATCTGAGGTGAGTTTTCTTTACAATAATTTAATCATTTGTGACATTTGAATGTCCCTTTACCTTTTTTTCATCCATGGAAACACTAAAAACAGTGACTCTGGGAATGAAAATTTAATCGACCTTTTGACATATACCTTGTATTTTTTCTTTATATTTTATTTATTTATTTGTACACTGAAACCAATCATTTGTATTTTGAATTAAGCATACTCCTATAATTTCACAATTATGTCTAATAAAAAGAAGGTATATGTAATCCCATATCCCAAACCCTTTCAAGTCTGCATCGATTATCCCTTGGCTAAAGTCTAAATGGAATTCGTTCTGAACATATTTGAGTTATGATATACTGTGTGCAAATGTGTCAAATGTAATCGCATGTTCACATTCTCTTGTTTTCATTGCTTTTTGCTACAGGCAATGCCTCCAAGCAGGACATATACCATGCTTGATATTCTCAAATCCAAGAACATCAGATGCATCACTCTGATGTGTCTGCTTTTGTGGTGAGTGGTTATTTTTTTTCCTCATTCTGACATTCAGAAAAGTTTATTATTCACCGTTTGCACATGTTTGTTAATAAATGATGCTACAGCTATTATATGCATATAAATAAACCAAGTATGGCTACAACAAACCAGAAGAAAAATACAAATATGTGATATTAATTATACTTTTCTTTCTTTTCATTTCAGGATGGCAATAAACATTGGGTATTTTGGATTATCCTTGAACACCTCCAACCTGAGTGGCAACCCCTTCATGAACTGTTTTTTATCAGCTACTACTGAGGTCCCTGCCTATGTTGTTTCTACTTGGCTGCTAAGGAAATGTCCAAGAAGAATACTTCTGTCAACGTTCCTCATCATTGGGGGAGGAGTTCTTCTTCTCATCCAGTTCATCCCTGATAGTAAGTATGACAACCTATCTAACACTCAAAGCATCTGCATGTCTTGATATTAATATAGGTGTGAAAATGTATGTTATAATGCATAAACATGATGACAGTGACATGTTTTCTGTATACATATTATTTGTAATTTGAATAAACTGACTCTTTAAAAGCTGCTGCTTCCTAAGAGCCACATAGCTGTGTGCATTCAGTCATCAAAACCACAAGGCTTTCTAAAAAGATACTCATAAAATCTCAGTATTTTTACTAAAGCTAGAAAATACATTTTACATTCTTTTGACCACTGGCTTTCTTAAGGAGATTATGTTCAACCTATGGTTCAACGTATAGCTTCGACAGGATTTTTCCAAGAAATAGGCTTTGTATAAGAGGGTTGTGTAAATGTGCCAGCCAAGTAGTTATAAAAAGGCTCAGAAATGTTATTGCAGGTAGTGTTATCACATAGAGTATGTTGTCTATGCGGCTGATTGTGCAATTCATATCTGTACATTGTAGGTATGGCACAGTGTCAGCCAAAGCACATTCACAGAAGACTGGAAATCTGATGAATATAAGCATTTAAGCATACCCCTTTTCCGTAGTAATTCGATATACTGTGTTACTAAATACTGAGTATATTATAAAGTACATGCAGCATACTGCAGTACTATTTGGCATTGATATATAACATGAGTGTTTTATCAGATGGTATTCACTACATATTAAACTCTGTCACATGGGTTTATCAACTTGACCCTTCCACCGTCACCCATATAATCCTTTTAAAATCCTCCTTTTTAAAACTTTTAAAATAAGCTACTTACATGATGTTCATTGCTGTAATAAGGGAGTGTAATAATTATGCACCTGTATGTTCTATATTGCCCTGTAAAATCAATTTGTCTTTATCAAGACAACAAAGAAGCCATACTCCAGATTATTGCATCCTCTGATTACTTAATTGGTCATAGGTGGGTTCAAGAAGGTTCCTATAGTAAAACAGTTATGTCACTTTCATTCCTTCTAGTGTCAAAGAACAAAAGATTAGGCCACAGAAAGACACTGGTCTGGCAGAGCAAGTTATATATAAAAGCTTTCTGCCTCGAGGAAGACCAATATTCTAGACTTAATTAGCACAATTTATATGAAAATATATGAATATTTGTCTTGCTCTGCATAAGAATGCTTTCTAGGACATCATCTGCACCACAATTCATTCAAAAATCATTTAAAATATGTTCTCTCCCTCCCCCTCTCAGCCCTTCAGCATGTTGCTCTGGCACTGGAAATGACTGGGAAGTTTGGCTTCACCATGGCCTTCAGCATCGTCTACATCTACACTGCTGAGATTTACCCTACTGTACTCAGGAACGTCGGCATGGGAATGTGCTCCTCTGCTGCACGCATTGGCAGTATCACAGCTCCTTATGTCATCTATCTAGGTATGTAGATGCTGAGTACACAAAGACACTGCATATTCACTGTATTTATATACTGTATGTATCTTAAAAAACATGAAAGAACATAAAAGTTTGCATAGGACAATATCAGTGATATGTGCAAGTAAGTTAATGTTTATTTATGTAAGTTAATGCTTATTCTAATTTTCATTTCATTTTCTAATGTAGAATTGTGCTCCTTTGTTATTTACAGGTTCTTATAATAAGGTTCTACCTTATATTCTCATGGGAAGTCTCACAATTGCCTCAACTGTGGTTAACTTCTTCCTGCCGGAGACCTTCAACAGAGATCTTCCAGAAACAGTGGAGCAGATGCAAGAATGTCAGGGGTAGGTGCATCTCAGTCAGGTTACTGTAGCATATTTTTCAGGCCAACATGACAGCATTGTTTTAGAATGCACTTGATTAAACAAGATCAACTTCCTAACTCAGTCACTTGAGAACTGTATTAATAGCCAAGAAGTTACAGTGGTTTACAGGAAAAAATTATAATCTCAGAATTAATATCCATTGGAAACCTACGATCTCCTTGAAAACGGCCAAGATGGATTTACTTATATGTTGCACATCTTATTCTATTTAAGCTGGCTCCATATAAAACTATGGCTATCTTTATAAACAGAGAATTCAAAAAGAAACTAATGACTAGTTTTCACCAGTCAAAAGAGCGGAATGAAATAAAAGATGACAAGTAGAAAATATAAATATGTGTCTATGGAGCTTATTTACTATTTTTACCATACGTTTCTTTTGATTACAGGTTGTGCAATGGACCCAAAAATAAGAAGTATGTAGAAAATGGAGGAAGTGGCAACCCAACCCTACAAATCTGATGTGCAAACACTTACTCCATAGTTTTTGTCATTTTTTTAAAAACTTTTTATTTTTTTACTTAATTGATGCTCTCTAATTCAAGATTTTTTTTTAAATTGTTGCAAAAATGGCAAATTTTTTGATTTTAGAGAAATTTCTCTGTTCTGCAGAGCCATGTTATCCCTATTCTGGGTCAACACTGTGTGGGAGAGGATTCATTTCCCAGCAGGTTGATGACCCTGATAATACAATGATGTAATGCTGTTACATCAGGCATCTCTATAGTCCAAGGAAGAGCAAAGACCCCACTGAACTTGTTCAGAAGATTTTGAAAAGGATTGTCCATGTCTGTTAAAAATGTTGAATAAATGCTTATGATTACATGACACATGTTTTTTTGTTTGTTTTTTTCAATTATACTGGTTAAATCACTTATTTCTACAGGTCCTGTTACTGAACATATTGTATATTTTAGTTTTTTAGTTATGGTGGTGACCTTTGGAGTCCTCTGCATGTAGTAAGGTTTTAATACCTTATCTAGCCTGAAATGTCTTAAAGAGTGTATACACTTGAAACTGGCATACAGATTAAGAAATCATTAAACTTCTAACCTTGCACTGATCTTTGCAGATGTGCTACTTTTATACAGTATGTTGTATTCCAATGACAATGGCTATAAACTGTGACTACCAAACTGGATATTAACAGGAGTTAGAGCATTTACAAAAGTTATTGGTTACAAAATATATAAATTATATGTATTTCAAGCCTGTTTATTTTTGTCAAAACTGTATTAATAACTTAACAAAAGTCCTCATGGGTTCCTCTCCTGCAGGACTTTGACCATCTGTAAGTCATCTGTGAGTTTATTGAGGACCAGAAATGAATAGTCATAACTATGTTATCTTTAAACTATCTGACTGCAAAAATAAATCTCAAGCATCAATTGAAATAACAATAACGGGCTTCATCAATGTTTTACCTCAGGCTGAAAATTATTAACTCCTTTATGAAGGATTCTTTAAATGTTGTTACATCTTATATAATGAATTAATTTTTCTTATTACTTAAGTTTGATAGAAAGTATCTGAATATAAAAAGGATATGTTTGAAAACATTTTGTAGCACAGAAAATTGAGCACAAACTCAAGTGGTGTTGTGTCTTTTTTCACAGCACTGTATGTAACTGTGTAACCTCCCACTTCAGATTAAGACCTGACTTTACAGCTCTTATGGCACAAATGCATGTCACAGAGCAGTAGAGCACAGCCCCCTTTGTGCCTCTCAGTACTGACTAAGTGTCTGTTTGTCTTTTTACTTTTTTTTTTTAAATAATGGGCAGCTTCAAAATAAGAGACTATGACAGCATCACATCTTTTCTTGGATCTTGGGGACCCTTTCAGCTAAGGATTTTTTTAACACTGGCCATTAGCATCCTCCCAAATGGGTAATGCCCGCTTGAAACACAGGTGAATTTATATAAATTAAATATTTGTTTAAATACAAAGTTCAGTGCCTATGTAAGACATCTATGTGTTAAAAGGGCTCACATTAGTGCTTGTTTTTGAAAGTGGCATCCTGGGTGTGCCACTAATCTCACATATCGACATCAGCATTTTTATAAACATAATTTGGACGGAATAACCCATTCTTCAGTTGCTGTTCACTGATGCAAAAATAGTAATAGATGTTTAAGATATTTGGTTGCCTATGAATGCATCCGCAATTGCTCTTGGTTGCTGATCTCACATTTTCCTGAACAGAACTGACTGTCACTGAAGCACCCATAAACTTGAGTCTCTTTATTTTGATAAGTTCTCCATTTCTTTATTACACCAACAGGTACAGAAATTCTAAGCCCAAAAGCCAGAGTGGTCTTCTGCTCTCTTGGGGTGTTTTTGGGTTCTGCTTTGGGGTACATGGCAACCCCAGCTGCAGCTTACTTCCTCCGTGACTGGAGGATGCTGCTGATTCCCATGGCTGCCTCTGGCCTTATCTACATCCCTATATGGTGGTAAGAATATTCACATATTGTATTTCAGCTTGCCCTCTTACACAGCAACCTTTACATTGCTTGGTTTAAGTGCAAATTCTCTTCACATGTTCATCACATTTGGCTGAAAATATACTATAACACCTGGGCAGACAATACAGTAAAACTAATAAGAAACCATAGATAGATAGATCAGACTCAAAGACTTACTTGGACAAGCCGAGCAAATATGATCTGCTTTCCTCATGCCATTGAGGAAATAGAGAAGAGTTATATATAACATGATGCACACAGCTAATATAATAGCTTTCTATGTATTGTTTTCCAGTATGCATTGAAAAAAAAAGTTTTGAAAAGATTTGGCCAACAGTTTGTCTCTGCTATGAATGCTAGTGTGACCAGGCCCCTTATGGTTATGGAACACAAACTGGTTTGGTTCGGTGCACTTAGTCCTTCATCTCTGTGTGTATCTACAGATAATGTCTTACCCCTGTGTTTCAACTCTGCAGGTTGGTCCCAGAGTCTCCTCGCTGGCTGCTCTATCAGGGAAGAGTAAAAGAGGCTGAGGCCATACTGAGAGACGCTGCCAAGGCAAATAACATAGAGGACATTTTTACACAAGATGAGGTAACTTTAACACCTGGTTTTTATACTTTCCTCAGAGGTCCTAAAATGTTTGTTAGACTAAAATAACCGTTAAACCATATTTTGTCATTATACCACAAAGGACCCTGTTTTTGTTAATCACTTTTGAAGTAGCATTGGATTGGAACAAATTCAAGTAGAACCCACACCATGTGGCTTTGGCTGCATATTTGTGTTCATATCGTGCCACTCTGCACCATTCAGAAAACAATATGATTTCCTGTTGTTCAAATCTGCCTCCCTGTGATTGGAAGCTGTTTCAGAGCAATGAGACCAGTGATGTGACTAGCTGACAGTCAATCAATCACTAAACCTTCCAGTTTATAATCCACTTCACCCAGCCCTTTTGTACTTTGTGCTGCTGTACCTACATGAACCAAAGGAGCAGTTGCCCCCACAGTCCGTACACCTAGTACAATGTCTTAACAATCTGCACAGCTATATAAATAACCCATGTCTATAATATCGTAACTGTTTACTGTAAAAGATTCTGTAATGAATTGACAGTGATGATCAGGTTTGACTGTAACTACATGTGATACATTATGGCCCTATTTACCTTTTTGCTTATTAAAATGTTTTGTTTTATGTGAAGTTCTGTTTTGTTGGAAATATCCTTTATTGTAACTGCATTTGTAACCCATGTAACATACTGTGAAACACTAGTTTTGTTTAAAAAATTGATTAATTAAAAACAGCTTTAAGCAGCACTCTCTTAGCATGTTTTAATGTGTCTTGTATGACTTTATCATTTTTCTTAGGTTTGTTTGTTAAAGCATGTGCATTTTCCCAAAAGTAATAAATCAGATTTAAAAGTTTTTTATTGTCTGAGCCAAATAGTTGCATGTTTTATTCAGCACTAATTTGTTAGTCCTCTGATTACATTTGTTTGTTTTTATATTGCTATTATATATGTATATATATATATTTATAATATAAAGTAAAACACATAATATAGCTCAATACAATAATGATTTTTTTATGTCTATTTTGTCCTTTGGACCATTAAGTATGTATAATTGTTAAAAAAGAAAATAGATAAGATATAAAATATAATATATAAAACGTAAAGAAAACTCATCTCTGATGTAACATTTACAAGACATAGTCTTTCTGCAGTTATTGTGTTCCCTATTTCATTGCACATTTTATCAGTTATTCTTTTCTGTTATTGTTCTTCATTGGATATAATATAAAATATATCACTTAGTTAGGGGTCCTCAGTTCACTCAATGATAGAAAAGGCTGGGTTCTTTAAGGAAAAGGGTTTGGAACCACTTCTCTACAGTTACAAAGGGCCCATTCTGCCTGACTGAACATGCCTATTTTAAATAAAGTTTGTTTGTGTCTTGATTATGTCAATGAGTCAGACTTAATAGTCTGCAGCGAACAAATAAACCCTCACCACTGCCAAGGGGTTCTCGACGGTACGCAGTAGCCAGCATCAGCAGGGGGCACTGTGGCCTGTTTGTCGCTGATTCCTCCCCCTTAGTACCCCCTTAACAGGGCCCCCGCCAGCCACTCTGAGTCAATTTGGATGCGAACACGTACAACACCGGGAGTTTTAAAAATGTGCCTGCTCTATTTCTTTTACCCTGGCCTAATGTGTTCTCACTCAACATCTCAACCCTCAATGTCTGACAGAGTCCTGCTGTAAACAGGTGATAATGTTAGCTGAAGCAGCAGGTAGCTGAAAGCAACCGTGATGATGATGATGATGATGATGACGATGGTGGTGAAATATGGAGTTTTTTTGGACATTAAATATACGCTACAGTGAATGCATGTCATTTTAACTGGAATGGATTCAAACTAACAGCTGCTGGATGAAAACATCATCGGTAAGTTGTTTATTGGGCTTGTTATAGATGCTGGCAGTCTGTCCTTTTTATTGAAACATAGGTTGTTGCTGCTTGTGTTGTAGACCGCCGTGTCTGTGTGGTTATTGTAGTACATTTATATATAGTAAATATAGTAGAACACACATTGCTTTTAGACTTGTAGCCTAATTTGTTGTTATGTGTGGGGTTGGTTGTGTGGTTGGATTGTGTTGGTCAGTGCTTCTGAATGCTGAATGGACATCAAATAGCCTCATGAAAATAAAGTAAGGGGCAACCAAACGCCAAACCTGATGTGTGTGATTTTCTTAATGACCTTGCTTCACTTTCTAGGTTTTGTATGAAATCTAATCACAATATATGTAATTAATATGCGAACATATGAACCCTCCTAATACACAGTTTGAGTTATTTTTGTCAGAAAACAGATCCTGAATTGATATGGTTCTCCATTGTTGTTAATCTGAGTGTAAAGAGGCTAATAAAGCAAGCTCTTTTCACTTAGCAATATTTTTACAACTGTAGAGAAATTCTGTTAACTTTTAGGTTTTCTAATAAAAGTCAAACTCATAGTCTGTTGAATTCAATTTTCTTTTATTGCTCATTGTGAAACACACAATCACTTATTGTGCTGATCGTGGTGTCTTTGTTTAATGGGCCATTAAAGTAGTATCCTACAGTATGTCATATTCCCATGGCAATGGCTATAAACCGTGATTACCAAACCAGATATTAACAGCAGTTGGTACATTAACAAATTGTATTGGTTGCCAGATGAAGTCATCTGTATAGGTTCTGGTGAAACTGCATTGTATAATAACTTAATAAAAGTTCTCATGGGCAGCTGTCCTAAAGGACTCTGGTTATCTGTGATAGGTTATCAAGGTCCACAAAAGAGCCATAACTACGTTATCTTTAAACCATCCAGTTACAAAACAACTCAAGTGTCCCTTAAAATGACAATAACAGGCCTCATTAATGTTTTACCTCTGCTTGAAAATGATTAACTGCTTTTCCAAAGATGTGTTACATCTAATATAATTAATATAATTTTCTGATTTAGTTTGATAGAAAAAATCTAAACCTAAATGATGATTTATTTGAAAACATTTTGTAGCGAAGCAAATTGAGCATCATCTTAAGTAATGTTGTGTGTTTTTTGCACAGCGCTGTATGTAACTGTGTAACCTCCCAGTTCAGATTAAGCTGACATATAAAACCTGAACTTTACAGCTCACGTGGCTCAAGTGCATATAACAGAGCAGTTAGAGCACAGTCTCCCTTGTGCCTCTCAGTACTGACTAAGTGTCTGCTATGCTTTTGTACGGTATTTGTTTTTATAATGGGCGCTTTCAAAATAAGAGACTGATGACAGC
Source organism: Morone saxatilis (assembly GCF_004916995.1). Classification (NCBI taxonomy): domain Eukaryota; kingdom Metazoa; phylum Chordata; class Actinopteri; family Moronidae; genus Morone; species Morone saxatilis. The sequence goes on along the minus strand of NW_023339763.1, from coordinate 7,908,075 downwards.
ATCAACATCTTTCTTGGATCTTGGGGACCCTTTCAGCGAAGGATTTTTTTAGCACTGGCGATCAGCATCCTCCCAAATGGGTTTGCTGGCATCTATATAGTATTTGTAGCTGATACCCCACCTCATGAGTGCTATATCCCTGGAAACTACAGCATTGATGAGATGTGGAGAAATGTGACGATTCCACTGGAAACAGTTGATGGCATTGCAAAGCGCAGCTCTTGCTCACGGCTTAATCTGGATATCGTCAGGAACTACTCTCAAAAGAATATTGTCCCAAATGTGGATGTGAATGTGAGTGAAATTCCTTTGGAGAGTTGTCTGGATGGGTGGACATACAGCAAGGAAGTCTACCAGTCAACCATTGTCACAGAGGTGAGTGATAAGTCATCAATTAACTTCCCTTTGAAATGTTTTCAAGGTATCAAGGTATTAGTAGCCTTTTGGTGATTATGTCTACTTTTCAAGGAGCTTAAGGTTAATATAACTATACCTGAAAACCTAAATATCTAAAAAGGTCTTTTCAGTTCTCAGTATTTTAGTAAATTTGCAAAAAGGTAACTCCAGAGAATTAATGTGGTAATGTGGTGTGTGCAGAATTAAAAGAGCCAAACTTTGATTTATTACTCAGAAAAAAAAAGAAAAAGTATGTACATTTTGCAATGGATTGGGTGACATTGGTTAGTGTTTAACTCCTGTGTTGGCTATTTGTTAAATAAAGCATA
>NW_023339763.1:7907122-7907250 GCF_004916995.1 Morone saxatilis | reverse complement strand
CCATCAGCCTCAGCTGTACTTTGGCCCAGTTCCAATGTGCCTCTCTTACTCCCACTGTGACATTGGTTTGAGGTCACAGACTTTTGAAGCCCTTTATAAAAACTTTCCCTAAGTCTGCAACTCTGACT
>NW_023339763.1:7906770-7907056 GCF_004916995.1 Morone saxatilis | reverse complement strand
GAGTGTAGAAGATTGGCAAATGTGCCTGGAGCAGTACTGGAGTAGTAACAAGGCAATTATGTAAGCTGGCACTTCTGTCACAGCAGACAAGAAGCAGTTCATGTAAGGGTCGCCGTGCAAGTTAGAAGTGTTGAGGATTAAAGCATAGTAACTAATGGTGATGATGATCCTGCAGAGACAGTCAAAACAACAAAGTGAAAACACAGGATAGGAAACACCAAAAACTAAACCAAAATCCAAACACTTAAGGGTGCAACTGCCGCCTAATAGTCGACTTAATCATTAT
>NW_023339763.1:7906215-7906731 GCF_004916995.1 Morone saxatilis | reverse complement strand
TAATGGCTGCTAGCCGTCTAGGAAAATCTTTATTCAGGGAGAACCCAACTGTATTTATTATCTTTTATAACCAACACATTTTGATTCTAAATTAGGCATGAGCTGTCAAGGAAGGTATTACGTATTTATGTCATGAGGAAATCATAGACATACCAGAGAAATGAACACAGTAATGTAACAGAGAACACATTACAGCTGCTCAGGGTAACCCAAATGTTGTATTTCTTGTCTTTCATAGCCAGAGCATCTTCGACCTGGGAAAAACAAGAAGAAATGCCAGTCAAACCTGGAAGGTCCCACCCTTATACTATATATATGAAACACAATTCCTGCCACACAAACTTATATCATGGTATTGTAGACATGGATTATTCATATTGCCACATAGATCATTCAAACAAATTGCAGATGCAATTACTGTAATATCTCACATCATAACCAGCCACATTGTATCATAAAATTGCATTCCAAGATTAAAACATGAAGCACCATTTTTGCAAAGAATAAGGTTAAAAA
>NW_023339763.1:7905868-7906145 GCF_004916995.1 Morone saxatilis | reverse complement strand
TACTAGTTGGAGAGTGATTTATCAAACTGGTTTATTTAAATTTTAAACATTATTCTATCATTGCTGCATTTGCCCCAAGTATGTAGTTTAATATAGGTGTTGATAGAATCACCAGAATGGCAGCAGACTGATGTTGCTCCAGAATCAGACATGAACAAATACTCTGTATACACTGTCACAAAGAAAATTCCCTGAGCAGCCAACATTGTTTCGAGGTTAATTCAGGGAAACCAAACACAATGACGTAATACCTACAAATATATAATATAATATATAA
>NW_023339763.1:7905239-7905801 GCF_004916995.1 Morone saxatilis | reverse complement strand
ATACATGAAAAAAGTATTAGTTTCATTTCAAACTAATAAACATTTTAGGACTTCTGAGGCATGTATCATTTATGTTTATTACACGTTAAAAATCAAAACTAGCTGATGAACGTACCTCATCTTGTGTAAAAATGTCACTCACTCCACACATACGACAGAGACCAAGGGCACACGCTTAACGAACACCACGCCTGACGCTCAAACCACTGCAACGAGTCACACGACATCAACAGCGAAACACTCGTATACATGAACAAACCAGGTCAATTCGTCTATCCACTTTCCAAACCTAATACAGCATTTTTACGGCACTTCTGACGCACTGTACTCACCCATCCTCCTATGTCGCTCTACTTCACACGCTGTAAACACACTCAAAAAACCTAGCATGCACTCTGAACGTAACTACACTCATGTGTGCTGAAGCAGGAACTGTCTGCGGAGCTTGCTACTGGTCTACTTTGCTTGCGCGCGACCGTCCTCAGTATGGCCGTCAGCCTCCTCTTCACCTCTTCCTTATAGAGCAGCCAGCGAGGAGACTCTGGACTCAACCTCAGAGTTG
>NW_023339763.1:7904795-7905214 GCF_004916995.1 Morone saxatilis | reverse complement strand
CTGCAGAGTTGAAACACAGGGGTACAACATCATCCGCAGATACACACAGAGATGCAGGTGCACCAAACCAGACAGGGTTGTGGTCCTTCACCATAATCCTAGCAGCAACAATTTTGGCGATGCTTCCCTTTAAGGGACCACAAAACAATATGGAGGAAGCTATCATAGCATCATCATGTGCGTCTTATCTAATTTTAAATAACAAATCAATATCATTACCACCACAGAGGGATGTAGATCAGGCCAGAGGCAGCCATGGGATGGGTGACTCCCGCGAGCAGCAACCGCCATTCACCCGGAGCAGTAGCCACAGCTGGCATTGCCATATACCCAAAACAGAGCTCATAAAAACCCCAAGGGAGCAGACAGACCACTCGGGCTTTTGGGCTTACGATCCCTTCCTGTACCTGCGGTGTAAA
>NW_023339763.1:7904096-7904770 GCF_004916995.1 Morone saxatilis | reverse complement strand
ATCAGCAGCAACCGCCATTCACGGAGGAAGTAAGCCACAGCTGGCATTGCCATATACCCCAAAGCAGAGCTCATAAAAACCCCAAGGGAGCAGAAGACCACTCGGGCTTTTGGGCTTAGAGTTTCTGTACCTGCAGGTGTAATACAGTAATGGGAACTTATCATAATAATAATAATAATAAGGGAGTTTCATTTCTCTTCAGCTAGGCCTGCAGTACGTTTTGAACAAGAATATTTGTCGGAGAATAGTTTTTCTGTTTAACCTACAAGGTTACTCGGGTTATTGTATGTTCAAAATCCTTAATGGAAAACTTACCCAGCACATATGCAATGGTATAGTTGGAGAATCCCCCTGCACCCGCAAAAAAAAAAATGAGGGTGAAGATCTCCCAGCTCGGGGAGAATATCTGCGCTGTGATTGCCACATTCTGAAGAGCCATCATGAGAAAGAGAGCTGGCCTCCTTCCAAACCTGTATAAGACATACAGTTTGTAGCTGACTAAGTTTCATGATTGTTCTTTTTCCCTAAGAGAACATTTGTGCTGTTTCAGACAATGTAGTCTGACAGTACGTACCTGTCAGAAATCTGGCCTGAGACAAAGGCTCCCACTAGCACACCAATGTAATGGATAGAAGTGGTCAGCGGAGTTTTGTATCCATTCTCACATACCAAGT
>NW_023339763.1:7903323-7904076 GCF_004916995.1 Morone saxatilis | reverse complement strand
TCCCACTGCAAAATCAACACATTTTAGTTATCATCACTTTTCAAAAGTGAATCATTTTTTCAGTCATAGTCTTAACCGCTAACGCAAAATATATCTTACTTTAAATGTTTTGGTGTCATTTACTATCATGCTGCAGCCTCTCCCCTACTCTCTGTGTACTCTCTTACATCACGTTTTATTGCCTTTCTTCGTTTTCTGTGACGTGAATACATCAGATTTCAGTCAGAGAAATTCAAAAGAGGGCAGAGGGCCGCAGTGGACAACCACTCAAGATAAACTCGAAGATTACTCAATTAACTGCTCTCTTTAAGTGCAATTAAACCTTCCCAAATAAAAAGCGTTGGGAGTAAAACTGATCCATAATTGTTAACCGTTAACCATTAACGGGTAATTTACAAAATGGAGTTGCACTGACTATGAAAACTTGACAAGCTAGTATAGATGTGTAAACAAGAAGCATCACAAACTGTAACATGACATAAAAGAACAGTTTTGTTTGTTCTCTTAATTTAACCTTTTTGTCTTTTAAAAAAAATTTATATATACATATATTAATTTGCCTCTAACCGGTGTTGTGTGATGTTGCAGCTATCAAGCCGGTCAGAGCTTTTAAGTTTAGGCTATAACATGTTTCTTCACTGATATCCTGAAAATCTGCACTAACTGCAATAAACTGTCCTTTTCACCTTGGCTGAACTCCTCTCTCTTAACACAGTGGCACTCATAACATAGGGAGTGTATTGGCAATTTTTA
>NW_023339763.1:7896583-7903223 GCF_004916995.1 Morone saxatilis | reverse complement strand
GTGAGACTACAAACACTCTTTTCTCGGTCAAATAGGCACCAAATTCAAAATTTATGTTACATTTCGACTACATATATAACCCACTTTCAATAAAGATTAATGTTTCCACGGGTGAAATGCTTCTTTAGTGTTTTTACGATGTATCATGATATTTTGCAAATTACATTTGTTTGTTTTATATGTTTGTTTTATTTTTATGTTTCTGCACATTCATGTTTCCTGTTGGATTTAATCTGTGTCTTCTTGTTTGCTGTTTTTGTTTTTTTGAGTGTCTATATGTTGTTTTATGACAGAACAAAACCAAACGTAACAAAGTCCATTTAGTAGACTACAACACTGGCGCCCTCTTCTGCTTCTTCTGTGTAACTTCTGTTAGTCTGAGACTTGTTGGTTATTCCCTAACCTTAGGGAACTGGACCTGAGTGAACCACCAGGGTTTGGATATTGAGATGGTGACAACTTACACATACCTGGGTGCTCACCCTAACCATAAACTGGACTGGTCCAGCAACACAGATGTCCTGTACAAGAAGGGTCCAAAGTCGTCTTCATCTCAGACTGAGGTTCTTTGGTGTGTGCAGGACACTGTTAAAGTCATTCTACGACACTGTGCTGGCATCTGCTATCCTCTATAGTAGTCTGTTGGGGAGCTGAAAGCACAGAGAGGGACAGAAAAAGAACAAACTGGTTAGGAGGACTAGTTCTGTCCTTGACTGCCCTCTAGACTCCATAGAGGAGGTGGGTGAGAGGAGGATGTTAGCCAAGCTGACATCAATCATGAACAACACCACATCATTATTAATACTAGACCTATACTGTATATTCATAAGTCTATAGCTTATATTTCCACTAATCTATACTGCTGTATATATTTTTATCCCTGTGCAATTATTTATTCTTACACCATGCCACTTCCTCCTGCTGTGACCTATGTTCCATATCAATCACATCTGTATATAAAAAGCTGTATATAGTGTACATACAACTTGTATTTAATTGATCTTATCTTATCAGTGTATAATCGCCTGAATATCGTAGTCATTATGTTTTCATTACCTTAGAATGAGTCTTTTTTTATCTACAGACACAACAGGTAGCCTTTCTCGGAGTCTGCCATGTTGAACCACCATGTAAAATATTGTGCAGTTGATACCTCAGCTATCAAACAATTGTATTTAACTTGAGTAATTAATTTTCTGCTGTAATTCTACTCCACTACAATACAAAGGTAAATGTTGCATTCCCTAGATTTATTTGGTCACCTTGGTTAATAGTTACTTTGCAGATTCAGATTAATAGTACAAATGTATTCAACAAATACATACATTTGCTACCTAGCAGTCTGTAAATTATTTAAAATCGTTTCACCTTTATATTATAAAAAAAACCCTCATGTAATATTCATAGGAAATAATCTGCTCAGAATTCATCCAGATCCCTCCTATTACACAAACTTCCTGCAGTTATTGCGTTGACTATTTATGTTAATTGTACAATTATACATTTTGCTGTACTGTTATTGTTATGCATTGAATATAATATGAAATATCTATAAAATATGTCACTTAGTCAGGGGTTGTCAGTTTACTCAATGATACAAAAAGGGGGTCCTTTAGGGAAAAAGGTTGGAGACCACTGCTCTATAGTTACAAAGGGGCTAATCATGCCTTTTTATTGTTTAGTTGAACATTTAGGTGCCCAAGCAGCAATGCTGCTGGAACCCTAAGGTGGAGGATACAGGTGGAGGAGTAATCTTGTTCCACCCAAATACTTCTTTTAAAAAAACATCTCAACCCTCAATGTCTGACAAATCCTAAAGCTCGATTTGCTAAACAACCCATATGAATAATATTAAATGATACATAAAGACTCAACAACAGAAGTTGTAGTTGAGAAAGGACTATGGGGGACAAAGGTAACCATATACACTCTGATGTTATCTTTTAATTATTATTAATAATAATTATAAATAACATGAATCAGCATTTTAGCACATGTTGCTTTCTATACCCACAAATCATCTGAGTAATATATAGTTACATAGTTATAGTTATATAATCACTAAACTTAGGTTTGCATTTGCTATTCCTTCAGAGGTTTTCCAATATATCCACCTTTTTACATTTATCTTTCAGTCTAACACAGGTAGGAAAACCAAGGATCAAGATCAAGGCAAAACACATGTAAATAAAATTTTAATAATTCTCAGCAAAAAAGTAATCCTTCTTCAGTGCTCATCGACAATGAAGAAACACACTTTTGATCCACCAAGCAGAAACAAAGCCATGGATCAGCAGAGGCTTTTTATATGGCAGCATAGTTTGGACGCTTTCAAACAGGCCTGTGTGGGCTCGTAAATCTTGAACTAAATATATCTGCTCTTGTCCTGTCCAATGTGTATATAGATATGCTTTGAATGTTGTAGGGGAAGCCCCATAAAGCCTGTTTTTATTTCACTTTCAATTCAGATCTGCCAGGACCCTTTAAAATGTAATGTACAGTATCTGTGCATTCTTTTTATTTTTTTTATTTTTTTTGCATGAGCTTATTGTTATATTATTGTCAAATACACTGCAGCTGCTATTTCTGCCATAAGAGAAGGAGCTGTTGGTAAACTGACCTCAGTCCAGCTGTGAATCTGTGCATGGGAGTCACCGCTGCAACGTTGCTGATTTCGCCTGAAGGCTTGACAAAAATAAAAGTGAAACCAAGTACTGCTCTGGAACTCAACCGTTTGCTTCTTTGTTCGGTTAATCCAACGTTTACTCCATATGTAGATGGATCTTCCTTCAGAGCCCTACCTTCCTATAATATGATATGATATGGAATAATATGATGGCTGCATAATTTAAGGTACGTTTTTCTTCTTGACTCTTATTTGTAGATCTATATCCTGTAGCCCTGGGTGGTGGATAGAGATGATGCCTCACAACAAAAAATAGAATCATGAAATGATATTTTTTAAAAGCAATCCAAGATGTCATCCATACAATCATGCTTTAAGGTGGTCTATTAGTAAAGGTTCTGTACATTTCTTCACCCTTTTCTCTATTTTGAAAAGAAGAAATCGGCATAATACAAAGTGAAAGTGATTATATAACTAACGGCAATAGCGTGTCATCTGCCTAATTTTTCTTCCTTTTCTCTTTATATCTTGCTCTTTAATATATATATATATATATATATATTATGTATGTTCATGAATGTATTATGTTATTGTTGAATTACAAGTAGTTAGAGACGAGCGAATATTTGCTATAGGCACTAAACGGATTTCGTGATTGTGAAAACTCATAAAGATTGTTGGCGGTAAAACAACACAAATGTAACTATATTAGGCGGATACTGTGTCAGTTTTTTGTTTTATAAAGTACAGGAGTACGTCGCAGACAGCCTAATCTGTAACTGTTTTTAAATGGCTGCACCTAGGCCCTCAACCATCAAAATGTATATAAACACTGTACCATTAAGAACCACTAGATGACGCCAAATGCGACATTATTTTATTAAAGAGGTGTCTTACATGGCCTACTTTATTTCCAAAAACATCTTTAAGATACTGTATATCCAATGGATTAGTGTGTATCTATCAGAGGTGTATGGTGCTTCTTAAAGACAAATTCTTAAAGATGAAAGATGGATTTTACTTGTGCTTCTTCCACCACTGATCTAAAACATAAAATGATCACATAAAATATCAAAGTATTGTAATCTGAAGTATTCAAATCATTCACTCAAGCAAAAGTAGCAACAATGCAATATAATAATACTCCATTACAATTAATAGTTCTGAAGAGAACATGCCACTTAAGTAAAAGTATGTATTATTAGCTGTCATAACCTGGCCCATAGGCCATGAAAAAAGTGGAAAGGACACAGCTTTGCAAAAAGTAACAAATATTTATTATAAAAAATATCTTAAACGCAACTTGAAATATGAGATGCGTTTGTTTGTAGTATCAGTGGTGTTCATGTGGATGAGTGTGAGTGTAAATCAAGGTGTTGTGGAGTAAAAAGTGAGATAACTTAGCAAACAAAGCAAAAGGTGCTGGTTGGGAGGAGAGAATGAGAGAGAGAGCGCAGGAAGCGGGAGCTTTTATGTCCCGCACGCACTGGGCCCAGGTGTTCTGGATCGGAGTGGATATGCTCAATCAGCTCCTCTGGCACCTCCTAGACAAAACACACATTAGTAACAGGGCACCCACACTAAACTACACAGGGGCCGTCACATTGCAAAAGGTATATACATTATCAAAATAAAAGTATGATAAAGTGTGATATAGACAAAATGGCACTCGTTAGTGTTAGCCTATTATATATTGCGTTTTTATTGCTGAATTCATCTGAAAATAGCATTTTACTACTTCTTTTAGTTTTTTGAGGTGGAGCTAATTTTAGCTATTTTGTACATTTTTATGTAGTTTAAATTATAGCAATGTGTCATATTTTATAAACTAGTCATATGTTTTCTATGTAAAACCTCAGTCTGTAAAGTAACACATTCAGATACATGTAGTGCAGTAAAAGGTACAATATTTGCCTCATTATACTGTATAATTGTAATTGTATAACAATTGTATTTGTAATTGTATTGTACCCAGCAGTGTATAAAGTAAATTAAATTAACCTCACCTTTACCAGCTGCAACATTAAAATGATACAAATTAATCCATAAATCTTTTTTCTGAAGTTGATGAAAAATTTAACTTTTGATAAAATCAGAATCAAAATCAGAATGAGGTTTTTTGCCAAGTTTTCACATATGAGGAATTTGCCTTGGTACATTGGTGCATAGTAATCACAAATAACATTCTGATGCCACTTTTTTACTGTTTTGCAAGAAAAAATTTGAATGAGGATATTTACTTCAAACTGAGTATTTATTTCTACAATGTAGTATTGCTGTTTTACTTCAGTATAAGGTCTGAGTACTTCTTCCACTGCTCCTTAACGCTGTGTAAGTGTACACACTGTACACACTTATGAGTAGGCTACTTTTAATATTTAAGCAGACTTGGCACACTATTACTTGTTTAAAAGTACTTAAGTCAGATATATGGCATTGTTTCTTTTGTGTGCTTTTTGTACATGACACAGGTGGTACAAACCTGATCCATATCTGATTTCACAAATGAACACCAGATGTCCCCATTGAATAAGATTTAGATTAATCACTCTATCACGAATAATCACTTGATGGCGCCAAAGCCTTTGATATAGCCAACATGTACTTGACCCACTTATTTGGCGCTTACACTTTGTTAATCGCCTGTGAAATAGGAAGTATCATGAGTTCAGTTGTATTGACTCACTGGGTGCTTGCTATGTTTGTTATGTGCTCATTTTAAAACTTAACTTGCCCATTTACACATATTTTTGGAATTTGCATGTGCTTGCATGTGTGGAGAAGATTGGTCAGTTCATCAGAAAGATGTTGTCCTCTGAAATCACTAACATTTGATCACAATTGCCCTGCAGAGCAGTTGAACAAGAGTCCTACAGTAAAAACAGGAAATGAATCTTCTAAACCAGGGTAGTGATACTTGAGCTACTTTGAACCCAGTCAGCCAGAAGGGGCCTTTACATAACAGAATTACAGGAACCTTCGTGCTGCACAAGCAACAGAGGCAAGCAACAAGCAACAGAGGTACTATACAAGAAATCACAAATTTACTTCCCCATACCATTTCCTATCGAAATCTTCACACAAAGTGGCCTTCAAAAGACTGTCAGAGATTACTTAAAGATGTTATGTGGCATGAAATCTTCAGAGCTAGACCTGAGTGTGTATGTGTGTCACAAGATATGAATGCTTGAGCCTTAGGTATGCCTTTGTCTCATTTCTATGGAATCTGTTTTGCTGTTGAATGCCTCTATCATCAGTTATCATCAGTTACTGGACAAGAACTAACAACAGCAAGGTAAATAGATAACAGGCTGCCACAGATTCACACAGACTGGGGGAAGAGGGTGAACATTTTATGTTTTGGAGTGTCACCGCAGTTGTTGAGTTTCAAGTCATCACAAGCAAGTTGGAAGTTTTTGTCCTTGGGCCTTGATGAAACTTAAGACATTAAAGAGGAACGAATAAGTAATTTTATTTATATACAACAGGACAGTTTAGTCATTACTTACCTGTGAAGGTGCACCACCCTTTCTTAGAGCAAGAAACGGAAAAACAAATCCTTTTTTTGACTTTTTGAACCACACGGTTGAAGTTGTGGTTAATGTCTGTCTGCACTCAGACTCACACCCTGAAAGACTGTGGCGCGGGCCATGAGTTCACATCCCAGTGGGGTAACAGTAGGGCTCACTCACTGACTCCTACCTATTTAATAAAAAGTGGCATTCTCCTTGAAGTACAATGACAAATGCATCTTTTTTTTGTGAGAAACTTGACAACTACAAAGAACTCTTACTGTCAAAAAGCAAAGACCCGTGCATGAACAAAATGCATATTTCATATGGCTTGTTAATAGTTTTATAGGACAGTCTCCCAGTGCTGGGCATGTTGTGATGTGTCCTCTTATCCTAAAAGACAATCACCATAACATGATTAAAATCCTGCATAATTCATTAGATCAGAGGACTTCACATCCTGCCCCTAGAGTAAATGCCTATTTAAGATAGTGTTAAATAT
>NW_023339763.1:7893181-7896571 GCF_004916995.1 Morone saxatilis | reverse complement strand
AAATGAACTCATTTGTTATGTGACTGACAACTTATCTAACACTTCCAAACTGTGGTGATGAAGTGAACTCCACCCAACTGGTGCTCTTATTCTAAAACAAATCTAATTTGCAAGTATGATTTGATCCAAATCTGATATACAGGGAGGAAACAGCCATCTGTCAGCTCCTCTACTCTCCTGTATTTTCATTCAAAAAAACAAGCAATACATCAGAAATTAGCTGACTGAGTTCCCACGACAAAAAAAAGTTACTCTTACAGGAAAAAACACAATGACACTTTCATATGATTTTTTGTAAATGCCAAGGTTGCAGTGGCTTCTTACAAAGCTGCTACTGTAAAGGCCTGTGCAGCTGTGCCAGGATGACGCGTTTACAGGGAGGGGTGGTGGAAGTCAGAAACCCAGAATTGGATTTCCAAACTCAAGGCAGGTTTCTTATAAATGCCTCATCGTCCCCTGTGAGCAGCACCACCTTCTGGTCAGATGATGGAACTGCAAGGCAATGCCTTCTTACAAGTCACGTGATTTAAAAGAAATCGAGCCACCAGATTATAGCAGGCTATACTGTGGCAGAGCCTTGCAGAGAGGCTGTAAGGCTCTTGACTCAGCGGTTGATATGTCTTTTTTTTATTGCATCATGTGTTTGTGCAGTTTTATTCCTCTTATCTGAGTTAAGAATGATCTGAGTGGGATATGTAGGACTTGAGTTGATCTCTAAACATTGAAATTGCATCCTGCATGCTTGACCCCTGATACTCACAGATGGGAGTTTTGGCTTCACGGTCTCCTGAATTCAACATGATGCAATAGTCACATCATATTTGGGAATATTTTTTTAAAGGCACTTGCCCTTATTGGGCCTTTTTTATTAAAACCAAATGTATATAGTCACGATCATGAGTAACATGAAGGATGGTGATTTCAGTAGCTCACAGGTAGAGAGGGTTAAAACAATAAGTATAAATGCAAGAAATTATTTAAGAGGGCAGTTCCTAGTTATACCACTGGCAAGTAGCCTAAGGGTTTGTTAGCGGCCGTGTAAAGCACAAAGAAGCATATCAATGCACGCTTTTCTGAAACAAGTAAATAAAAATCTAAGGAATGTTTTTGAACATGTTTTTGCAACCTGCATGTTTATAGCTTAGCAGCTCTTTGTTGTCTTCCTGTTTTCAGCTTTTGTTGTTGTTGCCATGACTTTGTACATGGCATGAACCCATCTCACCTGTGGCCACACCCACAGCAGATGGCATGGCAGCACAAAGACATTTCCATTGAAAGGTGATTTCAGGTAAATAGGGGATTTAGTCATGTATACTGGCTCACACAAAAACACAGACTAATTTATCTTGTGTCTTAAGTTTCAAAAACGTGTGTGAGGTCATTTCTGCACTTTCAAACTTTTAATTTTGTTTGTCTAAAAATATAGGGCAGAACCATGTTTCCTTTTGTGACCTCTGCGTATGTTGACTCAGTCCTGAGAATCAGAATTCTATTGACTTCTATTGACATTGAAAAATTGGCTTAAACACGTAACATTTTAAACACCAACAATAATAAAGATAGTGGAGAAAGTGGAGGCATACACTAGGAAGTTTTAATGAGATTTTAATTGTTTCTTGTCTCATATGTCAACATGTGTGTCAACTCTGTTAAATAAGAAACACCACATTGCTGGGAGTGGCTGTAGCTCATTCCTTGAGTGCTCTGCTGTCAGCTGCACCAGGGACCTGTTCACTCTGATAACCGTTGGCCCATATATATATACTGTAACACATATACCTACACACATACTGACATATATATTGCTGGTCGTTATTGGGATCAGGTGAAAGGCTGTCTTATAGTCTAAGAGTCGAGAATTCTTGCTGGTCAGCCAAGAGAGTTTAATTTCAATATTTAATTCAACTGGGGGGGTTAGGGATAGAGGAGTAGAGGGATAGAGGGGATGGGTGCTACAGAGAGAAGGACAGAGATAAAGACAAAGGTTAGGGCAACAACAGTATACTAGTAGGAATGACTAATGATGATGAAGATGATGATGATTTACTCCCCAGCTGCTCCATCCATGCAGAACTGGTATCCATCACTTTAATTCACTTACTTGTTTAATCTTGCTGCTCTGTGGCTGAATATTACCATCAGGTGCTGGCCTGTGAAACTCTCCAGGGCCATAGATACTAACCTTAAACCTCCGGGCATCTGCAGGGAACTTAAGAGAGTATGAAGTTGGTTGATCCAAGTTCCCCTGAAAAATATTTGGGTGGATGTCTAACACGCATTCCTAAGTTTCTTCAGTGATGTTTCTGTTGGCATTTATTTTTAGGACACCCACACCTAAAGTGACACAAGACTGAAATATCTGCTGCTGTAGGGATGCTTTGGGCTCATCATTTTATGTCGGCAATAAGTTTCTATATTAAAGATCCCTTACACACATGTATTAAGACATTTATACAAATAGTATGCTTGGAACAACAACGTGTGTCTCATATGTTTTTGTTTTCTGCATTAAAATATGCAGATATGCAAAAAACTACATTGGCTATAGTAATTGTGATTCTAGTCTGTCGAGAGCAAAGGAAGAACCCGTTTAACATTATTATATAGCTACAAAAACAAAATGTAACAAGGAAGGAATTCGGGATAGGTGACTTGAAAAAACATCAAAAAGGAACATTGGCACAGGATAATGCTGTTTGTTTCTATAAATCTTGACCATGTTCATTCCTTAACCATTGTTTTATACTGATTTCTTTCTCTGCAATGATTTTATGGTTTTGGAGGACACAGATAAAGGATGTGCTATTGCTGATTTAAAGAAAAAGGGTCTCTAAGAACCCATGTATTTACCCGTTTAGGCACAGCAAGACTCATGATTTATGACAAAAATGTCACCATACCTCCATTGTTTAAGTCAGAAGCGTTACTACGAAATATAAATATGTCAGTAACACACTTCAGGAAGGAAGTAGTGTACACATGGAGACTAACACTAGAGGATCATGGACTGCATTCAGGTATTCATATGAAGCAGGAAAACACCAATATGGCAGTTTTTTATTTTTAGCTGACAGGAGTCCTGTACGAGAAAAGTCATTCATGCGCGATGAGTTAGAGTCACGAGTGTTATTTTAAATGCATCATTCTGTGTTAATTGTATGATTTATCATGTGATGTGTCAGGCAGTCTCTGGATAAGTTGTTATTTACTCATAATTGCCATAGTGTAAAATTCACATGTGGTTTGTGCCTGAAAATTCAACTGCTGCCTGGTTTGACCTGTTTGTTTTGCTGCTTGGTGAGGTATTATGGGCACCATGCCATCCCGCCAATGTCTGGCATCCACCCTCTCCGTGTGTGGGTGTGTGGGTGTAGGGGTGTGTGTGTGTGT
>NW_023339763.1:7875862-7893081 GCF_004916995.1 Morone saxatilis | reverse complement strand
TTGTTTTGTGGGTTTGTGAGTTTTTATAGTATATCAACTATTATTGTATTGTATTATTATTACTGAGGCCTTTGTGTAAATAGCATTTTACTGTGTTGGTTCATTGAGGTGGAGCTTGAATGATTTTATTATTATGAAGTAATATAATTTATGAGATCATCATGTGTTTTGTGTAAAATCTTAATCTTAGATATAACTAGTAACTATAGCTGTCAAATAAATATAGTGGAGTCTAAAGTTTATAATTTTTATGTTGTGTAAAAAGTAAGTTTATACTTGTATATACAAATGTACTTAATTATACTCCAGCACTGGTTTCCAGCTGATCTTGACAAGACATTTCACTATATATAGTGAGTATATATCAGTATTTATTAATTCATCCATTACAGTACTTGTACACGTTTAAAACGGCATAACACTATGCACATTCAATATATTCAGGACACAGAAACCTTTGAAAGTCTGGCAGTGAAATTCTTTGGAAAAACATGTTTTCTTTTTTCATTTTTTTTTTTACAACCTTGATGTAATATACCTTAGCCTCCTAACAAGCAGTGACATGAATATAGAGCAGAATGGCGGTTTGTTATCTCATTTGGGATCGCATCCAGTTAAAGCCTCACGTTACCTTAAGAGACTGCATACAAAACAGAACAGTGAAAAGATCATCAATTCCAAAAAGTTAGGTAGATAAAATAATAAATAAATAATATAATATCATAAGTCAGTTAAATGCCAGGTTTAAAAGTGAAGGGCAATTAATTCCGCAGTTTAGGTGCCATGACAGCAGATGCACGGACACTGAACTCTGTCAGGAGGGTGAAATAAAGGCATGAATAACTTTTTGTGGTAGACAGAAATGGTTTACTTTTAGAGATATTTCTCAACTCATAAAAACAGGACTGAAAAACCCTTGTACTTGAGTTCCAATTCATCCTCCTCCTTATTTCCCCCCTACTCTTAATACAAGCGCTCGGTTTTTCAACTGATTCCAGTGGGGGGCAAGTATGCATTCACATTTTACACCTTGACCCATCTATCCAAAGTAATTTGAACTTATTATATGAACGATATACACTATCAACGGCATTATCCCTACAGCCGTGTTTTTAAGTTGCAGAGCAACAGGTGCCTGCATGTCCATATCAGCGGATCAGTGCGTCCTGCTGTTTTGTTTTGAGATGACCTGGCAGTGCCACAAAGCAGTCAAACAAATTAAGAAGACATGTTGATCATCTAAAAAATTAAGCACAGGAAGGTTTCATTGCTGAGAGAAGAGATTTAAGGCTCATATTTATTTGACCCTGTTTGGATTGACGCCTTTCTGTTTCCTGCAGAGCACTCTGTGTCCACAAGCTCTCTACCACCTCTTTTCAATTAAGATTGACTGGTATACATACACACAACAACAGCAGACAGAGAATGTTAAACAGTACACAGAAATACAATACCAAAAACAAATACACAGCCTCCGTGACCCCTGCTTATTTTAGGCTACTTTTTAGAACTCTGACTAACACAGGCACAAAGGAGGTCTTAACCTGATTCAAATTTAAACCGCTGAGCTCTGTGTCGTCACACCTCATACTGAGAGAACAGAACGTGGGTTGGATCACAGAATATTCTCTTTACCTGTTTAAATACACCTTGGTCATATAGAGACTGAATATTATGATGATCTTTCTTAGGTGTGATTTTCAGCGCAGTCTGAACCAATTGTATTAACTTTTAATGACACAGGAAGATTCCGAAACCATGCAGTAATTCCATACCTGATAACACTCTCCAAAACAGCACAATAAAACAAAAACATAATTTTCTGTTTGACTCTATACAGACTACGTAAAAAAATAAAATACGTTCTCTGGAGAAGTCAGGAACATACCCAGTCAACATTCTAGGTTAAAGCGCAATCCATATGGACACCTAAATACTTATAGGACTGACAGCTTTGTGGAGCTCCAGTACTGATGGTTTTCAGCTGAGACCTTTACCCGCTGAATTCTGTTTGTTAAAAATGAATACCACTTGATAACTGTGGAGTTAACATCCAGATGTCTAAGTTTCTGAATTAAAAGGTATGGCTGCAGAGTGTTTAAAGGAGAGCTTAAATCAATAAAAAGCAACCAAGCATTAGCTCTGCTGTCCTCAAGATGTTTTAAAACCAAGTGTGTGGTAGCAGTGATAGCATCATACTTTGCTCTAGCAGCTATGGACAGCTCTTGAATTTCCTGTAAATCAGCAGACTAGTTACAACGATTTTTCTCTCTCTCTCTCTCTCTCTCTCTCTAACTCTCACACACACACACGTTCCCTCCCTATCTCTGTCACACACCCACCCACAAATATGCACACAAACACAAGCATATCCACAAAAATGCATTTATTACATCAGAGTAAATCAAGGTGCTATTTTTTTTCTTTTAGCTCAGCCTACATACAACCAAATACCAGAGGGTGGTACAGCACTCTCCATTCATTTGTTATTCTAGTTGGTATCAGTGTATGCAGTTTTATGATGAATCATGGTCACACC
This sequence comes from Morone saxatilis, assembly GCF_004916995.1. Classification (NCBI taxonomy): domain Eukaryota; kingdom Metazoa; phylum Chordata; class Actinopteri; family Moronidae; genus Morone; species Morone saxatilis. The sequence goes on along the minus strand of NW_023339763.1, from coordinate 7,890,542 downwards.
TTCAGATTTATTGATCTGGTAAATAACTTGAGTCATTACATGTGACTTTCTGTAATACAATAGTCACTCTAGTTAGACTATTAAACAATGTTAGAGTTGCAGTTCAATGGCAAAAGTCTGGATTTAGCAAACCTCTATATTTAGTAAGAGTGATGGCAATATTATAGCATGGATTATTGAGATAAGCCCTCCAATTGCCCCCCTGCTTCATTCCACTTCCTGCCATTGTTTTCAGCTATCTAAAAAATGAGTGAGTTAACAACTTCTGCCAGACCTCTCTCCTGTACTGCTGCAGCATGAACATTAAGGCCTGTCAGTCTGAGACTTTGGTTCCTCTCTTTTACCTGTTATTGTTATCTGGGATGGGATAAAACCATAGTTTGAAAATAAACTTAAAATTCCTAAAACTGTTGGTCTGTGCTTTTTGTGCTACACCCTGTCCTGCATTTAATTTGGTTCCAGATTATGTCCCTTTTCTTGGGGACAACTCCAACAGATTGGGAACAGCTTCAGTTATGAATGTTCGTAGTTTTGGGATGTGAGTGTTTATGAGTGCGCTGCAATTAGCCCTGGTTGCCTTGCAGTATGAGTCACAATGAAACTAAAGCACTAAAGCAAGCATCTGTGGATCATTTTTGTTTTTGTTTTTTAGATGCTGAGTTTGATAATTAGTTGAGTCACTGAATCATAAAGTCAAAGCTGGCCGTGTGAGCCTGTTTTACAATTGACACACATTTCTGTAGAGTTGTGTCACTCATTACACAACACTAAAACAATAACTAACAGCAGCATTACAATATGTAACACCATTCTCATTGAAGAGTCTTTTATTTATTTTTTTATTTCGCACATGGGAAAAGTCATTACAATAGTAACAAATAAAACTATACATATTCAGTATACATACTCAATATAGATATAGAAATGTCAACCCTGGCTTCTGAATTTGGTCAAAAGTTCACTTATATATATATATTATTTTATTTCATTTATTTATTTAACAGCCACCAGTTAGATGCTAAGAGCAAATGTAGGAAGGATTCTGAAGGTGAACAACCAGCAAGGAACATTTTTGCTAATGTACTTCAACAGTATAACATCACACAAGTCCTGTTCAAAACACAGGAATAAATAACTTCCAATTTCACAATGTGGACTTATCAATATGATGGATAATGTATAACATTGAAAGTTCCTTACAATTTAATTTGCTACAAACAGGCTCCTCTCCTGGTTCTGCCTTAACCTGACCATGTCTTCGCCGTCAACAAATGTAGCCAATTTCACTCTGATTTTCAGTAATTGTGTGTTATGTTGGGTTTCAGTGTAAACAGTTTTGACAATAGTATGTAAACATGAAAAACGGAGTGAAAAAACACTGCAGGGATGTGGTCAACTAATGAATGAATGAATGTCCACAGTGACTGCTGTCAGAGAAAGAAAGAAGAATTGAGAAAGGAGTGTTACGAACTACGACACTACACTGGCATTTATCCCCCATGTCGATATTAGATTAAATTAAGACTATTTATGAATGAAAAGCAAAAGGGGCATTCTAATTTCTTTTTAACTTCAATTATCCAGGGAAAGCTTCAAATCAACAGCACCAGCAGGAAGCTGGGTTAAATGCTAATTTTAATACACACCCAAGAGCAATTCTTCCCTTTCACTTTAATTCCAGCAGACACCCACAAACTGTTGATTTGCAAGGGCGATACAAAAGAAATCTAGTCGATAAAATGTGGCTTGTCCTCCAGGTGATGTGGATCAACCTGCTAAATAAATTATCGAATCAGATGTGTATTCATTAGTTATTAGTCAGGTCATTAGCTTTGGTATTTTAATTACTCCACACACGAATGTCAGTCATGACTGCTTTTGTGAACTATGTGCACGCAGCCTTTTGCTTGGCAAAAGGCTGCGTGCACATAGCAGGCACGCTTTCTGCGTGTGTTTGTTGGTATGTACATTACGTGTCCAGGAGCCGACATTAGAGCTTAATACTGACATTAAATCACACAAGAGGACATCTCCAAACCTGAAAATCCACCTTTGTTTTGGCTTGTCCTTCCATCTTTTATTAAAAAACAAATTAAACAGTGTGCTGACAGAATAGTTATACACCCATGTTTGTTTAGACGTTCTATTCTTAGTTTTTACTTTATTAAATGAGAGCAATACAACATTGGTGGAAGAAGTATTCTTTAAATATTCTTGTAAAAGTTGCAGTACCATAATTTAAAAATACTTAATTCAAAATCTTTCATAAGTAACAGTGCATAAATATGTTCAGCAAAATGTACATGAAGTATCAAAAGTACTATTTATGACTCCTGTGAGTTATGTATTGTTGTGTTATTACTACAGATGTAATAACAAATAAGCCTAAATACTGTAGCTGGTTGAACGGGAGCTAATTTACTATACGATTACTACTTTGGGAAGTTTATAACAATGCATTGTATTTCATAAACCGACCATGTGTTTTCTATGCAAAATCTTAATCTGCAAAGTAAATGTAGTCAGTGTAGTGGAGTAGAAGTATAAAGTACCATACAATGGAAAGACTCAAATAAAGTACAATAGCTCTAAATTGTAAGTACATATCATTAGTTACACTCCATCTCTGTAGCATATCAGTAAAGTTTAAGGCCACAGTAGCCTTCATCTATATAGAGAATGCAGTTTAATTTTTTTTTTTTAAACCTGGATACACCTCTATGTTTATGTCTATGTTTCACATTCAGTAGTGCAGTCCAGACCAATCCCTGTTCCTCTAGTGTGTAAATATGCTGTTGGTGAAACAAATTCAGCGTTGGTGCAGCAAGTTGGACAGGTTAAATTGGACTTCACTGTTTCTTATACTTGAAAAGAGACTCTAAAGAAGTGATATTACATATAATATATTTTTTACTTTAATTATATTAAAAGATATTATATTGTCACTTTTCAAATGTTTTTTTCAAGTCATAGTTTGCTGTTACAGTTATTCTCAATAGAATACTGAAAGCAAAAAATATATAAATACATGTTTGATGGTATAAAATGTGCTCCGACTGATGCAGGCATTCAAGCTCCATTAAGTAAAATGGTTTTCACACACGACCCACCCAAAACCACACAGTTATATAGTGTAAACTATTTTTTAACAACATAACTATTGTAAATAGCCTAACACAACAGGATCCTGAATCACACTATTATAAAAACCTACATGGGTGAGTACATGAGACACCTAACCAGTATACAGAAAAAAAATTAACTGACGGTCTGTGGTTTTAAGATGAAAGGTAGTTTCCTCCTTTGGACTGAATGTGTATGGTTGTTTTTCAGTACTGGATGACTTAATTTCCTGTCAGAAAGAGTCAAACAAAGGCTAAACCCCCATTTGAGAAACCGACTGGAAAGTGTTTTGAGCTTGGGAATCAAATTACATTACAGCTGCTAATTAGGGTCTTAAACACTGCAGTACACCACAGCTCTTCACCTACTGCTGTCACATTATCAATAGAATCATCTACAAGGATAAATCAGTTTTAACTTGTTTCTTCTCTCCTGCTTTTCTATTTTACTGGGACTGTTCATCTAAAAGCACAGAGAGTAGCAGAGACCATTTTATATTTCACCTATGTATTTTATCCTTTGTGATTCATTTGTTTCAAACTACTGTGTTACATATAATTTTTTAAATTATATTTTACATTTATTTTAGTTTTTATCAACCTGAAACACAAATTTCTCCAGGAAGTGAAATGTAGTGCAGAAACTAAATAATGACTACATAGATAACAACAACATAACTGCAGGGTAGCAGGAATTGGGTGGGAAGTTCATTATGGCCTCCAGAGATATTGGGAATTTACGATGACAACGATAGCTCATACTTGGCAGGAAGGAAGACAAAAGCTGAAAAACTTGGCAGTTACAGTGAAACTAAATCTTATTAAAAGGAAGCTATATACCTTTTGTGACTGGTTTCACTTAATAACCTACAGCCACAAATAAACATAAATGCAATAAAAGCTCATTTGTATGGTGGCCCTGAGCTTAACACACTGCACCTTAAGAAAACACATTCAAATAAACAAAACACAAGCAAATTAAGAAAACACCTTCACCAATGTCACAGCACACACGCAGCATTTAGAAAATGCTGCAAAGTGAGAAAACACAACCAAATGCAAATGGTAGTACACTGTAGCACAGACGTCAATGGAAACAAAAATGATAAACGCGGGGGTGTTTAGTGTCCCCCAAAACAATTTCCATTGTTTTTGCAGTTGTTTTTGCATTGAACTCTCAGGGCCACTGCAAAATGTAGACTCTTTATTACAAGGTTAATTAGCAATGGGGATAACAATCTTTCTCTATATCTCTATCTTTGTGATCTTTCCAAAAACAACCCATATGCTGAAGTAATGTTCACGTCTGTTTTTGAATACATCTCTTCTACATGAGAGTCTCTCAATTGAGCTTTGTGGAATCTAGTACGCATTTGGAAAGTTTTTGTCGTGCATTTTAAGTAGCCAGAAAAAAATAGCTCTGTTTAATCCAGGTTTGGAGCAATGTATTAAACTTCGGAAGGGTTTTCCCCTTATATTTGGTTCGTTCTTCTGATAATATCATGCGTGCCTACCAAATATGCAGTCCCAATGAAAATGTGGCCGTCATTCCAGTTCCAGTTTAATTAAGCTCACGTCAGTTAGAGATCCAAACTGAACAAACAGGGAAATGCAAAAGTTTGTATTGCAGTAGTTAGCAATAGCAGTTCTAACGCTCAGAAAACCATATAACATAGACACACAGTTAAAACTCTTGTATTCGGCTTTATGTGTGTGTTTTGTTTTTTTCATATGTGCATAGAAAAGGATGGAAGGAGACCTATTTTAAAGGTCTGCTGTAGCTGTTCTTGGGCATGTTGTGTGTTTAGTAAACTGGCATCTATTGTAAAGGCATGCCAAGAAAAACACACTAATGTTTTTGCAAAGAAAGAGAGTTGACAGAAAGATTCTCCCAACCCAGCAGAGCAGGAAAATTGCTGCCAATATTTCACCAAAAAAAAATATGGTTATCACAAAACACATTCCTACCAACTCTAAACTGACTTCCTTACTACAGATCATAGATCACAAAGTTGACCTCTGTACAGTGTTGTTATATAACTTTCATGAACTTCACTTAATTACTTACTCATCCCCAAAAGAAAGTTAATTTCTGTCATTTGTTTCATTAGGTTTTCATAACCACCCAAATATGCCACACACAAAAACTTACAGTGGGGTCTGGTTGGGGCTTTGCATCTGTACGGCTCCTTCCCTTCAATTAGCATGAAAACAATGATATTTTATTACACTGAAAGAGCTGTAAATGTATAATCACCATCCACCAGGGTTTCTGTTAAAAATGTCCAAGCCGAAGCCGAGATGCTCTAACGTACAGACGTTGACAGTCCAAGCTCTCTCTAACCTTCACCAAGTGTTGACATTTTGGTAGAATACAAATTAAATACATTCTTAGTGTTACGTTCAATATTAACATCTCTTTAACTTGCCAGACAGCAACTGGCTGATGTCACATTGTTGAAGTGCCCCTTTAACATATACATATTATGGAAATTACTCGAGACAACAGACTCATTAAGAAGAGTTAAGAAATTTAATTTTGTATAATTGTAAATGTAAAAATCTAAAGTAAAAGCAAATTATGTGCTGAATCAATACCACTTTGCAAGTTGGGCAAGAAGACACACTGCCACACACACAATTACTTCTGTAGCACTCTCTGCTGCTTATGGCACATTTAAAACCACTAGCAGGGTTGCAGGCATGGATTTTGATGCCCATTGAAACTCACAGGACATAGCAGCAATGCTTGTGTAAAATCATCTAAAATGTAGAATCGCCTTTAGTGTAATATGACTAAATGTGTTATATAGCACATTGCATATTCCTTGTTGTAGTTACAATTTGCAATGTGTGAAGTATTAAACACAGTTTCAATTGTTTTTTTGAGTGATATTAGTCAGTGTCACAAGAGTGAAAAACCTAGGGAAATACCAAGCCGGCTTGATTTTACCCTGCTGGTGGTTACTGTGGTGTGTATGTATCTTCAGGGGAAGTAATCTTACATGTACATTTCTGTCGTTTCACAACTATAAAAAATAAAAACAACTCTCGCTAATCTTCAGTCTGAAGTGACTCAATGTGGTGTTAATAAAATGAGCACATGTCAATAGTCGCTAGATGGAAAGCACCAGAGATATCTCTGTATGTTTCCATCCTATATCTTATCATGCGGACACACACACACACACACACACAACTCCCCTTCCCTCCAGTCCCTCCACAGCCCTCTCTCACGTGGTTTTTACATGTTAGGTGTTGTTTGGTGCCATCTCATCTCAAGGGAGGAAATTATGTGTTTGGTATCTGTGCCACACCTTTTCCTGAGACAATCTATGAGCATTTTAGGGACTCCACTCATGATAAACCCCATTTTATTTTCTCTCCTGATGGATAGATTTAAAAGATAAGGCTGGCTATATTCTATATTTTTTTGAATTATCAATAAATTCCATGACGATACCAAAACTCAATTGAACTTACTAAAAAGTATTGTTAGCCAAAGATAATATATCTTATTATGTAATATATGCTGCATTCACCTTGATTCAGGTAGACGTCAGATGGATGGCACCTTCCTCCCAGTAAAAACAAACAAACCGTTTGGCAGGACATCAGAATGGCAGGACGGCAAAACGAAACACGCACGACAACATGTTGTTATGATAAAGTCTGGAATAGATATATTAAATAAAAATATTTTGTAAATATTATTTTATGTAATTTATTCATTATTAGCATCTTGTTGTCCAGATTGTACATGTTTTCTCCTTGTGTGAGGGAGCTACGCAACATCCAGCATTAAACATTGTCGCAGAGAACAGCAAAAAGTTCAAATATTAGAATGTGCATGACATCCGGTTTGCCGTCTACCGTTTGTCTGATTTCATGTGAGTGCAGCATTATTCCTCTGTGCTGTATAAAGATCCATTGTCAAAACTATTAAAACGTCAGTGAGCCACACTGTTGCGCAGGGTGTCATGTTTCTTCATCACAATGGACACAGATCGTCTGTTGTTTATTTTAAGTCAAACCCAAGACACCTGCTGCTGAAAATACTCACTAAATGTGTGTTAATCCGGAGTTGAAACTAGTCCCCATCAAATGTACTATTTTCTCCCATTTGTCTCATTACAGTGCCCAGCTATTATAGGAAATTATTTTAAAATCCTTCAGTAGGAATGAATAGACTTGGGGCTTTGAGCCGCAGACAGGAGGGAGGTTGATTTTGGTCTTTTTGTGGGATTTGTTGACAATAAGACAAATCTAGAATAACAGCAGCGTTTTCCTTTCACAAATACAAGGTAAAGAACTAGATTCCCCTAACTAACTGTACATCCACAATAATAAAGCTGGATAATTTTGAAGCCTTAGCAGCCTAAACTTGATAATATGATAAATACGGACACGCAAACTTTGTTCAAACTCACAGAAATGTATTTTAAATTCTAGTGGATTTGGATTAAACTAAAATTTCCAAAGATATTGTTAGACTATAGCATTGTGGTAAGAAATGTAATCACTGCTTGGATTATGTTGCCCAAGACATCCAGAATATTTCCATTTGATAAAATGGCACAACCTTAAAAAGCATGGAGTCTTGGTTTTGAATACTAATATTGTCAGACAGGGTGGGATAAGATTATTTGTCCAACCTTAATTCTACTTAAGGTGCAATGAAAGCTAAGTAAGTTAAGGGGTTAAGTATATAATCCTTACAGCAGCAATTACCTGCCAACTAGTATTAACTGGTGCAGAGCCAGGCACTTCCAACAAATCCATCAGTCAACACCACTATCACTTGCTGCCGTCTGTCTCTAGAGCGGACTGCGTGGTATGCTGTTAACATTTTCTTAAGGCAACATTGTAACAGCTCCTTGGCAGTTTAGGAACTTCCTCCTTCCCTGACCTTTGTTTGCGTGACGGATTGTGCTGCTGCAGCAGATTTATAGGCTACCATCGCTCTATGATAAAGGCAGAATTAAAAAAAAACTTTTGACCACCAACCATTCAGTCAGTCAAAGAACCCTGCAGCTGACCAAATCATAATGGCATCATTTAACTGGAAATGTTATGCAGATGAACAAGCAGTCCCACCTGATGATTCACTACAACTTTTGACTGGTCAGCCACAAAAGCATCGTTTTCTGACATACAATCAGCTATTGTTGGTTGAAGCAGTATTTTGAAAAAATAAATTTAATGTAATGACGTTTATATTTTTACCTATATATTTTCATGTGCCTTGACTTTAAAAATAAGCAAGAATATTGTTGTCATTGTCCTTTCCTGCTGTTCCCTGCCAAATTTTACACACAGCCACACTGAGAAATCCTATCTTTGGGCAACATGGGTAACACATTCCGGATGATCATATACTGGATGTTATGAAGATATCTTCACTTGTTTTTCTTAATTCACTAATGGACATTGATACATCATTGACACCAATCACTTTCTATCTACACTTGGATCAAATTCTGACATACGCTGGCTGTCACATTGACCCTAACCACTGATAACACATACTGAGCCATAAGCAAAGAGATATAAAGTCAAACCAGTTAATCAAAGAAATTCTATTTGTAGAATTTAGGACCCCGTTTTATAATACAGCCCACAATTGGCAATGTAATTTCATTGTATATTTACTAATAAAATTCTTACCGGTTCCTACTGGTAATTGAATGTAGGTACAGAAGAAATTACAACTTTAATGAGCAATTGGGCATTTTAAAGAAAAGGAGAAGGAGGTATACTCTTAAGTAGGCTATTTTTGTAAATACTGGGTACCTATGGTGTACAAAAGTGGGCAAAGGGGTGTTAACAATACACAATAATACACAATAATCTCTGAAAACTCAGGTGTACTCACCGAATTCTAATGTACAGCAAATGTTGGGTTACAAAGCTTAAAGAAAAGCAGTAAAAATCTTCTTATGGAGTACAAAAACATGTAGTACTTATAGGGACTATAATATAAAAATATATATTTTGGATCAACACAGGCAAAAGTTTCTGGGTTTTTTTGTTTTTTTTTACTTCCTTGCAACTTTCCTCAAAGTTTTTGCTGCCACACGGTTTAAAATGACTGGTGTAATTGTAATGCAATGAGCAAGGTTTTTATAAATAATTTGAAAAAACAGGAATGCCTCATTTGTTTTAATTGATTTTAATTGTTACCAAACAAACATACATGAAGTAAAATAGATGCAAATTAACTGAAAAGACTTTAAATGCACCATCCTGAGAGCTTACATGACGGATTATGTAAAAATGTCTAATCATACATTGTTTGTTCTCTTTTCTGATAGGATATCGATTAGCAAGATATGAAAAGTAGTTTGGGTCCCCTTAACGTCTGAAGACAGAAGAAGAAGGAAGACTAAGGCGTAATGGCTGTCTGTCTGTCTGTAAAGGAACTATGTCTGAAACTAAGACGGACGCAGACTGTGGGAATTGTGCAAATATGTATTCAGCAACAAAATATAGACATGGTCAAAATGAGGTCTGAAGTGGGTATGTATACAGTTTCACGTCTGTTTTTTCTTGGTTTATCCAGTTTACCAACCTCAGGACATGAGCTCATAAACAGTCAGTAAATGTATATCTACATGATATAGATTTTATGTATTTACTGAATTATTTCAATCTTTTTTCATTCAAAGATGTGATCACTTGTTATAAAGTGAATAAAAAGGGGTTAGTCATGTACATTTGTTATAAGCACTGTTTAACGTACAGTAGCACAGTATAAAACTAACCGCAGTTTGATCTGTTAATGATTCACTTGTTATTTAGCCAGTTAGTGAGTAAAGTTAATATATGTTCACATAAAGGCAAATGTCAAAGCAAGAAATCACACTACCATGTCTATCTAGTGTTTTTATGACAATAAAATATTGCTTTATGTTGGAATTTATGGTTTGATGATATATATGGACGATAGATCCCAAAGGCTCTTTCACTTAATGAAGTATATTGTGTGCCGCTATTCTATATATGTTATGATCAAACTATAGAATGCTGTACTAAAGACGCTTTTTTGTTTGTTAATTTTCGCATCGTATATGTTTTATAATTGGAGGTCTGCACTCCTTCTATGTCTTTGAGTGATAAAGAATAACACCTGCCTGACCTTCAGCAAATAAAAAAACTAAATTTGCAATTGTGTGTGTGTGTGTGTGTATGTGTTTGTGTCCATGCATCAGTCTGTCAAACTGGTTGGGCAGTTTTATACTTTATAGCAGACTGATAATGGCAGCAGCAGCTGCAGGTCATTTATTCAGGCGTTTAACCACAACAGACTGAGGAGAGACTGTTCAGCCTATTCTACCAAATTCATGTTGTTGATACCCACATTAATGCCCACTTCAACTCTGTGTTTCAGTAAACATCAGTAAAGGAGCCTTATAAATCCACAACCTGCCTTATAAATGCTCAAGACAATTACTGCTTTAAATCAGTCCAGTCAGTCCCTTTTTGTTTGACATCCAAAGCAAGTTTTTCTGTACATAGTTGCCTTAAAGGAACAACCACACCACAGTTAAGTTATTTATAACATAATATTCTTTGCAGGAAATAAAAGGTGGCAACATTACACTGTAGAAATGAATTAGTGTTAGCCTACTGTTATCATGGCTCTACCTACAATGTTAAATGCTCTGACATCATGTGCTCTGTGAATTTGGGATTTTAAGGCCTTGGGATCAATTAAAAACTTACACATGATGGGTGTTTTATAGGCTGATTCCAGTATTTATCCAGTTCACATGTCAATCAATGGGTTGCAGTTGTAATAACAGACAGTCTAGTGTTTACAAAGTACTGAACTAGCAAGCAGCGTAAATCCCTACAATCAAGCTTTTATTGAAAGAGATGAGACACAGCAAATGTAGTACGATAGCATCACACACACAACAATTAATGCAAGCAGTTTCTTTGTTTGAAAAGATTTATCAGCTATCATCATCGGTTTATCATCACATTTCCATCTTTCAAGTGGATTAACAAGTCGTCTTATACAACTTACAGTCAGTACTTGACAAACCTGAAAAGAGCATTGTGATGAATGAAAAGAATCTCAGTGTGTTCTGTCAGCAGAAAGTGACAGCTGCCAAAAAACATGCAGACACCTTTATCAAACCAATCAAGGTGTAATTCCTCACACCCTTTTCCCCTATTGTGATTTAGACTGTTGTGAGAATGTGAGAAGTATGTTCCGCAATGGCACTATTTCTTCAAGTTTTGTGGGAATTATTGGGGAACCCCAGATGGAGAAGGAAAAAATAAATGATGTAACATGTTAATCATTGGCATTATTTATTGCAATATCAGGCCAGGTGTACAACTCTTTTTTCTTTTTTTTTTTGTATAAGGACAATGCTCAGTAATCAACATTACTGTAAATGTTGCCAATATTAACAAACTGACTAATTTTCAACTGCAGTCCTTTGGTTGGATTCTTTGACACCAGTGATTAAAATTTACATGAAGACACCACAAAAACAGCAACAGCAACAAAATAAATATTCTCAGGACAGTGCACAATTCAGAACAACAGGAAACAGCAAAACATTAGTACAATAATACAGCAACAACATTCACAGCCAAGCATTGTGATTATAACCATTTTGACACATGCAGACATGAATAGCAGCAATAAGCAATTAAAAGAAAAACAATAATCACAATGTTTCACTTGATAAAATGTTAAAAGGTGCAGTTGCATAAGCCATGCAGCACAGAGTTGCAAGACACATCAATAGAAGGTCTTACCACATTGTTCAGGAAGTACAACAAAATATGCCATACACAACTATGCTAAGCTGACAAAGGACACACAACTTAGCAGCAAGTTTGCCTCTAATAAAAACAATAATAATAAAATTAGCAATGTTTTTTGTAGATTAAAGATGTTCACATGTCTGACTTTACAAAAGGCAGGTCTTGAGACTTGGTGTGAAAGTAATGTGAGTGGCACAGTTTACTCTTTCAAACAGTAGGATGTCCCACAGTTGAGAAGCTCTTACAGAAAAGCGTGAGTGGGATGCAGGAGCAGGAGGATTTTTAAGAGAGTTCAGAATTTTATCAATTTTAGATTTAGAGACCTCCATCAGGGAGAAAACAGGTTTAAATTTCTACGGGTGAGGGATTTAGAGATGCAGTTTGATTGATGTTACTGTTAAATTTAGGGAGCCACTGTCTCTAGTCTCTAGCTGCTTTGTTGATTTTTTTATGTTTTAATCTTATTAGCTTTTTTAAATTGTCCCAGATTTGTTTGCGATTTCCCTTGGCTTCACCTGAGAATAACAAAGAAGTGTGCTTTAGCTTTTGCAGTACATGGTCATTAGTCTCTGTCTATCACCATTAAAGGTCTAGTGTGTAGGGTTTTGTGGCATTAAAAACGGTGTAGTTGCAACTTTTGTTGCTGAATACCAGATCAGGTTTGAGTTTTAGACGATGTTATCCTTGTAGGCCTTTTTACCAGCTGTGGGACATCAAATTTATGTGTGACTTATTTCAGGGCCTTTTCACCTGACTTAACACAGTTAAAATAACACATAATGATCACTTCCTTCCCTGAGCAGCATTCCCTATTTGATATGTAATTGATAAAAGAACACAGATTTTGCACAGGGCTGTCAGTACACTTCAGTGAGGATAAAAGACATTTGCTGTAGTGTTCAGACAAATATATTCTAGGTCAATCAGACCATTTGATCTATTAACATGATATCTGTCACGTAAAACAACAACCACCCACCTCTACCCTCAGCTCTTTCCTGAAGGCATTATGGCCAGGGATACGTAAAGTAGAAGATGGGTTTTTATGAGTTTTTATGAAACCATGTCTCTGACAAACATGGAAAATCTAGGTTAGAATCTGCTAGATTTTAAGTTTGATAACTTAGGTCATAATCATTTCTTTTGTGGAAAAAAATGTTTTTCTTACATCTAAGTTTGTTGTTGTTGTTTGTTGCACTTGGTTATTCAAATAATCATGTACAGTATATTGTGAAGACTTGGACTTGGATAATTTGACTTTTTCCATTACGCCCTTTAATTTGCCACTTGAGGGAAATCTGTTGGTCAGAGCAGGGGTCAGTTTACATATCAGTGCTGCTAAGGCTGACTTTAGTTCAGTGCCTTACTCAAGGACACTTCAGTTTCAGGGCTTATCCTTGCTAATACACCCAGTAAATGTCATTGATTTCATTACAACAGAGCACTATAAGTTATTTATCTCTGCTCACTAAAAACTTAAACCCCTTTGTTTCAATAAGAAAGAGTCGTATTCATTCACATTTGGATTTTTTATTTCTTTTATAAAAAACACACAAACAAAACACTATATACAGTAATTTACAATTGTCTTATAAACGTATGACTTTGAAGTAGAGCTTTCACCAGAAGAGGTTTACAATGCATTTTTATCCCTTAAAGTAAAATAACTTTTGCACATAACGGAAAAAAAAAAAAACATTTTATGGGATGATTAGTCAACACTAAACATTAACAATGATGTAAAATGTTGAGCACACTAAATATAATCCTATTTGCATTTTGAAGTATTGGCTACCTCATATGTAATTATGGCTTAGTATGAGTATATCTTCATAGACTGCCTGAGCAAAACAGATTTATGTGCTATTGCAACTCATTGTCACAAAAAACTGAGCACCAAAATGTCTTGAACCAGCCAAAAACATAGAGAATGAAAAGCATGTAAGTTCCTCTAACACGGCAGCGCACTTCATAGCTTCTCTTCATAACTTCACAGAAAGGTTTATGGAGATGAGGAAAGGTCTCGGAAATCATGTGGTAGAGGGGGTGGGTGGTGTTTTAGCTTAATGTTTGGAACCCGGCCATCACAGACTGGAGGGATGATAATGGATGAGAAGAGGTGTCAGATGGGAAGAATTGTGGGCAGGAAGAGCCCTTTAAAAGTCCAAAGTGTCACTGCACTGATCTGTCCTGAAGCTCTCAGTACAGGACTGAGGGGATCTGTTGGCAAAAGCTGTTCCAGAGGTTGTCTGTGGGATTTTGGAACTCTGTGCCCAAAGTAAGGTACTGTGGCAGGTCCTCTATTTCATCTGCAAAACAAACAGAGGAAATCCAAGTTCAGGATGGTGATGAAGAACATGTATTTCTAAGCAGAAAAACAAAACACCTCAACAATAGACATTTTTAGGAGGGCAGTCTTAGAAGAGAAAATACCCTTCACGATGTCATTGTTATGTTATTAGGGTTGTCTCAAGACTCGGTTTGTGTTATGAACTTGGACTTTGATGTGGACATTTATCAGGCTGAGAGAGTCTAATAAAAACATGCTACCTGCCATGATACAGCAGCCTCTGCTGCATTCATGTTGACCCCTCTTGTGAGCTTGTGAACTTTATAAGTAAAATACTATAGCACTGGAGTAGCTCTTTAATAGTTAGAGCTGCTTGACTTGACTTTACTCAACTTCAAGAATTTTGGAATGAATACTCTATAAAGGCAATATCCTTCAAACTCACACCAGTCTACATGCAGAGACAGAAATGTTTAATACT
>NW_023339763.1:7875462-7875806 GCF_004916995.1 Morone saxatilis | reverse complement strand
CTAGATTGTACACTTAAATTACCAACATGGAGTGTGAGAGTGTCTTAAGACATTATGTTGCAGATTAATTTTGAGACATCTGAACCATCAATTAGCAACATTTACCTGAGGAAGATTCACTCCACTGGCTTCCTGGACTGGTGCATGCTTCATTGCTCAGGAACCCCTTGCAGTCTAAACTGCTTGACAGCAAGAATGAGTCTTTCTCCAGTTGCTGGCAAATCTGAAAGAGCAACACTGGACTCAGTATGGCTATAATAGTTTGCACAACTAGAGTTTTCCAACTCAAAACAGTCTATAATAATCAATCTTATTGTTTGGGGTATTATTACACAAGCCGAACA
>NW_023339763.1:7864970-7875389 GCF_004916995.1 Morone saxatilis | reverse complement strand
TCGTTGGCAGAGTCGTAATCTGGAAGATCACAGCAAATAGAATGGGAGAGAAAGGAGAGGGGACATGAGTATGGCATTGTGATATTGGTCTATCTGTTTGAATTTACTTAATTTCACTTAGTCCTAAAGCATGTATTTAAGCAAGTATGCGATATGTGTTGTTGTCGTACCAGGGCTGTGGTCAGGTGAAACTTCAAATCTTTGGTGGAAGTTGTTGTTGTTATAGCTCTCAAGCTCAATGTCAACTGACCAGTCAGGAACTTCAGACGGAGCCACAAACATGAATTCTGCAAAGATGGCAAACAATAGCATTAAATAAACTTGGTGCTCTAACTTTAAGTGGCAAATTCAAGGCAACATTTCCTACATGCAGTAACCTAAAATTATATCTTCAACTATACATATTTTCTTCCTCACCTTGCTGCTCTGTGTTCACTGTGCTGTCAACTGTGTTCTCCTGAGTGGAGAAAGTTTCTTCTGGCGCTGACTCATCCATGGAAGTCTTACTGTCCATGTCGTCCTCCATCTTGACAATTGAGCTCTGCAGAGACAGAAATAAAGTCACATTCTGTGAGATTTAGGAAAAAACCACAGCAAACATTTGCAGTCGTATGTCTAGCTACTGCACCAGTGCCATTAAAACGATCTGGGTCAGTGTGAGCGTGACATAATTTGAATAGACCTCTGACTACGTAACCAATAAATTTCACTTAAGTCAATATAAAAGTAGAATAGTCATAAAAAATGTACTGTATTTACCTTCTTCCTTGGCTTTGTGTCCTTTGCTTTGTTTCGTTTATCTGTGCAGGTGAAAGAGAGACATTTTGATCACTTAAAACATCTTAAATGGCTCATGGCGTGATTGCAGAACAAACTGAGTAACAGAAAAAGAAAAAAAACATCAGCAACTGAAAGATGCTGCAGACCAACGTTAATTCTTTTTTTTTTTTAAGAATGCTTGCTCACTTCCTGTCAGTTGTCTCA
The DNA here is from genome assembly GCF_004916995.1 of Morone saxatilis. Taxonomy (NCBI): domain Eukaryota; kingdom Metazoa; phylum Chordata; class Actinopteri; family Moronidae; genus Morone; species Morone saxatilis. Next base: position 7,874,405 of record NW_023339763.1, on the reverse strand, counting down.
CCTCTAGATTTTGGTGTGGCAGGCAACATCCTGAAGACGCGCATGGCTTGGTGGCCTTTATTGATGCTCTTGTCTTTCACCTCCTCGATGTCAGGCAGTGAGTTCATTGCACAGCGGAAGTTGGCTTTCCATGTCTTCGGGTCACTGGTCTGACCTTCCACATATTTCCCTGCAGAATGCATTTTGTTTAGTTTCACACCTTTTTCATCCATAAAAACAAGAATCTTCTGTGTTATTATTTGCATAGTTTAGGTGTGTGTTCATGCTGGCTCACCTGTGTGAATGGCCCACTTTTTGAACAGACACGCGTCCTTCTCCATCTCCCAGCCATGTCGAGCTGCATGCTTCCAAGGAATTGAGAACATCGTTCTATCCTGTAAGGAACAAAGACATAGAAAAATTGTGATATATTGCAAGAGGCTGCCATTCAAACTGAGCAGGCCACTGTTAACAGTTTTCTATTGCATTGGCAAAAATTATGTAAAAATAATATTTGCATAGCACTGTATCATTTGCCACAGTAGTAACACACACAAAATAAGAATTTGTTTTGGTGTCTATTTTTTACCTGTTATGAGTACCAGAAGTGTTGGTTTAAAATATTAACTCCAACATTTATCCCAACTTCAAACAAACTACTCTAAAAGTAATATGAAGTTGTTTCGCAATTACATTTCTAAATATCTATTTCTGTAAGTATTAAAATATACTGACTGCACTTCAGTAAATACCATTTACATGAACCAATCCAATTTGTTAAAATAAGCCTCTCACCTTATCCACCCAATGCAGACCCGTGATGGAGTTTGAGTCGATCATCTTCTCCAGCCATGGTCTCATCCTCATCCTTGACACAGGCATGTTTGCCTAAAATATGCAGGAAGAGAGGAAAAGGAGTAAGTCTTTAGATAAATGAGTAATACTGTGGGTGATATACAGTTGTGAGAGCAAATGAACTCCCGCGTCAGTTTAGATTTACTGCTGCCTGCTGCCTGCAGGAGGAGGGTGAGCGGAGTTCACGGCCAGGGCACGTAGGCTGACCGGGGATTGGGGGCGTTTACGCGTAGGAGTAAGCGTTACTTATGAAGGTCAAAATGAACCAAAAATCATTCCGGGACTTCACTTTTATGGCTTTATCATTATAAAAGTTTTAAAATGCACATGGACTGCTATATGCAATCCAAAACTCTTCCTGCAACTTGATCCTATTCCTGCGGGTGAAATTTCTAGTAGTGCGCGGAGAGACCACACGCCTCCTCCTCCTCCACTGCTGCATGCATGAGATACACCTAAGTTAAAAAAAAGGCACTTAGCCCCCTGTTAAACTGATCTTTCGAGAAATTAAGAGTCCTACTGCACGCATGGTGTGCAATAATCGCACAAACTTTACCATCCAAAAAATTAAAAGCATCAGCTGGTTACATTATTTTGTTTCATGTTAGCTACAAACAAATGTATCCTCCTGTACATGTATTCAAGATTTACGATATTTATTATTTATTATATATATTCTAAGCAGCTCCCGGCAAAAATACAATGTTAATAAAGTAAAATATATGTAAATATGAGGCATTCCATGATAGTAGAAGTGATAAATGAATATCAAATCACTTACAGAGTTTGCTTGTTGTAAGATCCGTAAAGAGGAAAATGCACAAGAATAGTCCGATTAGTTTAAGTTTGCTCCAGAGAAGCTTGTCCTCGTCTTTGTGTTATCCACTTGGAGACCTATCTTGATCATCAGAAGTGGCACTAAAGACTCTCAGAAATCAACCCCCATTTATAGGGTGCAATGGGTTTTCCCCGGCTGGGCGATGAGATATGCCCACTGTAAAAAATGTCCACAAGGAAAACAAAAGTTAAAACATGTTGACTAAGAATCCTGTTTTTCAAAGAGCATGTTGAAACATTTTCCTATATAATTACCACTTAACAGATTTTTACCATTGCAAGATCATGCATATCATGTTTTTTCTTAAATTAAGTGTGCATATCGTGAATATGAGTAGAAACACAGATCACTGCAGTTAACACCAGTTTACACCACAAAATAAAAACCCTACAACTAAAGTGACTTGCACTGTAAACAGCTGATCTAACCTCTGCAGATCTGCACTTTATTCCCTCCTGCATATATTCTAAATGACATCCGAAGACGCTCCTGGATCAAATGCTAAAATTAAGTTAGGTGAAGGTGAATTTTTTTTACAGCGTGTCAGCGCATGCGCCGCAGTCCCCTCAGTCCAACAGTTGCCTTGTTTCCGAGAAATCACGTTGTTGAATGCAAGGAGGAAGTTAATAACAACACGGGTTGATTACGGCGGCTTATTGCACGTAGGCAGGACCGGGTTCCGACCCTCAAACCTGAATGAGCTGACTCGTCTGTCACTTTCATGTTTTTTATATATCTTGCACGTGACAATTCTGCAGACCCACTTATTAAAAAGTTGAATTTGCAGGCATTGTCACACACTGCAAACTTTATCTGACCGTGCTGTTTACACAAAGAATGAAATGACTGGTTTTATTATTATATTCATGATGTATATATCAATTATTAGATTGGATCATGTGCAGAATATAGGTTTGACTATAGTAATATTAATAATAATAATTTTAATGTTTAGCAGTAGTAGTAGAAGTGATAGAATCTGTGATATCAAACTGTAGTTTGGAGATTGTGCAAAGCAAATGGTACACTATTAAAGAATATGCATAATAAAAAAACATAATAAAGAGCCTAATTGCTACCTTGAACCACCTGCAAACACACCCACGCACGCACACACACACACATACCCACGCGCATTCATCCACTGACCCCACAGCCTGGTATGATAAACATCTGCCGGGACCAGCCCTTTAGTATAAACAGCAGCTCAACTGAGAAGTCAGGCATTTACGAGAAATGATGTAGTAATTTCAGCCACCGGTAGAGGCAGTGCGGTACAGGCTTTCTCTCGGTGTACGGCACTGTGGAGCTGACAGCGAGGCTGACAGCGGTGGAGGGGCAGTTGTAAACGGCGCGGAGGCAGCAGCTGTTTGGCCTCAACAGGACAGGGCTGCCGAGCTCTGTTTAACACGCATTATCCGTCCTATCTGTGGCAGCATCTCCCAAAGAAACGCCAAAATGTGCGCACACAACTGCAAAGGGGAATGACTCGACACGAGCTGCTGAAACATTTTATTATGTCATGAGATATTCTTAAATTCGGTGCTCGGTTTTCTCAGTTTTGGCAGTTTTACAGCTCCTAATAAATGTTACATAACGGCACAGACATGCACACAGGCTATAGCTCTCTGGCCACCCGTGGGGTATTTGGGAAACCCCACACCAGCGCCGTCACAGCCACCGGTGCTGTCCATCTAGGGGCTTCCCGCGCGATGAGTGTGTTTGCGCTCGTGCCCGCGAGGTGAGGCTCGAGCGCGCGTCTCGGGAGGGAATAGCGGGGAGTTTTCCTGCGGAGTTTTCACCGGCAGTCGCTGCGTGGGATTTCCCGATGAAAGCACAAATCTGGATTTGCAGGGGAAAATCATCCCGATTTTTCTGAGCTATGCTTGTTGTTTTGTTCCATCACGTACAACCGAAACTGTTGTCCCTGCCGATGAGTTACTGCAGGATGGGAGAGAGAGAGAGAGAAAGACTGTGAATTGAGGAATTCACTGGGTTGTGCTGAGGGGAAAACACATGCAGCTGTGTAGGGGTTGTTCTCAGATCAGATTGATTGATGATTGAAAATAAATGATAAAGAAAGTGAAGGAGGGTAAGCTCACAGTAGTGGTCCCGAACGTGCAGGATAGGGACCCCCAAAATAAATCTGAGGGGTCCCAAGATGATTAATCGGATAGGAGGATTTAAAATATACATCTCTTTTATACAAAATTGTGTGAATTTATTCTGACTTCACAATCTTTTTGCCTTGTAGGGCTTTAAAAATATTACACGTTGCACATAGACATCATTTTAAGGGACCACAAGCCAAAGAGATTGGGAACGGCTGTGTTATAGAAGTGTAGAGCCTTCTGTTGTGATGAACCTGTTATCATCGTTTTGTGCTTTCTCAAATCAAAACATTTAGGTGTGTAAAGTTTTCAACCCAAATCCACTTTATTTACATCCTAATCTTGTTTTCACACCCACTGTGACAATTTCCTGTGTATTTATTACACTCTGTCCATACAGTGATGGTAATTCTGATTATTTAGGCCACCTGCTAGGATAAGACAGTAATTTGAGGCTTTGGGGCGAGGCAAGCAGCTTGAGCATCCAATCTCCCCCTGGACCATCTGCTTTAACAGTTCACTGACACTGGATCAAGTCAAAGCCCTCCTTAGTTAGCCTGCAATTGCACCGCGACCTCATGCAGGGTAGGAGGGAGGGGGGGTTGGTAAACAAGGTAGAACATCTACTTTCTTCAGATAACATGTCTTACCCTATTTGATCTGAATTTTAGGGGAAATTTCTAATGGGCCAATTGTGCTGAATCATAACACATTAGTGTTGCATGCTGGCTATTTACCAGTTTGTCGCACAGAAGTTTCAATTTGTTTTAACTCGTCGTCTATTTCTGGGTACTGCAGGCCTTATCATCACTGTTTAAGTGCTGAGGTTGTTTACCGTGCATATTTATAAGTCAGTCAGTTTTTTTGTTGAACTGTCGTCGGTTGACATTTTGGTTCCTCCTTGGTCTCCGTGTTTGTTTTCTTCACGTTCTTTTCTCACACAAGAAATATCTGTCACATCAAACACTCCAAATCGCCAAATCACCTGACACACAGTTATTTGGTAAAGCAAAAAATGTATTGCTTTGTTTTACGGATTTGTAATCATTTTCTAATAATTTCCAAGAAGTCCTGGAAAAAACTATGTGTGCTAATTGAACACTATCTCTATTTTCCCTATAATTATTAACAAATACATATCTTGAAACATATTTGTAGGAAAACATATAATAAAGCATTACTATTAAAAAACAACAACTGAAACCTCAGTCCTCTCAAATCAATCAATGTATTTTTGCCCCATCATTTTAAATTAGCATAGCATTTCCTTAACCTTTGACTTTTTCTGTTTTTCTTTTCCTTTTTCTGTTATTGTGATTCTGGTGGAAAGAGAAGATGAGAGGGAGAAAATGAACGGTGGAAAACAGAGACCACAAGATTTAACAAAGGATTCACCTTCCTTTGTTAATCTTTGTCTCTGTTTTCCACCGTTCAAAAGAGTGCTAAAAATATATTATTGCAACAAATTCTACAACGTATGCATACAATTAACAGACATGAATAAACATGTGAAGTTTCCACTATTCACACAGACACCCCTCAGGCCAGTCACACACAAATTACATCATCACTGCAGGTTTCAAGGTTTTTCTCAAGTGACTTTAAAGTTTAGCACCCCCCTCAGCCCAATAAGTGTACTGTGTGTGAGACAGTTCCTCAAGTGACTCACTGCACCATCCCATAAATCCATCAAACTAGTTTTGTCTGAGCTGCTGCAGTGGAAACTTTCTTAAAAGAAACCATTATAAGTAATAATAAGCAGTGGTGGAAATAGTTTTCAGTTTTTTTACTTAAGTAAAAAAACAAATACAAAAAACAATTCCACAATGTGAAAACACTCCATCAAGGAGTCAAAGTTTTTCATTTAAAATGGTACTATTGATAAAAGTATAGCAGTTTTCTCACTTTAATTTACTTTAAGTTTTAAAAGTAAAAGTAGTAACTCCGATATAATAAATTATATTATTAATGCATGCTGTCTTGGCCCCTTCACTCTTGTCACTATCGATTAAAGGCAATTTTTTCCTTTTTTGTGAAAATGTTGAAAAGTGTTTACCTCTTAGGACCCCAAATAGTTTTCAAATTTTCAAATTTAAATGAAACAGTGTGACAAGTTTAGATGGTAAATCACTCTCGGGTGGAACTGCAAACAACTCATAGATGTCTGATACATAACAAGAAGCCCCAACTGTATACTGCTTTTTAGTAAGAGATCACAATCCAAATTATTATTATTATTATTATTATTATTATTATTATTGAATAAGCTTATGATTTTTTTTTTACTAGATTAAATATAGTGGGAAAAGACTACAATATCTTATGATATCTCTGGATTGTAGATGTACTCAGTGTCTTTAAGTGCAGTATTTGACTAACCATACTAGACTGTAATAAGTTGGTAAGATGCCTAAAAAGGGAGTGAGTTCAAGTCTAACCCCAGTGCCTAAAGATTGCTGTAAAAGATGTGTTTATGGATTCTAAGTAAACCTACTGTCTTTCCATCAGAACATGAATGACATGAGTGGCTGTAACATGACATAACATGCAAACAGGTAACAGGGCTTTTCTCCAGTCAGCTTTTGTTTCTCGTCATCACAAACATACTGAGAGAGTAACTCAGTTTTCTTCTCATGTTTTTCTCAGTCCACAAGGTTTCGGGGGCTCATAGAGTTAGGGGTGTTTTTTTTTTGGTGAATATTTGAAGTGTGTCTTATGACAGAAGAAACTAAACTAAGTCAATTTAGGAGACTACAACACCAGTGCCCTCTTCTGCTTCAACTCTGTGTAACTTCTGTTAGTCTGAGATTTGTTGGTTACTCCCCAACCTTAGACTGCTCATCAAACTAGCCCTAAAATAAACTAACATTGTGAAAAGGTATCACAAATGATTGGTGCATTACAGGGAAGTACGTTAGTTCTCTAAGTTGGTGTCTGGTTACTGATTAAACCCATGTTGGAGCGGGAACAGAGATAGCAAGAAAATATCTGGGTCAAAGTGACGTCATGCTTCTGGTCACTGTTTCGTATCTTTAGGGCTGTAAAACATTGTTGAAATGTATGGTAAGATATAGGAACCAGAGGCAGATGTCAATCTGTCTTGTAGATTTAAGCACAATCTATTAAATTATGTTCCTTTTATGCCACCATTATATTTTAATCTTAATCTCTTGCCTTCAACAGGTCTTAACACAGATATATCACTCAGGTTATTTGTCCTTTCAACACTGGTGGACATCTGTTTTGTCCTCTTTGTGGTGGACATCTGTTTTGTCCTCTTTGTGGTGGACATCTGTTTTGTCCTCTTAGCTGATTTTACAATTGCACTAGTCACACATCTTAAAACCCAACTAACCCACTCATGTGTTTTATTTGTTTGATTAGGTTACCTTTGTTCTTGTCTGTATTGTGACATAATTGTTATAGCATCAATTTTAATTATTTTTGGCCACGTGACTTAAACGTCTTAACTTATCTTCAATGAAAAAAGACATAAAAATGTCTTAAGATTTGTAAATAAAACAATTTATTGATTTCTAATCCCACCTTTAGATATGTCTATTATTATTATTATTATTACAGTATATTTATTTGGTAACTGTAGTTACTAGTTACTTTCAGTTACCACAGATTTAGATTAATAGTAGAAAATGTATTCAACAAATACATTTGGATGTAATATTATAGGTTAAGATAACATGAGATGTTATGTATGTTTATGGAAATTCAAAAGCTGTCCAGCATTGTATAAATGGCATAAAATAGCTCCAACTTTTTGCAATATTAAAATGATGCTTATGCATTAATGCATCAATAATTTTAATCCAATAATATAATATACTGTACATTCTATATAATGAGTACTTTTACTTTTAGCACTTTGAGTGTTTTTCGATGAAGTAAAACTTGACTTGACAAGTAAAAGCATGACTTTTGCTATTTCTACACTCTGGTATTGCTATTTTTACTAAAGGAAAATATCTGACTACTTCCCCAAGCTGCTCTAAGGCAAATTAGTAATTTAAGTCTTGTCAGTATTAACATTTTTGGATAAAAATCACATCTTTTATTCTACCATAAAGATGAGTGCTGTTTGCTATGTTGAACCACTATGTTTCTAAAGTAGCTCAGAAGGGACAAACCAAACCCTGGCACCAGACAGGGGTGCTCATGTTTTTAGTGCATTTTGCGTGACTTGTGACCTAGATCATTTTTTTCATTAAAAAGTAAAACTAAAATCAAACATAATTCATTCACTCATAAAATATAGCCAGATGTTTTTACTGGATAAGGACTATAAGCCATGTGTTATGTAAGAAAATGACATTTTCACCTTGAAACATAAGGAATCCTCAATTTATTACCATCCTGTCAGAAAAAAAATATGGAAAGTTATTTATCCCTTTTAACCCCTGACCGTAACCCCAACCTCACATATCTGTGGAAATATGATAACACTTAAGATTCTTTCATGTTTTACATAATGACTTGTTTTTCCAGCTGTTTTTTACCCAGCAGGTTTTTTTTGTCTCGTGTGTACTTTGAGCACATTGCAAACTAAATAAACTAAGTAATCAATGCTGTTACCTAAACCATGTTCACTCTCCTGATGTTCCAGCTGGCAAGATCATAGGTAACTCGGTTACGATTTACAACCTACATTGAAATAAAAAGACAGCTTGTAATTTGATTTTTTCTCCTCCTTCATCAATGAAGATTTTGGCTGTTTGTCTCAGTACACCGATCATTCTTTGCCTCTGTCTTGTGTGTTTTCACTGCAGTGGGATCGGAGAAGAAAAATAAGAAGAACGCGAAAGTGACGGGAGGCACTGCTGCAAGTGACTTAAATCACCCATTTAATAAGGTCAGTCAAATGACAGCAGCACAATAAGACAATGTCAGCCACATGGAGACACTTGTAAGTCAGATGAGTGAATTTATAGGACACATACTAGATAGATATAGTTCATTGTATGCTTTTCATTTGAAATATTCATATAAATGTGCCTGTTGCTGCACTCAAAATGGGGCATGAGGCATTAAAGGTGCCATGGTATTCAGAATTCACTATAAATAAATAAAAATGTTTTTCTTCAAATAAATAGAGTTACTGGATGACTTTTTGTTTAATTAGTTTCATTAGCCCCTCACAGACAGGTCAAATAACAGCCAGTCAAGACTAAAATCATCAGTCTGAAGGTACCTGAGATAAAAATCACTTTGGATGTAACCCCGGAAGTGCCAGTGGGCCAAACAGTGATCTCCCTAATGCGCAAATAAACCAAAATAAACAGTCGTTTTAAATTGAGTGTAAAATTCAGATATTTGTTTTGTCCTCTCTCGTTCTTATCCATGCTACCACTCACACACTGCCACTGTCACTTTGTCAGTCCCTCTCAAGGTTACTTTAGTTCATTGGGAGTGTCTTATTGCACCACGTGATCCTGATGCAAAGTTACTCAAAGCTGTGCTCAGCTGCAGGGACGTTTAGCCTGCATGGTGTGATGTAGCACGGGCTAAAAATAACACAGCTTCCCTTTGATAGAAAACACACATTTATAACGTTTAAAACACACGAAAATACCCGGATGCGATCTGTACTTCAAATAATATTGACTCGTTTTACATCATAGAAAAGGATCATTATGTGCA
>NW_023339763.1:7849099-7864949 GCF_004916995.1 Morone saxatilis | reverse complement strand
CAATGCATAGCTTTTAAGAAACAAGCTTCACCGAATTTCACATTTTACAATAAATACGAGCATTACATGAAGATTTGGGTAATCCGTTTGCATCCAGAATAGAAATGTCATCCCCGGTAACCTTGGCGTCGATCGCATCTTCCTGTCCGACCTATAAACCTTTTCATTTCAGCAGGGGTGTCTGCCATTGCGCAGCAGCAAACTAGGTGAAGGAGGAAGGATGCTTCAATAGGCCGTCGGGGTCTGTTTCTTCATTCAGCACGTTCCGTTCTCCAGTGAAAACTGCTGGACATCGCCGTCCCCCCAGCCCAGATCCCCCACTGAGGTCTGTCTCAGATATATTGTCGCCCCCCCACCCCCCCCTCCTCTCCTTAATCTCCCAGATTGTCGGCGACTTGCTGCAGTCGATGCTGCAGTTTTGAGCCGCTCCTGCACCGGGACCGCTGACTCAATGAGAAAGACATGCTCGCATTCGTGTTGGTCTCTGGGTCGCTCTGGATTATATTAGGTGAGTTTTAAACCTCTGTTCGTGCATCTCATTCGTTTTGATGTTGTTGGGGGGGTTTTTGCGTCTCAGGGCTGCGGCTACGGGGCGATGCACCTGTCTCGAAGAGGCTGAGGCGCATTGTGTGTCATTCACTGCCGGCTTTTTCATTCATCGAGAGCTGTGGCATGTCTGTCGTTTTTACACGGCGTTTTTCCGTCGAGGCTTTAATCATGCTTTACTGCTGCAGCTGGCGCTTCACCTGCAAGCCAGTGACGCCGGTGACATTTTATTTTTTAAATTTATTTCCCCCCCCCTCCAGACAACACGTGTATGAGCCCAACCTCAATGCAAACGTGTAGCATCTCAGTTGAGCAGGCTCTAGCTGCAACCACAGTGCTTGCGTTTTCTTTCTGCTCCGGCAGTTTATTAGAGCACCATCGAGGGATGCTTCCAGGTTGGCTTTACCTTTAATCGGGCACAGTGGGGGTTGGACATGCTGCCATGCGGCTGAATGCATGTGGGTCATTCTGCACATCACTGGTCTCCTGTATTTTCGTGTCGAAGTCGTGTGTTTCACGTTGAGAATCCAACACTTAATGAAAAGGACTGATCCCACTTTAAGCCAAACGGGGATCAAACGTGTGCATTTGAGGCCGGCCAGCTGCTAAGGTCGTGTGACATTGTGCGTAGAAACCGGACACACGTCATTTAAAAAAAAAAAAAAAACCCTATTAGGGAACAGCCTGTGTTTCACGACCTCCCCGGTGTGGCTCATGTTTCCTCCACAACGAGGCTGTACAACCATCCATCCATCGTGCTTTTATTTCAAATAAAACACGTTACTTAGTCAAGAAGCCGGGTGTGAAACTCAGCTTCTTTTTTCTTTGCCTGTGATGTCCTCCGCCATGTCTCAGTGATGGAGGGAGGGGAGGGTGATGAGGATGAGGAAGGGTGACGCGCTTGAAATCTCGGCAGCTGATTGGACGGAGCTGTCCAGGAGAGAGGGGTGCTGAAATCCTGCGGCCTACCGGCAAACTAGAGAGCTCGGCATGCTCAGCCGCTCCCACCGACACCACCCCCACCCCGGTTCACAGAGCGGGGTTTAGGGGCATCGAATCGGTCCAGAGACACGATCGTTGACCTCTAGTCGTCTTTATGTATACGCAAGGAGATTTTAAAAAGATATAATCCTTTCAAAATGTGTTCACAGTGGTGTTACAGACCAGATTAGAGGCGTGCTGCACATAGCGGATGGTTATTGCTTTTACGCAATGTGTTATGAAATAAAACAGTGTAAATGTTTAGTGGGGGATTTTTTTTTTAATGGATCGCGGTGGTAGATTACATGTAAGCCTTAGTTTGAATGATAAATAGGCCTGGATGTAATTACTTATCCTGCCGCCAAAGAGTATAGGTCTTCAGCAGCAGCTGCACTGCATGGTTGCTTAGTGACTAACAACCAGTAACAGTTGGGATTTTGGTTGGTGCATTAATATTAAAATCTGCTGTTACAGGGTTGCAGGTGCTGTATATTTAATCACTTACGCAGCCAAATCGGAATTGAACCCAAAAAACGGTTTCAAACAGACTGGATAGTTTTGGCCGCAAAAATAAACACAACCGTGAAGCTGAAAAGGGCCCCTTGGGGGAGATTCATGACACCTTTAACCTGTCATCACATCCCAACACCCTGCTGCTCCTCAATATAAATAATTTATTTTAATTACTATCTAGTGCAGCCCTACACAGCTTGTAAACCTATTCTTTTTCCCTCCTCAATATTTAATCAAAATCGCCCCACCCTTTGTCAGAAAACAACCAATGATGTTTTAGTGTTCAAGGATCGTAACTCCTTAACATTAACATGACACAAAGCCCGTGACCAGGAGAGGAATAATGACTTGTAACTGAATGACTCTTAAGTGTTACATGTTGCCTTTTTGTCATTCAAACCACTTTTTCGATGGTATTGAATCGAGAGTGTAACAAGACGGAAGGAGAGTCAAAGGGATTGTGAAATTGCAAATTAAAGACACACTGCATGACTGCACAATACGACCGAATTAAGCTGAGTGTTGCCTGCTGTGTTATAAATGCCTGTCATTATGCACTTGCACTAGTTTGAGGACTTATGAAGTTCCAAAACCAATTCCTGTACAGTTACATGTCTGTATTCTGCAACAATCTTACGCCAGCGTATGATATACTTTACACTCACTCTAAAGTCTCAACCCTGGTGTAATCAATAATATCAGCCAGTCTGGGTGCTCTCAGATCCAAATGGCAGCTTTCCCCCTGAGTGACTTTTTGCTGTTTCAGCATTCAGTGCATCCTCTTCCTCATATTGTGGGATGCTGGGCAGTAATGGCTCAACCTAAAGTGCTGAACCAGGTCTGTGTGCCAATCACGTGCTGAAGTAGTTCTCTTACAGATCAGTCTTCAGAGTAATGTACAATGTTGATTTTTGTTTATAGTCCTGCTCCAGATAAAAAAATCCAATCTTCACAAGTTTACTACTGATATAATGGGGCCCTGTGGGGGGAAAAATCCTTCAGGAAGCCTTTAATATGTTTGATTTCATAATTTCCTCATTCCTCAAAAATTATCAACGGAGGAAGTAGTAATTTGTGACTGTTAGCCTGGTGGTTTTAAGCCGTTTTGACTCTCATATCCTTAAAAAAAAGTTGCCACAAAGGCCCCATGACAGGATGCATATGTACAGTAGTGAAGAAATTTAAGTAGTTTAATTGGTTTTCACTTTCAGCTTGAACTGGTAACCAAATGATTGAACATTGGCATCTGCATTAATCATAAAAATATATCAAATTAATATCGCCAAAAAAAAGTGTTCCCGTGCCTTTTCTACCCATAAATCATATTACGACCATGAAAAAAAAAAAGTCAGACTGACATTCACAGGCCTACCTCTACTCTCACTTTGATAGTCAAATTAAAGTGGAAGCAGCCTCATTTAGTGTTGTTGTGTGTAATTTGTTTAAATGTGTGTGTGCCTACACCTGTATGTATATTGTCTGTCACTGTGCCAGTGTGTGTAACATTTAGCGAAGGAGAAGATGAGCGCTGCGTGTTTAGGTAGGGGGAGGGTGTCAGAGAGAGAGAGAGAGAGAGAGAGTGGTGGAGGTGGGAGGGTGGTGGGTGTGGTGAGAGAGCGCCCAACGTCTGTCGAGCTTGAGGGTGGTGTGATACGGAGGCCAGCCAGGCCCAAACTATAGGCCAAAACCATCTCGTGCCTTCCCCGTTGCTTGCCTTCAGTTTAATCTGGCCAGCGGCCAAATGGGAAGGTAATCACTAGTTATGCGTCAGGGTGATGTGATATCTGCCTGAGGACCCTTGGACATAGCCACACACACATACACAGACACATATACAGCAAGACACACATCACACTCACCGGCTTCCTGGCTGCCTCCGAACCTTTGTAAGTGCCACTGCCTAAGACCACAGGCTGCTTTAACCCTTCTGCAATGCAATGACAGTTTAGATCTCTCTAGCTTTTGCTTGCTATGTAATATCTCTTTTTACTTTTGCTTACACGTGGTGAACCTTTGTTATACATATAAATATATTTTATATATAACAATCCTTCCTGCTTAATTCATCCCCTAGTGCTGTCTTTTCCTCTGCAGCTTGTAATACTATCTGATTTTATTTCATGAACGATAACTGCATTACCTGTTGTGCTGCGTTTTCACTTCAAGAAAGGGGGAAATGGCTGTTTCACTGGGTGTAAGGTGTCTGTACAATTATGCTTTAGTGGCCAGTGACAGGAAAGAAGTTGTGGTTAGACTCCTTTTGAGTGTGTTTCTATGTAGAGGAATGGCAGCACAGCGATAAAAATGAGTGGTTAAGAGTGAAAGACTAGGTGCTGTGGCAAAGGCTGATAAAGCATTGGAGGTTAAAAATAGGCGAAAAAAAAAAAAAAGATGGACGTGCATTGAAGTGAGTGAAGGAAACTTAAACAACAAGGAGAAGAACAAGAAGAATGGCAGAGTAGGATGTCTTTAAATAGAGTGCGGGTAGTGAGGTTACTAAACTGGTCATCCGTCTTGTGCTAATAGGCTGTTAATTCCACGCTGGACTCCTAATCATTGGTGACGGCCGTCAGATGGACCGATGGGGTGGGAACTAAAGGACGAAGGGTTCATTTCCTCCCCGCTTTAAAGCTCAGAGGTCACAAAAGTCTAAGCTGGAACCATTCACAAGCCCTTCCCATCCCCCTGCCATAGGCTTGCAGTCCTCATGCTGCACCAAAATCGTTTGCTAAGTGGAATTTTCTGAGAGAGGAAGAGAAGGGCAATAGAAATGTACAGCTGAAGGAGCTGCCTGCATTAAATAAGCTGTGGCGGCAGCAGTGTTTCCTAGGCTAGAAAACCCCCCCCCAATATTTTTACCACGTTTCTTACTCAATGTTACTTTAATGGACTGAATAAAGTGTTGTTTCACAAGGTCCTCCAGAGAACGACTATTCAGAGGCACTTAAAGATGTGCATTATGTTGGGACGTAAATGGGTTTCAGTATTGAAGTCAGTCAAATGCCCTTCCCCCAAAAACACTGATACTTCTGGGACAGCATTTAGCTTTTTATGCGAGTGGTTACCAGCTGGAAATTTTCTTTTCTCCTTGAAATTCATCAAGCAAGACCACCAGTTTAAATTAATTCTTTGATAGAAATTTTACACCTCCAGTATATCCGCCAAGTGAATACAAAACCTTCCTTGTGTGAGCTGATGAGCTTTAGGATCCTCAACTCATTATAATTAACCTCAACTCCACCATCAATCCACCTTCAAGGCCTAATTTGAAGCCTAATTTAGACATATTAGAGTCATGTTTAAGCTATAAAGATTTCACCTTGATGTTTGCTGATCCATTTTATAGCAGGAAAATATGTAACTCTGGCCATTGAATGAAGCCTGCTAGGGTTGAGGTCCATCTCAAACATTCTGTACCGATGTACAAAGTTCAAATGTTTATTTTTTTTTTAATCCCAGGCTGTTGCGTGCAACCAGTATGTGCTTTGAAATGTTTTTGTAACTGATATGTGACAGAAGTGTGTATTTTGTTCCAGGGCAGTACAGTGTTAGAGCTGTGGCGACATCTGTCCAGGCTTTCCAGCAAGTGTATCTTGCAATTCATGTTCCCTGCCAAAAACACGCATTTTTTTGTCAGTCTTTGCTGTTTTGACAGAACTCATTTAAGATTAATTTTAAACGTTATGCGATTAGCTGACCCGTTGCTCCTCCCCATTGAACGTTTCAAAACATGACAGAGCATAGGACAAGGGGCGGCTGTGGCTCAGAGGCAGAGCGGGGTCGTCCCCCAACCTCAAGAAGGTTGTTGGTTCGCGAGTCCCGCGGCTCCTCCTGGCCACGTGTTCGAGTATCTTGAGCAAGAATACCTGAAGCCCCAAATTGCTCGCCGATGCATAGGCATTGTGTGTGTATGTAGAGTTAGTTTCTGTTTCGATGGCTTTGCCATCCCGGCCGTGTGAATGTGTGTGAAAGGGTGAATGTGGCACGTAGTGTAAAAGCGCTTTGAGTGGTCGGAAGACTAGAAAGGCGCTATTACGCAAGTAAGGTCCATCCTTACCATTTACCATTTACAAATGGTGCAATTGAATATCCTGAGTAAAATTCCACATTATTAACAAAAATCCTGTTATAAACTAAAATGTCAGTCAAAAGAGAGGTTCACATGTTACAGGCTCTTTGAGAAAGAGCTGCAGCAGGCTGTGCAGCAGCGAGAAGATTTTTTAAATGTAATAAGAAATACAGCACAAAACTAGATGTTACCATTTGCGGTGATCATTTAAATGTATGATTCTGTTGAAGAAAACAAAGTCAGCTTACAAAAAACATTCTGATCTTAACTGAAGGTCGACTTAGTAGCTTTTACCAAAGCTTTCAACCAACTTCTTGGCCTTGATCAGCAGATGGAGCTTGCTCAGTTGTAGTATGGATCTTGACGACAACTCCATGACAAAAGAGAAAACTATGTATGCTAATGAAGACAGTGAGATGTAGTCAAAAGCTTTAATAAAAGATAGTGAGTGGACCTTGTTTCTCCCTCCTTTTTCTTACTACTGTTAAGGTCAAGAAAAAGCATTCACGTTTAAGTTTCGTCTTACAGTGTTATACTTACAATAAACCTTTATTGCTACTTTATGGTTGCAATCTAGATTACATTGATGGTCTCTTTCCTGCTAGTCCTAAACTTCCCTCAGGCAAATGTATGCATCTATGGCTTTTTGATGGACCAGTAGTGAGAGAGATTACGCTTTAAACCGTGGGACTGCAGACAACTGTCCTTAATCCTTGAGCAAGACATCAAACCTACCTGTGTTCATTTGTGATAACTATATATAAGTTCAGCTCAATTATTGAGCTGTAAATGCAATAGAATTTCCACTGCGGGGACCATATAGATTTTTATGGTGTGATGTGCTCTTGATTTCACAAATTAAACTCAGAGGTCTTTGAGTTAACATGGTGATAAAGGTCATTGTTCTTGCTGATAGGGATGCTGCTGACCTGCTGTTCTTTTGTTGCACCAGCTGTAGCAACATTCTTTGTAGAAGCCAACAGGGATGGACTTTAAAGTGTACGTGCAAGTGTGTGTGTATGTCCCCGGGGTGTGTTATTTAGGTTACTACAGGACAGAGTTGGACACCAAACAGTGCCATAGGCTGTAGTGGAGAGAAGGTTGAAACAGCTGAGCAAATGACCCTGTTTATCCAAAATAGTCATGCAAATTTAAACATGTGGCCTGATCTCAACTTGCTGTAATATCCATCCCTTGCCTTCAAGAGGACACACGTGATCAAATGTGGTTTTGGATCATACTTGAGCAACTGAATACTCATTCTGAGAGTGCTGAAAAGAGAGGTACATTGAATCTGTGTCAACGTATGGGGTTGCATACATAAGCTTGTTGAACATGCACCTCTTCCCATAATGAGACAGTGTACTGAGAATTCACCTCAGGGTCATCATGAGTGAAGGATACACTGGTTGTCATCCAAATTAGGGAAAAAGAAGACATTTGTTGGAGGAGCCTTTTGATTCTGACAGATGTTTCATGCCGTCATAGTTTTTTCAGTCCAGAAATATATTCTCTGAATGAGTCAGCCCCTAAAATATGACACAGCCACTATGTATAGTGGAGGGCTGATTGATAAAACCTTTCACTGCCTACCACCCAGTACTCAACCCTGCTCTGTCTCCCTACAGTCTGACATCACTTTTTAAGAGGAATCATTTTCAGCGAAGAGTACAGTACAGTTGAAGTTCAAGTGAATCATCAGAGGTCGGCATTAAGATTACAATCATTGTAGGTCAGATTCTGCTCTGAACCTTTCCTGCTCTGTCTTGTTCTCACGTTTTATCTTTTATATTAGAAGAAAACCGACAGTTTGGTGTTTTGTGTTTTTTTTTTATTTGCAGTCAAACAGGAAAAGGCAGACGAGAGCAAAACAAGCAGAGAGAGAAACAAGACGGGCAGTTGAATGTTTGCATCTCTCCTGGAGGCCAATTAGGTGTCTGCCAGGCTGTGAGTCTCCTGCTGCTGCCGGGCTATTTCATGGCAGGAAGATGTGGCACTCTAGCATGCCCATACTGTAGCACTCGCTGACTCATTTAACCCTGCGTGCTCCACATGGGAGCCCGTTCCTTCGCAAACACGTGCCAGTAGTGGGTGTTAAGTTATGAATCAGCGGATTATTTCCAGATGTAGTCCCACTTTAGAACATAAACTTTCCAAAGTTTCCAAAATATGTGTTTTGCTCCCACATGAGCAACAAAGAAACAAGTTTTGTTACAAAATAAGATTTACGTGAAATTCCACATTATACATGTTTATAGATCAACAGGATACACTTACCGTAATCTGCTTCATAGAAGAACGAGTATAGGTATATATCTATATAAAAAAAACTGCATATGTTGTTTAATTTTCTCTTTATTTTATTTTATTTTATTTTATTTTAGGCTATTCTAAATTACAATATTTGTATATGTGCTCTGTGTAGCATAAAGATGCTACCGCATTTTGCAACCCTGTGTTGTAATGACAAATAAATGACCTTGATTCCCCTTGACTAGAGCAAATAACATCTGTAGAATTCACTTTAAAATCACATGTTACTGACTCGACAATCCCGATCCAAAGCTCGGTCATGTATTTGTGTCTGCACACTACCACTGACATGTCAAAAGAATATTTTGTTTTACACCTGCAAGATTGAGTTAAGCCAAACCCGGCATCCTCTATTCCAGCCATCCGCACAGTAGTGTCAGTAGGTTATGAATGTCTATATTTAGAGCTGGTTGAGTGCTGTATCCCCTCCTCTGCCTCCCTTTTCAAACTGCAGCTAATCCACAGTGGCTCTGTCATCCCTGCAGCCAGGACACATTAGCCATTGAACACAACACAAAAGCACATGCAGTGAGCTACGTTACATTTATGTCATCTACGCAACCTGCTTCTGATCAAAAAATTCCCAGATGCATCAGTGTTTGTAGAGAACATTTGAACTGTACTTTGATTACTTTACTTTGCATGCAGGCCAACAAGCAGACAAAGCATAAATAAATATGTCATTAGTCATTGTTAGAGGGGGAAAAAATCCAATCCCTCAAGTTTCGTCACAATTTAGATCAGTGGTGTGGCAGTTATTGTCTTAAACAGTTTGAAACTTTATTTATAATAATGTCAGTACATATTTTTATTCAGGTTTTCAGCAAAATCAAAATCATCATGTATCTGAGAAACTTTTGGCGTTAAATTATAGTTTTCTCATTTAGCCAGTCAATGTGTCTCTGTAAGAATATCTGCATGTGTCTATTAAGTTAAACTTTATTCTGAGAAAATGTTTGACCTTTAGTTATGGACCACTGGACAGATCATTTCTATAATGAGCTCAGTGGTTATTTGTAGTATCAGCATATTTCTCATGAACATAAAAGCCTCAAATCATCTCAGAAGTGATCATCGAAGAGATTAAATGCATTTATTATCAGGCAGTTGATCTGTATCTACAATCAGATCCCTTGTAAAATGAAGTCCTATGTTGTAGAACGAGTTAGATGACTATTTCTGTACCAGAGTAAGTAAATACGATGGCGTTTGGTGATGTTGGCCTGTGTTTGATAGCAGGGAGGTTTGTTTGTTTCTATATGTCACGGTTCAGCTGTTCATGTCCTGTTGGCACGACACCGACATGGAAATTATCTTCTCTGTCTGTGTGTGGTGCTGCCTGCCTGGCTGGTGCTTTGTCATTGATCTTCCCATCAGAACTGTTAAGATACATCAGCTGTACTGTAATATGGAACAGTACAATGATCAAGGTACTGTAATGTGGAAAATAAAGCGATATCCACTTGTTCCGCGCCAGTCCAATCACGTACAAGGAATTTGCCTTTTACAATGAACCACAGGCTGGGTTGAGTTGTGGTTGTTGTTCTTAGACAGAAAGCATATTTTCAAAAATATTAAACTATAAAACCAAAAGCTTTATTTATATAGTAGGATTAAATTAAATTACATGATGGGATGTGCGATATAATGCAGATTGTAGAATCCTGAATACAGTACAGGTAAAACAAATCTTTCTTTCCAATTTCTTTCCATGTTTTCCATTTTTAACTTTTTCGATGTCCTGCTGTCAAGAACTTTCTCAAGAGTTTTTAGTCTATTCCAAATACCTGAAGCTGTGCCAGATTATGTTTTCAATTTGTCATGTCTTTACAGTAATTGAGTCTAATTGGACAGACTCCAGCTGGGTCCCTCTGTGTACTCAACAGGGCATGACATTTCATCCCAGAATTAAATTTGACATTGCAAATGCTTCAACATCCACACACATGCCAAATAAAAGCCTTGTTTAGCTCAGAAGCATCATCCAGTGGTTTCTATTTACTATATCATGCTCAACATTTCCCAGCACTTGGGTAGCTCTATTCCCCCTATCGAGGTTACTGGAACTGCAGAGAAAGAGGGGACAACAGAAAAGAGGAAATATCTGATCAATGCCTCAAAAAGAGAAGCAGAGAGTCCTGCGGTGTTAAAGAGACAGTATTGTTTTAGACATATCAGGGGGATGTGTCACGCTGTGGTTTTTCAGTTATAGGGGACAGTTTCAGTCATTACAGAAACTCAAACTAAGAGGATTCGAGCCCAAGAAGAGTTTGGGAAAGCAGCATCAGGGAATTCACTGTAGAACAGTTGCAGGTACTGTGTTTCTGGCTTGAATCAAAGCAGCGGCGGTGATGAGCAATAGTTGTATTACACTGTGTAAATGTGGTTTCATGTGTCACTGCTGCTTTTACAAACGACTGTAGGTGTGCGGCCTGCTGAAAGCATGTGTGTATGTGTGTGTGTAGAAACAACGCTTACAACATGTGAGCACCGGGGTAACACAAAGAAATTAGTAAATTTAAGTTTAAGAGCATAAATGAATGAAATTAACATTCTCAAATTTAAAAAGTGACTTCTAGTTGCTGCTAACTAGGTGTTTACATCACTTTTTATACAACCAATTTATACATCGACTTCATTAGATCTCAAGAGTCAAAAAGAGACTTCCTTGCGTTAAGTTTTTGTTGGTTTTGAAAGTCATGCAGCTTCCTGAAACCCATGTGCAAGATAGGTTCATATGAGTCAGCTTCTCTTTAGTAAAGCAGCGATAGTGCTTCTATAGTCAAAATATATAAGGAAGGTAACAGGTAAATAAGGAAGTGAACGTTCCCACGGCCTTAGATATTTATACCTATTAACCTCACTGTTATCTGCATGTCTGTGTGGGAGCGAGAGAGAGAGAGAGAGAGATTGAGAGATATAGAGAGTGAGCAGACAGGAAGTGATTCTGATTGGCTGAGAGCTGCAGCAGTGCCCCAACGCCATTCGTTCGGTCAGGTGGTGCTGTCTCTGACTCATTTCCCAGGGGCAGGGAAGGAAACCCTCCAGTCAGCGCTGCAGCCAGCCTCCCCCTCAGATAAATTATGCATCTCACTATGTGTATGTTTGTTTGTTTGTGTGTGTGTGTGTGTGTGACAGAAGATTAGCTTTATTGAGTGCTGTGCCGTGTGTGTGTTTTATCTACTTTGTAGTCCCCCCACTACTCAGTGCTGTAGTGTAGATTGTCTATTTTGAGCTGTTTTTACAGTAAAAGCAAGAATGCGGGGGAGGAGAACTCATTCAACCTTTTTCGAAGTATAAATGATGCATTGAAGGTCACAGGATCTGGGTGGAGGTGCTGTGCGGTCAGATGTATTCGTATAACACAGACAAGGCTCAAAGTGGTTTAAACAGGGCCGTGAGAAATTTGTAGGACGGTCTAGTTTTGTGGGTCTGTGTGTGGTAAAAGTGTGTATGTACATCAAGGCAAGCCTACTCACATATGTAGGATCTGTCTTTTTTTGCTTTTGCTTTTTTCTTTAAACCCCCAAAATGCAACTTGCTTTGAAAATACTGTGTGAAAATTGCATGTGTGGGTTTCCTCCTGCACTACAAAAATATTTAAGTCAGACAAACTGGAAACATACTGTCTAGACGTAGTTGCATTATGTCTTCAGCTGGCAGAATTTTGAAATCAGTCCCTGGGAACATCATCATCGTGTAATGTATTGTCATTTTTCAACGGCAGTGGTTAACAAGCCTCTAGTAAGCAATTTTTAAAATACCTCCCCCTACACCTCATTTAGCTTAAGAAGGTTCTGACTAGGTGTTGGCTGATCATGCCACACACCATCATGATCACACATAAAAGCTGTGACTGAAAAGCACAGTTATTCCACTAAATATACATTTTCAACGTACACAATAAACATTTTGAATGAAAATATTATAATTATAATATAATTAAAAATTGCAATAATTCAAAAAAACTAAAGACTTTTTTAATATTTCAGATGTCATAACAATGCTACTACTTAGTACTTGTAAGTCAAAGAGTGTCCTCTATCCTGCAGAGCTGAGTTCCACCCTGATGGAGAAGATGCAGGCCCAGGAGATGATGAGCGGCCTGAGGATACCGGAGATGGATGAGCTCGGCCAGTTCTTTCGCTCCCTGCCGACCTCCACGCTGGTGGGCATCGGCGCTCTGACCGCCGTGCTGGCTTATTGGTTGGCCACCAGACCCCGCCCCATCAAGCCACCCTGCAGCCTGCTGCACCAGTCCGAGGAAGTGCCAGTAAGACGGCGCACACAAATAGATTCATAGATGCATTCATAAGTATATTAATATTGGTGTTAGGGTAAACATGGACACAAGCACACACTCATTTCCAGACACACCAAGTGGATCATTTGCACTTCACTTCTTAAAAGTCCTATCTCTGTCCCCCAAACGGTGCTCTCTTACCATCCAGCTGCCAAAATCCAAATGAGAGAAGTCAGAGTTGATGTAATAAAATGCTGATACACTCATTTAGGGCACCTTCAGTTGTTATTGTGCCCTCACAGCAATACGCTTCATGAGCAGGATGGAGTGCTTTGTGTTTGTTTGTTTTTTCCCCCTGGGTTTTACCTGTCAGGCCACATATGTGCTGCCCTAACCATCTGAACAGTGAAGCTTGACAGCAGCCTGAGAGGAAGACCTGCCGACACTACCGCAATCTCCTCTGCATGTTCTTTGTACTTTGATTTATACTTTGATTAAAGAGACACTAAATTTGAGCAACAATCAAATATAAGACAGTAAAGGACAGTTCAGTTAAGATTATCTATCAATAAGTGTCTTTATTAGTGAAAATCTACACCTTTGCCACACACAGACACAAGACAATACACAAATATTTTACAAAATGTGTGCAAATGCTTGTTTGGAGCATGCCCACAAGCTGTGGATGCAACGTGCCATCGGTTACACCTATTGTGGTTCACCTTAACCACCATCCCCAACCTTACCAAACACACACTCTGTTTGTCACACAAACACACCACAGCCCTTTGCCTTCTCGCCGTGACAGGTGAGACTGGCACCATTTGTCATGAATGTGAAACTTCTTTGAAGGCTTGTTGTGGCTATGAGGTTCTTTTTTGTTTTGGTAACCTGAGAAGGTGTTAGACTGTAGTAAGACTACTTCAAACAGGTTGAGACGACATCGCATGACAAGACGCACGAATACACTGGCAGGTTTCGTAACACGCCAGGCTTCATAAATGTTTTAACCTAAATGACTCATTTGCAAAAAGGAATTTGCTTCAACAGTTTTTTGTCTTTATGAGAATGAACTCTAATCACCCAGAATGCATCAGTTATGTACACACTGGGGATCACAACAAAGCTCAGCTCAACTCAGCAGCACAGATATTTTGATATGCATTTGTGAGCTAACAAAACACGATAATCCATTTTTTGTTAGCTCACAAATGAAAAGGAAAACTATTCTTATTCTCCCTCAGGCTTTGGTATCCATCAACACGGCCTTTATGATGGAGAAGAATTAGAATCTTGTTTTTACAAATTATCTTTTCAATTTTATTACCAACCCCCCCTCGAGGTTAGTGAAAAAGTTGTGAGAACGATTTTCACTGTTCCTTTGTCTCCCCTTTTGCGTCAGCATGAAGATGGAGGCCGCAGGTCCATGATGGGTGACAGCTCCAAGCTGCTAACTCATTACCATGACGATGCCAAGACCATGTATGAGGTCTTCCAGAGAGGCCTCCACATATCTGGTGGGTTTGATGTGAGGTGGCAAATAGGCACTATTTAGTGTTACAGACATGTGCTCTTTTGTCATCACACACCACACACAACTTTTCAAACTTCTAGACGTACAGTAAAAGAGTACACACACACACACACACACACACACACAGAGTAATACTGTACATTACTTGTCAATTATATTAGACACGTAAGCAACCCTGTAGTTGCACAGTCTGACAATGCTGTGGTCTGACCATGAAACATCCAATCATGTCCCTACTGCTGGAGGTAAAATGAGTCCTCTGGTTGTCATCGTTGCTAACAGTAACGGTAAGCTCTGAGTAAGTGACTAAGTGACTGACTCAGAATGCAAAGACATTACTATCTCAATCATCTTTATCTTCAGAGGTGACTCACTTATAGTTTCTAACTTTTTCAAACTATTTTTAGAATAATTATACGATTGTCAATGAGAATGGAAGTGAACGATTAGTTACGTAAGTTAGAAGATGTCCCATTAAAAAGTCAAGCATTTGTCTACAATACACTTTGCTTTTGGTGATTTATGGATATTCACCAATAAAATAAATTCAAATGGTGATCAATTAATTTGAAATAGTAAAGTTTGTAAGCTTTAAACCTGCAGTAACTAGTAAAAAAAAATATTATGGCAAGCTGGGCCCCCAGTTGTGAACACGTTGACAAATCATCACCTTTCAGGTGGTATGACGGACTTGTTAGCAAATCCAGCAGTTATGGAGCAACAATATAATTCATTTGGAGTCCAATATCATTTTTCTTTTATCTCCACCAACTCCAGATAAACATATAAGGGTCGTTAGCTGCTCCTCTATGTTCACCAGGTAATCGGTAACTGTGTCTGTCTGCGGTTTGGTGCTGAGCAGGTAGTGCACTGTGGGTTTTTAGAGCTGGGGTGCTAAAAACAGCTGCCTGCTGTGACAAAAAAAACTACATCATGAGAACAGTGAGAGCGAACCAAATCAGTAAAGTTGTGGCTGGACAGCTAAACAAGGAGCTGATACCCGTTATAATGCTCCATAAAGCCGAGGAGAGCTGCAAATTCCGGTGATAATACTATGTAGGTTAATCACTACAAGTGACCTGTTTCACATTGTCCAATTGTGTTACATTGTCATTTGATTGATTGTTATTATAAATATAATCAGCACTGCTATCATATATCATAATATATTTGTAGTACTATGTCCAACTGGGAAGGTTCTCATCATAAATATTTATTTGTTCAGACTTTGATGTCTCACTGTGTTTTCAACAGGTGATGGACCTTGCTTAGGCTCGCGGCTCCCTAACCAGCCTTACAAATGGATGTCCTACAAAGAGGTTAGTGACATTCAGGGGACATCGTATCTTCACAACGACAGGTACAGTCCTAGCTGCGCACTTGCTGCAGGGACCCAGGGTTCGAGTCCGACCTGTGTCCCTTTGCTGCGTGTAATGCCCTCTCCCTTCCCCTATTCCTGTCACTCTTTTGCTGTCACTATCGATTAAAGGCAATAAAAGCTTAAAATTATATATATATATAGATATCTATCTATCTATCTATATATCTATCTATATATCAATATATCAATATATCAATCAATCTATCTATCTATCTATCTATCTATCTATCTATCTATCTATCTATCTATCTATCTCTCTCTCTCTATCTA
>NW_023339763.1:7848750-7848999 GCF_004916995.1 Morone saxatilis | reverse complement strand
AAAGAGAGAGAGTGGTGGAGGTAGGGAGGGGTGGGTGGGTGTGGTGAGAGAGCGCAACGTCTGTCGAGCTGAGGGTGGTGTGATACGGAGGCCAGCCAGGCCCAAACTAGGCCAAAACGCATCTCGCTGCCTTCCCCTTGCTTGCCTCAGCTTAATCTGGCCAGCGGCAATGGGAAGGTAATCACTAGTTTGCACAGGGTGATGTGATATCTGCCTGAGGACCCTTGACATACCACACACACATACACA
>NW_023339763.1:7846896-7848723 GCF_004916995.1 Morone saxatilis | reverse complement strand
ACACATATACACAGACACACATCACACCTCACCGGCTTCCTGGCTGCCTCCGACGCCTTTGTAAGTGCCACTGCCTAGACCACAGCTGCTTTAACCCTTCTGCAATGCAATGACAGTTTAGATCTCTCTAGCTTTTGCTTGCTCTGTATATCTCTTTTTACTTTTGCTTTACACTGGTGAACCTTTGTTATACATATATATATATTTTATATATAACAATCCTTCCTGCTTAATTCATCCCTAGTGCTTCTTTCCTCTGCAGCTTGTATCACTATCTGATTTTATTTCATGAACGATAACTGCAATTACCTGTTGTGCTGCGTTTCACTTCAGAAAGGGGAAATGGCTGTTTCACTGGGTGTAACGGTGTCTGTACAATTATGCTTTAGTGGCAGTGACAGGAAGAAGTTGTGGTTAGACTCCTTGAGTGTGTTCTATGTAGAGGAATGGCACACAGCGATAAAAATGAGTGGTTAAGAGTGAAAGACTAGGTGCTGTGCAAGGCTGATAAAGCATTGGAGGTTAAAATAGCAAAAAAAAAAAAGATGGAGTGCATTGAAGTGAGTGAAGGAAACTTAAACAACAAGAGAAGAACAAGAGAATGCAGAGTAGGATGTCTTTAAATAGAGTGCGGTAGTGAGGTTACTACTGGTCATCCGTCTCTGTGCTAATAGGCTGTAATCTCCCCACGCTGGACTCTAATCATTGGTGACGGCCGTCAGATGGACCGATGGGGTGGGACTAAAGGACGAAGGGTTGCATTTCCTCCGCTTTAAGCCTCAGAGGTCACAGAAAGTCTAGCTGGCCCATTCACAAGCCTTCATCCCTGCATAGCTTGCAGTCCTCATGCTGCACCAAAATCTTTGCTAAGTGGAATCTTCCTGAGAGAGGAAGAGAAGGGCAATAGAAATGTACAGCTGAGGAGCTGCTGCATTAAATAAGCTGTGGCGCAGCAGTGTTTCCTAGCTAGAAATCAATATTTTTACACGTTTTTACTCATGTTATTTAAATGGACTGAATAAAGTGTTGTTTCACAGGTCCTCAGAGAAGCGACTATTCAGAGGCACTTAAGATGTCATTTGTGGGGACGTAATGGGTTCAGTATGAAGTCAGTCAAATGCCCTTCCCAAAAATACTTCTGGGACACATTTAGCTTTTTATGCGAGTGGTTACAGCTGGAAATTTTCTTTTGCTCCTTGAAATTCATCAAGCCAAGAGCCACAGTTAAATTAATTCCTTTGATAGAAATTTTACACCTCAGTATATCCAAGTGAATACAAAACCTTCTGTGTGAGCTGATGAGCTTTAGGATCCTCAAACTCATTATAATTAACCTCACTCACATCATCCACCTTAAGCTAATTTAAGCTAATTTAGACATTTAGAGTCAATGTTTAAAGCTATAAAGATTTCACTTGCATGTTCTGATCCATTTTATAGCAGAAATATGTAACCTGGCCATTGGATGAAGCCCTGCTAAGGGTTGAGGTCCATTCAAACATTCTGTACCATGTACAAAGTTCAAATGTTTATTTTTTTTTAATCCAGCTGTTCGTGCACAGTATGTGCTTTAAATGTTTTTGTAACTGATATGACAGAGTGTGTATTTTGTTCCAGCAGTACAGTGTTAGACTGTGCACATCTGTCAGGCTTTCCAGCCAAGTGTATTTCAATTCATGTTCCCTCCAAACAGCATTTTTTTGTCAGTCTTTGCTGTTTTGACAGAACTCATTTAAGATTAATTTTAAACGTTAGCTGATACTGACCCCGTCTCTCCATTACGTTTCAAACATGACAGACATAGGACAAGGGGCGGCTGTGGCTCAG
>NW_023339763.1:7838382-7846796 GCF_004916995.1 Morone saxatilis | reverse complement strand
TAATATATATAAATATATATATATATATTAGCAGAAGAGTAAGAAATACGTATAATTTTCTTTGATGATCTATTCACAATTACGGTAACTTAAAAAAAATGAGATATAATTATTGGCATTCAATAACCTAGCTTACAAAAATAGAAGTAAACAGTATTAGTGCATTAGGTGCGAGGTGGAGGATATTTTCTGCTCTATGTGACCTTGTCTCTAAGAACTAGGAACAGTACTGATGTGGTTGGAACTCTACAAACAAGGTGTTAAGCCACATGGGCCAGATGACCATGCCTGGTGTTATTGTCGTTTTATAGATGAAGCATGATATAAATATAAAAACATCTATGACCGAACATGTGAGAACATGGATTTCCCTTTTTTCCTAAATCCTATCAAATCCACTAAACGAACCCCGACAAGCCTTAACAGAAAACTATTTCCCAAGACAGAAAAAGCAGAACAAAGTCATAAAATACAGAGTTTGTTATATACATTACATGAAGTAATCTTTATTCTTGGAGGTCTACTTCTGCATTTGTTTTGATTCTTTTTCCCCCACCTGGGTCCAATCAGCTGCTGTTACATCTGCCCACTCCATAGTAACGGCCCGGCGCTGAGCATCTGGGTTCAGGCCTTCTGCACCCAGGGCATGCCAACCCAACCCAACCAGGTTCCATGAGGAGTGTTTGCCCAGAACAGCCGAGGTGACGCCTTGTTTACTGTCCTTAACTATGCTGCTGTCTCTCACTCTGTCACTTTGTTTCTCACAGTCTTCTCTGCTTCACCATAGCACACAAATTGGCTCGGACAAAGATACACATAAACCGATTTCACCAGATGGTCTTTCATGGCTGAAGATGCGGATGTAAAGCACACGCTTGCTCAAAAATATGTACCACTTCTCTGAGCATCTTCACATGGAGATCCCCCTCTCATTATCACAAATGATTTTTGTGTTTAAAAAAAAAATAATAATAATAATAAATGTTATGGCTTGAATAGATATTAGTTGGCGTATACCTGCATGGTCTTAAAATATAACATCAATATAAGGAGTAAAAGTTAATCCTTTTGAACCTTTGAACTCTGGCTTGTGTCTTGATTGTAGCTGGATCATCTCAGAACTAGCTTGCTACACCCTATTCCATGGTGGTGGTTCCCCCTTTATGACACACTGGGCCAGACGCTATTTCGGTTCATCATCTAACACCTGGTAAGAACACACACATCCACACAGACAAATGCTAACTAGCAATCATGCCTAACACCCACCACAACACACCACACACCACACACAACACACACACACACACACAACCAGTATCTCAGGATGATAATCTCCTCCTAACCTAACCATTTTTTGAGTTTGGGATGTAAATAAATGACAAATAACCATCTCCTGTTTAAAACCCCATGGAGCTTCATATAATTGAAGTAGTATTCAACAGAACTCTTATCAGTATGGGGAAAAACTGTATGAAGCCAGTAGCTGAGCATAGCTTTTAGCAAGTAGGAAGCTCCACTCACGCGTGATGGAGAGCAACTAACAGTCAGTAGTAATACACTTGTGTTACTTCCTGGGTAAAAAGCCTAATTAAAGACTGAAAAAGCCATAGAACAGTCATAATGTGATAACTGTTCCTGGCAAATGTGTGACTATTGAGCCATTCATCTTATAAACTGTGCTTTTATAGACCTAAGTTTGTACTGTATGAACTGGACACTAACCACACATGCACTCAAGTTTTGTATTCCAACTATAGATTGATTAAGTTAACATTAGGATTAAGTTGATTATTTCAATCTTTGCAGTCCACAATCTCTCTCACATCTCTTTATTGAATCTGACATTTGATCAAATTTCAGCTGAATCCCGACTCCACATTTGTGTCGTTTTTGTTTTGTTTTGTTCTTTTTCGTTTCTTATTCCTGCTGATATTCACACAAGGGTGCGTGTGGCTCTTGTGTGCTTGTGTCATTTCAGCTGACATCATCCACGGTCATCTGTGACAAAAGTAGACAAAAGCTCAGGTGTTCTGGATAACGAATAACAAAAAGAAGGAGACTCCGGGCCTGCGAAGAATCATCCTGATGGATGCCTTTGACTAAATGCCCTTGTGGAGCATGGAAAGGCCTGCGGCACCGTCCACGGCAGGCCATGCAGAAGTCGAGGTATGACAAACATAGAGACGGTTTGGGTGCACTCAATTGGAAGGGTGGTGGTTCGATCCCCGGCTCCTCTCGCTGCATGTGTCCTTGAGCAAGATCCTGAATCCCAAATTGCTACTGCTGCTGTGCATTGGTGTATGACTGTGTGGGAATGCTTAGTTTCCGTTCTGGTGAGCAGTTGGCACCTTGCATTACAGCCACTGCCATCAGTGTATGAATGTGCCTCAATTGGGGAAGTGTGGTATGTAGTGTACAGCGCATTGTGTGGTCAAAAGACTAGAAAGGTGCTATTATATGTTTATTGAGGCCGAAAAAGTTGTCAGAGTGATCTGAATTACTCTTTAAAAATTAAACAGGCTTTTTTAGTGTGTTCTCCTGAGAACTCCTGGTTGTCAACAGCAGAATAAGAACTTGACAGATATTTACTGTAACTCAAGAAATGGTACTTTTACCACTTTTCCATCCCTGTCAGCTGTCAGCACTCTTAGCTTCATCTAAACACAAACACAATGTGTTTTATTTATATATATATATATATATATATAATTGTTTAAATTTTATAAAAAGTTGTTATATGTCAGTAAATTCAGGTTTTCAGGCAATGTGTCCTCTAGTGGCCATATCAACTACTGATTATTTTTTATTTCAATATAGTTACATTTTAGAAAAAGCCCAATTATTTTTTTAAACCAGCTGGACACTGTAGTTTTTAGCAAATAATACTATAAAATAAAAATATAATATAATAAAATAGAAGTACATTGTGCATTTGCCGGGGAGTATTTTCTGCTCTATTGATTGTTTATGGCAGCAGGACAGTATATGTGGAATTGACTACAGTGCCCATGTTAATGTTAATGAAGGAACATGTTGCCAGTGCAACACTGTGGCTCCTTGATGTGTTTTTAATTTCTGGACAGCCATGGAGCTCTATGGGTTAATAAGGAAAATATATTGTAATGCTGGCTGAGGCTACATTACTGCAGATAATTTTCATATCCATTCTTCTGTATGTCAGACAAACATTATTGTTTTTTCGCAAAGTAGATATTACCGTTAAACCGTGATTAACCCGAACATTCATGGTTAGACTGTCAGTGAAACAGCATTTGATTTAACTATGCCACCACAGTAATCGCAGCAGCAACTGCATACCTTTTTATAGTCTGCTAAAATCCAAGAGTCTCAACTATGCACAAGCCAGTCAAAACAAACTAAAGGTAAGATTTAATCAGCACAGACCTAAAAAAAAAAATCCATGGGCATGTTAGATGGCATCTCTACTCATGGTATATACAAGCACAAAATCACACACAGACAATACAAAGTGCAATAAAATTGACACATGTTGTTACGTCTCTATGTTTGAATTACAGTAATTTCACTGCTATTTTCATTCCTGTAATTGTTAATGCTTCATTAGTACAATCATAACAACACACATGTGAGACTGGTCCTGC
Source organism: Morone saxatilis (assembly GCF_004916995.1). Taxonomy (NCBI): domain Eukaryota; kingdom Metazoa; phylum Chordata; class Actinopteri; family Moronidae; genus Morone; species Morone saxatilis. The sequence continues at coordinate 7,843,170 of NW_023339763.1, read as the reverse complement.
AGATCATAGCTGTGTCTGTAGCAAAGGCCTATTTAAGATAAATGCAGATTTTCTTTCCCTTTCTTACTTTATTTCTGAATGTATCATAAACAGAAAGGATTTGTACACTTAAATCAAATGGTTTTGTAGCCAAATTATGATATTCCAATGAGTTGCAAAAAAAAAGACTTCACAGGAAAACAGTTGGCAGTCATTTAACATAGTACGTAACTTGCATTTTTCTGTGATGATCAGCCTCCATGGAAGTAGCTAAACTATGCCAGTGTGGTAGACGCCCAGTTTATCTTTGTTTACCGCGTGGCTTAAAAGAAATTACATGACTTATTGCAAGTGCTGGTAAACACAGACCCAAAATCACAAATTCAGTAACAAAGTGTGTGTGCACAAATGCTATTATGAATGCAGGAAGTTTGACACATTTATATTTCTAGAGATGGTAGAGATGTTTGTTTTCCATTAAAATACCACCACCAAAATGTTTGCCGTTTGGCAACCAGATGATGAGAGAGAAAACATTCTGTGGTCAAGATTGACCTATGCTGTCCTTGGTTTAGAAAACACTTATGATTTATGCATATGAAGTCCATTAGTCAATAAGTAATAGTTGTTTTAATGTTGTTTTTTCTTACAGGCTCTGGGCAGAGAGCACTACAGAAACCCTATAGTAAGTACTCATTAAAAATTCTACTATACATTAGTAAAAATACACTGTACAACATTTTTACATTTTTAATTCAATGATAGCAGCATGGCTTTGTCGGTCCATGACTTAATTCAGTTCAATTAAATTTAGTTTTATTTGTATAGTGCCAATTCATAACAAATAGAGCAGGTCTAGACAGTACTCAGAGATCCAACAGTTCCCAACATGAAGCACTCTGCGATGGTGGCAAGGAAAAACTTTAGTCCAGACTGAAATATCTCAATACTACATGATGAATCTCACTCTACTCTATGTTTATTTCTTAGCAGGAGATGTTAACATGCTAACACACTAATGAACATGGCAGACTTTGTCATTTTGAACATTTTAGCATGCTGATGTTAGCATTTAGTCAACAAGTCCAGCCTCACAGAGCCATTAGCATTGTTAAGTAAATGCTCTTTTTGGTGTAATGAACTCAGCACATGTAACTAAACTTGTTTAGAGACTGTTTAGTGATTAATGTAACAGCTAAAAATCTAATCTGTATCCTTCAGCATAATGTGTTGCTGATTGTTTTTTTTTTTTTTTTGCTGTTCTGTCCAAAATAAGTATCTGTAATGTGACAGATCGTTTGGCTTCACTCAGTTTGCTGTTGTTTACTGATAAAGCACTGAACATTGACAATTATGCCCCAACCCTCTGGCTACTGGGCATTAGCCAGCTAAGCTAGTATTTACTGTGTTCAACTAGGTGACAGCTTTTTGGCAACTTACACCCGGAGACTGCACGAACTACTACTGGTACGACGCCAGTGACTTAACGTTCCTTATTTTATAGTGACGTGTCAGTGCAGGTTTCTCCAGTTCCTCTCATGTTAAGTTGAATGTATGTCTAATGGTCTGTCTGATTTTCTCCACAGCCACCAGTACCGGATGACCTATCCATTGTGTGTTTCACCAGTGGGACCACAGGTAATGATTGTATGAATAACATACATTATTAGGGCCCGAGCACTGAACGTGCGAAGGCCCTATTGTAATTGAAGGAATTCTTATTTTTCCTCCTAAACAAACGCATATTTTGCGAGGCCTCAACATGCTTCAAGATACTCATTGAAACTCGCGGCACATGTCAGTCGGTGGCGAAAAAATTTTTGATATTTATGTGTCGGCTTTTCGTTTCGGCCACTACGTGGCGTCTACTTATTCATAAAAAGTGCGTTTAGGCTGGAAATAACTTCTGCATAGTTTTGGTCGCACATTCAAAAACCTGTATATCCACGCGTTCAGTGAATGGAGCTGAAACTCCCCATTGACTAGGCCATGCCCACTTCCTTCAAAATTGTTTCAGTACAGGCAAAAAAATGGTGTCTGATAAAAGTTGTGCTATTTGGCATGTACGTTTGAAGGGCGTGCCGTGGCGGCCGTCAAAAGTTGGCCAGGTTGAATCGAATCTCAAACTGTGATGCATTTCCGGCATTTAAGGGCTTCTGGTTTTAACTAAACTCCTCCTACAGATTTTATCAGATTTGAACTTCAAATTCGATCACTGCAATCTAGACACATTGGGATCAAAAGTTGTGCTATTTGCGACTTACGTTTAAACCGCGTGCCTGTGACGACGTGGTCGAATTCCCCACCAATTGGCCTAAAACACTTAGTACTCATATCTTCCAGTACCCTGAACACGTCCTCAAGCGTACATGGTCCAATCTCAGTGGAAACTTCACAGCGTTTGATAAGGAGTCCGCCCTAAACACGTTCATGACAATATTCAGAACTATAGTGATAGCGCCACCTACTGGCAACAGGAAAATAAGCGCTGCATGGCAACTTTTGATCTGATTTACATGAAATTTTCATGTTTTGGTCTGCACGTGTAACGCCTGCACGTGACGCGGACACAGCACACCCCGAGTTGCGTGGAGTGCGAGGGCCCGTTCATTGCTGCTTGCAGCTTTAATTTGTGTTTGTGTTTGGAATTCTGTTTTTATTAAACCGCTTCTCCTCGAGCAACAGTATGTGCAAAATATTTCCCATACTGCATCATGCCAAGCCAGGGAACAGTATGCCCCAATTTAATTAGCTGACAACCACACCTTTAACAAGGCTTCCCTCGCGAAATCTGTCCAAACAATGTTTTCACTTTATTATTGCTCTTGCATGTCTACAAAGGGACATGATCACTGACCTGATACTGCTCTCTTAAATTCTAGTCAAACAGTAATATGCTCTCTGACTCATCAGTCTACTCTTTGTTCTCCTTGTTTACAAGTTATAAAAAGGTCACTTAAGATTTGAACGGCAGGTAACTTTGAATTCAAACAATTTAAAATGCCAATAAATGACAAGATTTTTGACTGATCTACTATTCTTATTCTGCATTATTTTGCTAACGGGTTGAACAGAACAACCTGCTGATGACACACCTATTCCAGTCAGTACCAAATTCCTTTCCAGGCCAAAGCAGTGATATAGCAGTATTCATTAACATGCATTCATTAATTTTCCCCTCAAGAGTGCTGATAAAACCTTGGGTTCACAGATAAAACCTTAGGCTGGCTGCAACATCAGTTATCTGCCCTTTGCTTTTTATCTGTCAATCCCATGTGGACACAGCATGTCACTAACACTGTCAGGATTTGCCAGTACAAACTTGGATTACCCATTACCGCACTCATGACGACATTGGGTGTTGTCAATGAAACATTTAATTCAAAATAATGATAAAACAAAAGCTCTAAATGTCACACATGAGACATGAAAATGTTTTGAGACTTTGATATGCATGTTCAAAAAATAATTCAGTAACTGAATACTGTGACTGCACAGCACACTTTGAAGCATAGAAGTTCTTTTAAGGTTGGGTTTGTGAAACAGAGTAGTTCGCAGGAATCAAAAATCTGTCTGAAATTCGATATATGGGCATTTCTGTGTAATGCATTTTCTTTGATAAGAAAAACACCATAAAAAAGTAAAAGTACAACAGGGACACTCTCTTATAGCTGGGATTATGATGATTTTTGGACTTAAAAATGGATCAAATACTGTTTTACGAGGAGAGAGGGAGACAAGCATTTACTGTAAATGATTCCAGTTTCTTCACAGCAGCAGAGTGACATAATAGCAAGAGGATAATTCCTTTGCATGACCTGAAATTCCAAATGGCAGCACATTCAGAAGGCACCACTGCTTTTGCCAGAGGTCTTATCTCACAGCAGCAACAGCCTCTGAAATCAACAGACAAGGGGAACAAAAGGAGGGTTATGTGAGGACGCACTGGTGTCAGTTTACAAGTGACATCAGCTGTAGCTAGCCAGTTGAGGGTCCACTGAAAACGCTGCCACCTGCAGGCTTTGAGAGAGACATGCAGCCATACAAACATGGGTTTAAATTTCCACAAATCACTCTTGATTTCCTGAGAAATCCCTCCATCTTTGTTGCAACATCTATTCAGCTTTGAAGCTCTAAACCAGCATTGCCCACACACTGTGGGAAACAGATGACATGTCTGGAAAGAGGAACTTAAAAGTCATTGCTTCATATACTTTAGACTACTGTGTGTGTAGAAAGGTCTGAGCAATACTATTACGGCAACTTGGTAAATGTTAATTTTAGCCTGTTATAGGAATTGCAAACAAAATGACTATGATTCAGGATTTTTTTTTTTCACACTAAAAGTGCTGTTTATAATTGTGACATAATAGATTTCTAATTTTGCATGGCTTCAAACCACAGTCTGGTAATTTAAGTATTTATTTAAGGCAAAGATGTTGTCCATCAATGCAGGTTTTAAAATAATGAAACTTTAGGAAAACTCACCTCAGTTGAAATAAATTATATTATTTTTTTTACCCCACACCATGTTCTCAGTCTGTATCCTACAGTGTGTCTCTGCTTTGTGTATCCCACCTGATTGTACACTATAGTGCAAAAACTATATATAAATGGTCCTTTGTTAACACAAATCCTTCCTGGGTTCCAAGACATTACTTGTGATTCAAATTCCGAGGAATTTCTTTCAAAACCCTCTTTTTTTCCTGATCAGATTTTGTTCTACCTTTGGATGACTATGTGACTGTGGGTTAGGTGAGGAGAGTTTCACCTCTTTGATGTCTTGGTGTGTGTGTGTGTGTGTGTGTG
>NW_023339763.1:7837458-7838282 GCF_004916995.1 Morone saxatilis | reverse complement strand
TTTTTTTTCTTTCTGCTTACACAGGAAACCCAAAGGGAGTCATGCTCACCCATGGGAACGTGGTGGCCGATTTCTCAGGTTTCCTCAAAGTGACAGATGTGAGTGACCTGCTCTTTGTTAGTGCTTTACTCAGGACATATTTTATAGCAATCCATACACTTCCTTTCTGGGAGGTTTAATGAAGACCTCTGACTTTGCGGAGTGATTCATCAGTCTAGTTTTCTTTCTCCTGAAACCTATTTTTCACAAGCTTGCCAGCTTGCAGGATCATTTTTTTTTTACAATCCTCTAAATGTTTCCTTCGTTCTGTCTCTTCCAGAAAGTCATTTTCCCCAACCAAGATGATTGCCTCATTTCCTTCCTGCCACTGGCCCACATGTTTGAGAGACTCATTGAGGTAAATGGACTGTTTGACCACAGGAATGCGATAGTTATGAGTTTCAAGATGTTAAGAGGACGATACACAGCATCTATAGTGGGCGTTAATTTGATACTATTTTATGTGGGGGAGGGAGAAAAAGAGGAAGGGAGAGACTGTTCTCCATTTTCCTCTCCTTTTCTTTAGTTTTGCTTTCCAACTCTAAGGATGATGCCATACCTTCCTTTTACAGCCATTAGTATGCATGTTGCATCATTTTCTAGCACACTAAACCACACACACTTGCACATGTAAATGAGTAAATGACCTTCAGTCTAAAATCTGTGTTATCTGTAGCTGGTCACTTATCAGGTTTCACCTCTATTGTGCCTTCTACCATATTTGAAAGATGACATATTTAAGTGTATTCATTTGGTGAAATAACACTAGAGAGCTTTACATGCTG
>NW_023339763.1:7832891-7837356 GCF_004916995.1 Morone saxatilis | reverse complement strand
GCCAGGAGCGGATCATGACATTTGGTTCAGTTTTTGCTGGATTAGTTGGAATGGCAGAGGAGTGGGAACATGCACCATTGGTCCATGCAGTGTCTGAATTTTACAAATAATCTACTGTTCAAATGTGGAAAACTACTTTTCAGTTTCAGTTTTAGTCAGAAAGCTAAATTAATTCCATTCGTCCCACAGCACTGATGCCAGCAGGGAACTTTCCCTGTCTGCTTTGTCGTGCATGTGCATGTTTGCTCCTGTAAAAACCCAGTAAGAAATCTGTTTTTAGTACATGTTTAAGAACTTAGGGTTTTCCTCCAGAAATATAGCTGTACACAAGTTTTTCTGAATCCCTCCTCCTAATTACAGGAAACAGGGTTGCCTTTTACATGACATCAGGTAACTACAGGTTACCTGCATCTACATAAACTGAATGACTTTTTTAATTTTAATAACATTCAGCGCTGCATTTCCAAACTAAACCTTAAAGACGAAAAGGATGGCATGTCGTCCTGATACATTTCTGCGTCCTGACAAGGACAATTTTTCCCCTCAGATACAAGAAAACACACATGCAAAGCGATACCCACATCACACAAAGACATAAACAGTAAAGGTTGCATCAGGTTATTTAAGCGACCCTTGGTGTTTGTGTCTGCTTAGTCAGCTGTCAAAACCGCAGTCTACAAGAGCACCTCGACAACAATACTCAATCACATGGCACACGAGAAATATCAGCAACTGTAACAACCCTATAGCCCACCCTTGCCAGTGTTTCCTGTTTTGTTTTTTGTTTCTTATCAGTTTTTTGTTTCTTGCAGTGGTAGTTTGGTCAGCTTGCTCATTTCACTTCATCCTTCTGAGAACAAATGAAGGGCACGTTTTATTTTGAGAAGAAAACGTGTTCCTTGATGTTCAGGATTTGGTGTTTCCAAAACAGAACTGAATATGTAAACTAAACCACTTTAGAGTTTTAGTTTCATGCCAGCAGGTTCCATGCAAGTTTTTACTAAGTGGAGGTCTGGAGGGTCTGGAGGATTTTTCCTGAGGATCTGTGAAGCCAATTCCTGTCAGTCAAAGGCTCTGGGTGTTTGTTTAGACGAAACAAACTGAAAGAGGTTGTGCTGAGACTGCATTTTCATCTCCTTCAGTTAATCTAAACCTTTCTGAACCCTTTTAATACTAAATCTAAGGTATTGTTATTTCATTAAGCGGATCATTAAGTATATATATATATATGTGTGTGTGTGTGTGTGTGTCTGTGCCTTCATGTATGGGTGTCATTTGCCAACTGGGTTGCATCAGGTTGAACCAGCCTGGTTTGTTTGCCTGCAGCAGCTTTGTCGGCAGCGTGAGAGGCAGACACAGGAAACCACCTAACTTCCCCAGAAAGCAGAGCATCAGATCACACAATAGAAGCAAGTTCAAAAGTCACACACAATCGAGACACGAAAACACACCACTCAATATCTCACACCAGTGATGTCTCAATCAAAGAGAAAAGAAAGGGCGGACCTTGTGCTTCACCCTATACTCAGATGACTTTGGAAACAAGAAGTTGGTCACATTAGGTGCAATTTTTCACAGCCACTTGACTGCAAAATGTGTGCTGAGTGTATCCTCAGTCCATGTTCAGTCTGTGGAAGTGTCACATGCAAATGACCTGTAAAGGGGTGTGTGGTGCTTCTGTGTGTGTGTGTGGGGAAAAAAAAAAACACACACTCGACATACAGTTAATCTCATTAAAAATATCTTTTGTATTTGCACTTGTCAGTTTATACAAGAGTCGTTGCAGTTTGCAAAACACACAGTTTTTTCGGTTGTTGATTTGAGTCAGAGTTGTTCAAATGTAACCAGGAGCATCAGTCATATCTTTTACCCCCTGGGTGCAGCATCCTGAAGTAGAAATGAGTAGTAGCCAGCAGTCAGCGCTTTTACTGATCATTATTAGATGATTACTGATAAATGAGTCACTTCTTCTGCTCCTTACTTTATTTAATCCTGTGTGAGTGCTGGCATCTCCTCTCATGTATGAGTGTAACTCTCGTGCTTCGACATATACAGTAGAGTGCCTTGTTGCACAATCAAACAAGTTCAACTCAATTCATTTCAGTTCACTTGAAAGAGACAAAAAACAAAGTTGTCCACCTTTCACCTGGCTTAAATATTTTAAAATGACTTTTTACATTTTATACTTGTACTTTTATTAAATGAAGAATCTGAGTAATGAGTACACTGATAGAAACAAAGAACAGCTTCCACACTATACTCTTTATTTTAGCTTTTTTATAATATAGTACAATAAAGTGTGTACGCATCGAAGGTTTCTAAGAATCATTCACATATTTGACAAAAACAACATTAATGGAACAATTTCTAATACATCACAAAGTAAAACAATGAAACATATATGCAAACAGGGATCCTCTTTTGGTTCAGTGACACCAGATTTGAGAGTAGGAGAATGGGAACCTTCACGATTTACGACAAGCATGATGACTGATACACAAACGGGTATTTCACAAGAATGATCAACGAGTGGTCATAGGTTTATCAGTAATTCACTATTTGTGATGTATCAATTATTCAGTGTATCACACAGTAAAGTTTAGTGCTAATATGGCCACTGAGTAATCCACCGGATTATGTACAGAATCTTATAAATATAAAGGTTTTATTTTTTTCTGTCTTTATCTGGGCCCTAATGCACTTTGAACTATCGTTTTGAAAAGTGCTACATGAAAAAAGTTCACCTCCATGAATTGCTATCAACTAAGTTTCATCTAAAAACTGAAATCTGTGTTGGGATGTTGTCTGTAAAAGATACCCGATCGCTAATAGCATTAGGCTCATTATTTGTTTGCCTGTCTCCACAGTCGGTGGTGTACTGCCATGGAGGACGGATTGGGTTCTATCAGGGCGATATCCGTCTCCTCCCAGATGACATGAAGACCCTGCGGCCGACAATTTTCCCTGTGGTGCCTCGACTGCTCAACCGCATGTACGACAAGGTGAGATGAACAGATGAAGAAAAGGCTTTTGAAAGAAAGTGTTATTTCCTTGTTCTGCTGGCGATGAAGCCTGTATAGTTAATTTAACTACAATCAGCTGTGACTGATGATGTGGTTACTGTTTAGAAAAGACTCCTACTCTAAGAGGGATTTGTGGTTTTAAAATCTAGTAAAATTGGTTACCACTGCCTTTATGAGTCATATTAAGCTCTTTTTCATCCAGTACTGTAGCTGTGGTTTAGGGATACAGTGAAGTGCTGCCTAATTGGCTGTGAAAGTCTGGTTTTCCCAGAAATGCATATTGTGTAATAAAAAACTTACAGAGAAAAATGTGAGGAGAGCAATGGAGTTTTGGCACTTACGGTGGTGTTAGGTGAGGGCAAATTATTTACATATATAAATTTACATGTTTGTAACAGCTGGAACAGGAAGCCACTGTACAAATATTTGTATAATGTCTTTGTCTCGTCTGCAGATCTTCAGCCAGGCTAACAGCCCGTTGAAGCGTTGGCTGCTTAACTTCGCTGCCAAGAGAAAAGGTGCTGAAGTCAGCAGTGGGATCATTCGCAGTGACAGCATCTGGGACAAAATCTTCTTCAGTAAGATACAGGTAAATAGTGTTTCCTGTCCCTGAACTAACTGTGGCCACTCTAAATACTACCACTGATAATTTGATTAATTTCTGTAATGTATTAGTAAAGGAAGGCCCTTTATATTTCCTAGACTTTTGGCAAAGTTAAGGGAAATTAAGCATCTTACTACTGCACTCCGGGAATTTCTAACTGTCTGGCCCAAAGAGTGGTGGCACAAGTTCATGTCACACCTGTTTAATACTCACTTATTGCATAATTTTTGCATCAGCAAAGGCCTTGTTTGTTAGTTGTTGTTTTTTTTTTACAGATTTTCACTGAAAATTTTATAAAAAATAAAAAAAGGAGCAAATTATGTGCTTGAACACACCCTGCAAGAATTCACTGTTCACTGTAAATTACAGTACAAATGGGGAGAGAAGTTTATTAAGCACCAGAATTTTAAAACTAAAAGTTATTACAAAACCGTAGGATCATGAGAGTTGTTGTCTTCATTTTTAAACAACCACCACTGCCAATGCAAATCTATCTGACATGACTCAGGCTGAAATCATAAAACAGGATACAGGATACATTATGAAGGAAGTCTGCGAACGTAAGTAATAAAACTTTAATACACTAACTCGTCCCTTTTTCCCTGAAGTTATAGCAACTAGAGGCTAAAGGTATATGACGCCATTTACAGGCAACCAAATGAAACACGCCGTTACCTTGACTAAAATTACGGACTGGGTTTGAACATTGTTAAAAACATTCGGGCTATTGGTGTAATATGTAACAATGTTATATGTTTGTTCAGTTGTGTACAAATGTTTTTAACAATGTTCAAACCCAAGGTCCGTAATTTTAAGTCAAGGTAAACGGTCCGTGTTT
>NW_023339763.1:7832411-7832866 GCF_004916995.1 Morone saxatilis | reverse complement strand
TTCAAATTTTGTATTTCTCTATAATATATAATAAAAATAATGACGGAGTAAAGCAAAACATCGAAAATAAAAAACATTGAATTATTCAGAGTTGAATAGGCAAAAATGCAGCCAACTGCTTCATCAGGAGTGTGGGGTTTGTTTAGTTTTAATTGATATTAAAAGTGATCAAACATCCTACTAACGGTCATCAGATTGTGGTTCAATTGTTGCAAAATCCTGATTGGTTCTCGGAAATACATGACATAACATTTTCTAACCAGACCCTGTCGCCTTAAAACAAGAAGAGTTCAGAGAAAGTAGAACAAGAAACAGAAAATGCTTGCGTAAAATGACATAAAAGAACAACAAAGCAGTTCAAACTTTAGCAGAAAATTGAGTGTTCATGGACCCCATTAATTTAATGAAAAAGACACTCACATACCCAAGTCCAAGTCCACCTTGGACCGAAAACA
>NW_023339763.1:7824776-7832400 GCF_004916995.1 Morone saxatilis | reverse complement strand
AAAATTCCACACACCAAATAGCTCCTGTAGAAAAAATATTTATTTTGCAAGTGATGTTTCAAGCACAAGGTTCTTCCTCAAACTTTGTCAAAGTCATGTTGCACTCCATTGCAATACATTGCCAAGTGAGCTGATTAATAAAAAGGCCTTTAAAGCTAATTTTTTAAGAAACCTAAAACAACTGCCAATAAATTCCTGGATGTTGTGTTTTTGTTTTTTTTTGGGTGGGGTTATTTACATTATTTTAAGAATGTTTTAAGAAAATAAAGCCCCCTAGTGTAATTTAATGTGTTCCCTGTCTGAAAAGGCCAGCCTGGGAGGGAAGGTGAGGATGATTTAAACAGGGAGCAGCTCCTACCTCGCCCAGCTCTGGATTCCTTAGAGCAGCTCTGGGATGCCAGGTCAGACACACACAGCACACACACACACACACACACACACACACACACACACACACACACACACACACACGTTAGCTATTCTTGTGGGGAAGTGACATAAATAATTCTTTAGGCTCTAACCCTATCCTTAACCATTGCAACGCTCTCAAAGCGGTGTATTCAGATGCTGTTGGGAGTGGTTTTCAAGGAAAAAGCTATGAGAACCCACTGTTCACTACCTGCTCTGCACCAAATGGCTGAGAGGTACAGTTAGCGACTAGCTGGTGCTGAGTGGAGCATTTAGCAACTAAAGATATGGCAACAGATTCCTGCTGCTGCCATTCAAACCTGTGGAGTAGGGCTTAGCTGAGTGATATGATGCAGCAGTGAGAGAGGGGGAAGGTTTTGCATAGGTTTGCACAGGTTTTTCCTACTGCAGCTTAAGAAGTGGGGATCAGACAAAAGGTCCTCACTTTCAGGTCTAAAACTATGTACAACCGGCACACAGAACATGCACAGATACACATGCTTATAAACAACATATCCACACACAAATTTAATATGTGGGTGCATTCAAGTCCTTCACACACCCCTCTTCTCAACAACATCTGTGTCTGTTCGTAGGTGTACGAGGCGTACGGCCAGACAGAGTGCACAGCTGGCTGCACCTTCACAACACCTGGAGACTGGACTCCAGGTGAGTCTCAGCGTTTATGCAACAGGCCTAGAAAAGAAAGACGAATCTTTATCTCTGAATTACTCTGTGAACTTGTGAACTTGTTTACTTGACTAGAGGCTGAGTTCAAAGGTCTGAAAATGACATGGTTCAGTTATGATTTTAAGGAATAAATAACTCTGATACTGGAATATTGTTTGATTGACTATGCACTGCACTGTGGGGTCACAGATAATGCCACAGCTGCTCAGACACTCAGAAAAAGGAGAGGCCTGGAAGGGTGAGACAGATAGAAAAGAAAGAGCTGTGAGGCCACATTATTAACAGACAAAATGCCTGCTTAGGTGACTGCCAATGTCAACAAACAGGTATAAAAAAACAAGGACCTGCCATAACTGCCTGTATTTACCGTCCATTGTGCTGTATTGTTGTGTTAAATCTCCTGGCATTGATGGTGTTTTTCCAGGTGACCTCTATGCAATTACATAGACTTAAAGGCTGCGTTATAATTAGCTGTCTGATTTATTGTAAAGTGTGTTGTTCTCTGAAGACAGTCATCAAATAATAGATGTTAAGTTGGAGTTAAACCAGAATAAACCTGTGCATTTTCATACATATACATCATTCTTATTTCAGCTGTACATGCAAAACAATGAAACCTGTCTTTTGAAGGTTAACCATTTAAAACATTATTATTTGTATTATTTGTATTATTTGTATTAAGCACACATCATACATTTACTTTTGGGAAATCTAAACACTAGCTCACATAATGTTAACTACAATCTATAGCATCTGACACAAAAACATATAACATTTACTGTATATATAAAAACATTTGAAATAAAATGTATGTATGAATATAACTAATTATTCAAATTATAAAATATCACTTACATTTGTAACTGTTCATTCAACCTTTCACAAAGCAACAGTTTGTGTCAGTGTAGTCTTTATCAGCCAGATTTAAAAAAACTCTTTATTTCACCTGGATTTATTACTTCAAATACTGTTCATTTGTTGCTATTTGACTGGAGAAGTAAAAAAAACCTGCTATAGTAAAAATCTGTTAATTTAAAAGTAAAAAGCCCCTCATTTAAAATGTACTCAGAATAAAAGATACTGATTTACTTTTGAGAAGACACAACATTATTAGATCTCTTTCATTGTGCTTGTGATTGGCTTAACAAAGGAGATCATAGTTTTTTTGTAATTTCATTTAAATTGTGAAACATTACACCTCTTTTCTTCATAAACACCAAATGTCTCAACAGTGTGACATTAAATAAAAATATGTGAAAAAAAAGAGAGAAATTTCACAATATGTATCATATGACTGCATATCATCCAAAACCACAAAATGACCACTACATGTTATGTGCCTCAGCCTGTTGTGCGGCTTGCAGACAGGGCAGCGATTAAAAACAGTAACACTCGCTGTGTTGACTAACATCAAAATGTAGTCTAGCATCACCCCCTGCTGCTCAGTTCTGATATTCCATTAGGTATTTGTATTTATATGAAAAAAAATGACAATTGATCTTTCTTCCTTTTTTTCTTTTATATTTCATAGACATGTAAATTATTGTTAATGAATGTAACCCAATGTGTGCAGGTGAAAATTCTCCCTCTCCTCCCATATTCGGTTTTATATGAACATCATGTGAATTTGCTTATTGTTGAGCACAATGTATAATTATACACCGCTGTTAGTTATTATCTGTAGGAAATCCATTCAACAGTGGTGCATTTTAACAGTGGCAAAGGCCGCGGTGTAGGGGCATTCGGACTAATTCCAGCTCATGTACGATGGTTATTTTGTTGAGTTTTTAAATATTTTGCTTGTCCTGACCCATGAATAGGTCACGTCGGAGCCCCGCTGCCATGTAACCTCATCAAACTGGTGGATGTACCTGAGAAGAACTACTTTGCCTCTAAGGGGGAGGGAGAGGTACGCAATGTTTAAAGAAACATACATACTGTTCATGTATGTGTGTGAGTACGTTTGTGTGATCGTCACAGTATGTCAGAGAACTTTGAATGTCTTAAAATGCCAAGATAAGACACAAGGCTCAAATATGAGATGTGTGAGAACAACATTTAGATATAATTTCAAAACAGAAAAGGTTTGACGTGCAAAATATGAGAAATATAAGTCCTCTAAGCCTTTTCTATTCTTCCTTTTCTATTTCTATTATCTAGAGAATATATGTTACGTAAGAACATACACCTTTCATAAAAATATAAAGGTATTAACTTTTTTAGACCTAATTAGTGTTTGTACAGGAGATTCAGTGTATAGATATTTCACCTCCAACCTTGACCCTTTTCCACTTTTTTTTAATCTCCCATTTAGGTTTGTGTGAAGGGACCAAATGTGTTTAAGGGCTACCTCAAAGACCCGGAGAGGACAGCAGAGACGTTGGACACAGACGGCTGGCTTCACACTGGAGACATCGGCAAATGGTTACCTGTATGTACATACAGCTCACATCAGAGTCTATTATTTAGGCATAATAAAGAAGTACTTTACGTTATACAGTGTTTGCTTTAGATATGTAATCCATGTGGACCTCCCAAGATCTTTAATCCCGTTTCTGCTTCTTGTAATTCCTTCAACCTCTCCTCTCCTGTAGAACGGCACTCTGAAGATCATTGACAGGAAGAAACACATCTTCAAGTTGGCGCAGGGCGAGTACATCTCCCCTGAGAAGATCGAGAATATCTACATTAGGAGTCAACCTGTGGCACAGCTTTATGTTCATGGAGACAGCCTGCAGGTAAGAACACGCAGCATCTTAATGAACTATAGATCTGTCCACATATTTTAAGCCAGGACAAATAAAATACATGGTCATATTTAAGCAGAATTTATGTACAGTCTTTTGACATTTACCCTTTATATCTGTGTTTGCTCTTTCCAGTCTTGTTTGGTGGGAATTGTGGTTCCTGACCCTGAAGTCATGCCTGGATGGGCCAAGAAAAAAGGAATTTTAGGCACCTTCAAGGATCTCTGTAAAAACACTGTAGGTGGCTCACAGTTTAAACACTTCAAAATGCTGTGAAAAATAGATGAAGATACTGAAGAATTCTACGGAAGATAACTTTCTTCTCTGTCAACAGGAATTAAAGAAGGCAATCCTTGAAGATTTGGTGCATCTGGGCAAGGCCAGTGGTCTCCACTCATTTGAGCAGGTAGGCAGGCAGTTACTGTATAAGATTTGGTCTGACTTTTGTTGTAGCAGTCATTTTCTTATTATCTTTAGAAAATATGTCAATTAACCTTTCAGTAAGATCTGTTTGATTGTGTTGTAATGTCTTGTTGTCTAATGTCTGTGTAATGCATTATTCACAAATTGCTTCAATTGAGCTACTCAGTAAAAACAGTAACGTATTTATACCACAGCCATTGATAAATATACTGTGGTTATCCTGCAAATTATAAACATCTTTGTCATCATGAATATGAAAGAGGGTGTTTGCAGATCTCATATTTAAAACAAGCAATCAGCGAAATAAAAGAGTTATTGACAGAGCTTCTTGTGCTTAGCAGAAAGGTTTAGCAGAAATATACTGTATATTACAGGCCTTAGGCTAAAACCTGCGTTAACAATAATATTTCCTGAAATTACACTATTCTTAAAGTTATAACCAAGGAAACTTGGGGGGGGCTCTTAAGAATCTTGGTCTTTTCATTTTCCTTTTCAAGGTGAAGAACATCTACATCCACAACGAAATGTTCTCCATTGAAAACGGCCTCCTGACGCCGACACTAAAGGCCAAGAGACCGGAGCTGAAGGAGTTCTTTAAGGGGAAGATTGACCAGCTCTACAGCAGCATCTCCATGTAAAGGCTGGCAGACCTTATTTGCCTTCAAGCATCTTAACACAAGGATCTGCTTTGACCATTGACCTGCAGTGGGACAAAGATGACACCTTAGGCTTAACATGCTTTGGGAAAGAAAGCCAGACATGGCCCCTCTATGGAAGATTTCAAATTCTGAAATAAAAACAAAGAAAAGTAATAAAGTTAAATACAATACACATTTGTGTATTTTCTTTTTATGGATGACTTTATTGTGTCATAATTACATTAAAGCATATGTATATCAAAATTAGCTTTTAGTGTAAAACTGAATGAATTAAAATAAATCAAAATTGATAACAAAGTGGAGCATTTCCGTGTTGTCCAGCAGAGACCAGCATTGACCTGCCAATACTAAATGCATTGACTGGAGACGTTGTTAAAGCCAAAATGAGCAGGGCTGTGCGTAGAGCTTATCATTACTGACACAAGCTGATGACAGCAATTACAGACAGCCTTTCACATTAAACAGTTTCCTGTTGGCTAGCCGGCCAGAGGGACACTACTATTGACTGTACATTATGTTACATTTGTGAATGACGGAAGGAATGTACTGTGCTGCACAAGGCTTTACAAACAGACAGAGGGATCTTCTTGGCTCTATTCTTGGTAAGTGTTAACAATTAGCTTGTGTTAGCTTACAGTAAACACTGAGCGGATTATTTGAGGAGGATAAGCTGATGCTAATAGATGTCTGCAAGGTAGTTAGCTAAAATTGGTGATGGAAGTTTGCAGTGCTTCATGTCACATTGACTAGGAGTCAACTGTTACTGTCACTGTTCTTCTGACAACATTACAAAGTGATACGTTTGAGAAAATTACTGTACAAAGAGACCTACTGTGTGGAAGATGCTCTCTGCTGGACAACCCTGAAATGCACCTTATTTTATGTGATTTAATTTGATTGTGACTTATAAAATTGATGTCATTAAAGATAATTAATTTATTAAAGACAAAAATCTAGATAATTCTAACATGTTTTGCATTTAATTATGACACCCAGAATGCATACAGAAAATGGAAATACATATATTATGTATACATATGTGTATTGTATTTCACACAATTTCTTTTTCACTATATGATTTGTTTTACTTTAGGCATTTTAAATCTTCCATACATCCTACCTGCTATCCACCCAATCAAACCATCAAATGCTCTGTCCCTAGCACCAGAATCTCATCAGCACTTTTACGTTGAGCAATCCATTCCTACTTCCTGTCAGTCTTCTCTCCTCTGTCAGTTTATACCTACCAGCCAAACACAAACTAAAATCCCACAGTTGTACGACAGCAAGTGTGATGTCTTTGTGTATAGTGTAGCTCAAGCAGATGTCTAGATCTGTGATTATACTGACACCTTGTGACAGAAATTAACTTCATCCTCAGTGGAAAACAGTAGATTTACATTTGATTGAACAAGCTGCTGACTTTAAGCAGGACCTGATTAATCTCCCCTGATCTGACACAACAAGATTAAATTTATGCTCAACCCAGACATCATGCAGTAAGACCGAAAACACATCCTCCTGTGTGAGGTCTAAATTAAGATAATAAGGTTGGGAGAGTAGAAGTTCCTGCCTTACAAATCATTGCTTTCCACACAGTTTCATGTGGGGCATTTGAATGTTTGAGGCACAACCAAATCACTGTTCCTGTCACGTATTCACTCATTCATTAAGTCATCTCTACATGGCTATGATCAGCAGTTTAGCATGCATGCTCCTTTATATAAAGGACTGGCCCACTGTAACAATTATCAAGGTTCGGACTCTGCAGTTGGTTCAATCACAACTTTCTTTACGTCCATCATTGCACAAAGAGTTTGTCAGGTAACAGAAAAAAAAGAAATAATGCAAAACCAGGGCTCAGGGCAATGCATGCAGTTTGCCCTGCAATGCTGGGACCATTAACGTTTGACTTGAAAAAGACAAGTATTTCTTTGTGGACTTTAATAGCAGGTTGTATGCAGCTGCCCGCAGCCACTGCTGCTAGTGCAAGGCTTTGTAACGTAGTCAAAGCTGATGAATTCCACTCACTGAAGGAAAATAGAACAACCATCAACTGTTAAACAAAAGAAACACATTTTTTGGAAGGTTTACACATAGAAGTAATGTATAGGCTTTTTAAGTTGATTACTGTCCCAAAGCATAAACAATGTGGATGTACATAAATGAGGACAGCTAGATGTAAGCATATTTATTAAATCAATGGTTTGAATGGATTTTTTTTCTCTCTTTTTGCGTGTAGTGAGATGAATTGTACTTATTTATTTATCTATTCTGCTGTAAAATGGAATCAGCACCATATCCTTGTAATGATTGAGTGCAGCAATAGGGACGGGGGAGGGTGGGGAATAGGACACGGGCAATGAAATAAAAGATATTCTGGAATGATTTTAAACTGGTGTCTTTTTTCTTTTTTCATGGTGTATTAAATGCTATTTGAATACAGGTTTTACTTTGAAAGGTTTCATATGTCTTGATACTGGTATGAAATATAAACTGGGTCGCAGATTGTTTACTTACTGGCAAGCACCAACAGCATTATGTAAAAGTCCTCCATTTCAAATACAAGTCCAACTAAAAAATTTAAGTAAAAGTACTTATCAACAGCTAAATGTACTTGAAAGTATCAAAAGTAAAAGCACAATTTTTTTAAAATATATTTTGGGGGGTTACGTTTTTGCCTTTATTGGATAGGAC
>NW_023339763.1:7817535-7824764 GCF_004916995.1 Morone saxatilis | reverse complement strand
GACAGGAAAGGGGGAGAGAAAGTGAATGACATGCAGCAATGGCCAAAGGTCAAATTTGAACCCATGGCTGCTGCAAGGACTCATTCTTGGTACATTGGGTGCAAGCTCTGCCGGTTGAGCTATCGGTGCAAACCAGTAAAAGCACTTTTAAAAAAAATGTATATTTAGATGATATTGTTATATATTAAATACTTTTGTGTCAACTTTATATACAGTTATGTAGTTTAGTCTAAGATTGATCTGACTTTGAGATAATTAATGTGGCAGAAAACAAAAGCATTTTGTGGGGTATAAGTATAAAGTACCCTAGAATAAAATAAATTACCTCAATATCACTTAAATAGGCTACAGTACATGAGTAAATTTAGTGTTATTTACTTTACACCACTGCAGACCGGAAAGCTAAAATATGTTGTTATTACTGCAACTATTTCTAGTTAGACATTATTGGTTGTCATGTGTAATAATGACAATAAGTTTGATTTTGTCTTAACTTTTAATAATAAAAATTGACATTTAAACGTTCAGTGTTGTAATTACTGGCTGTAGCCACTAGAGGTGAGTGAGTACTCTGTATATACAGTTTATGTTACGCATGATGTCACCTGTCAGTCTCCACCAGCATCATAGCAGACGTGACACTGGTGGTATATACGATATTTTATTTTGAAAGTCTGGAGGACTTTCAAAATAAAATATCGTAATTAGCAGCTGATTGGTAGATTGAGGTTGCAGGTGTGCTCGGTTGCTAAGCACCGCACAGAGAACGGAGAGGAAAAGTATTTTTAGACTCCGGACGGAGTTTTATGAAGTAACGTTAATTTAACACATTCAGCTTAATGCGTTAGCAACAACGTTGGGATAGGGTCTGTTTTATACTATTAACTGCCCGTAATTGGACGGAAATGGGTCGGTTTAAGTGTCGACTCAGTCATAACAGTGGACTACCTAACAAACGAGATACACCTTTGAAAACAGCACTGAGAAGACGGGACAGTAAGAAATAAAGACACATCAGCTTTAGTGTACATTGAAAGTGATGTTTTTTTAGCCCATGGTTTATACCTTAACTTTAGTTCTGATCAGTTTAGTCACTTATTTCACTTGTAAAATTAAGTTAATCAGCATTACTTTGAATGCAGGTAAATCCATTTAGCTGCATCCATCCTTTACATTCCTTCAAAACTTTCAGAGAGCAGAAGACTTCTGCCCAACAAGCATTATGAAGCATTTCCAGAGGAACCTGAGGTGGAGGAAAATAATATCCTCACCGGCAGCTCAACAAACCCAGTTCTGGTGGGTATTCTGATTAGAGAATAGATATATGTATAAATAATGTTGACACACATGAACTTTATTCATCTTTCAAAGGGACATCTTTCTGAGATGCTAGAATTAAATTTCAAGTTGTTTGCCACAGTTTCTCACACTTTTTCTTCATCTCTCCCCATTTTCCATGCTTGTCCTTTAACAGACTAGCAATAAGCCTGCCCACTGCAAGTCTGTGTTACGCTCGGGCAGCCCTGCATTTGCTGAAAACCCCAGAGGAAAGGCTTTTTCGCCTCCTTCACCAGCTAATAAAAAATCTGGCCGCCAAATGTCACTAGCAGGTCATCCAGCTATTCAGATGACTCCTGACGCAGGGGTTCTTAAAGGTGGTGAAATGGCAGAAGAAGAGCCAAACTTTGCAACTTCGCAAAGCATCACATCTTCTAGCATGGAGTCAGACACAACTTTCAGCTCTGATGATGATGATGAGGAAGACTGTTACTCCTCTGCCTCTTCAGCTTCCAGCAGTCTTCCGTCCCCGGAAATCTTTAGAAAAGATGACTATGGTGTGTGTGACTTTTTTTGGATATCCGCAACCAGAATATATAACGTTATTAAGGCTATTTAATTCTGTAATCTCTTCTCTTCATAGTGGAAACGCTGACGTTCCCCGTTAAGGAGGAGCTGCTGGGTCCCTATCTTCACATAAAAAACTCCACCCTGCTGGATGTGAGCCACGCTGAGAGCATCCACATGCATCACCTCCCCAACCTTTCTATCATCGGTAATAGAGTGATACAATTCCATACACATTCCCCCTGTTGTTTAAGGAAACTAGGCGTTGGAAGAAATTTGGTTAGTACAGGCAATTTTGTTGAACATAAATTAAGTTAAAATAATTTTGAGGCAACCTTAATTCTAATTTTAAACTCCTTAATGAATAAAGAAATCAGGTATATTATAGATATATTAGTATAATAACTTGAGCATATCTGGCATGGCCTTTTGATTACTTAAACTTACTTGATAACTTAAAACATATAAGCAGTTGATTTCTGAAAAATACAAATAATAATATAATATTTTTAGAATAGAAAACCGTACACTGTTATTTACAATGTATTTTCAGTGGGTTTCCCACAATTGTTTAAATCCCATTTTAGAAAACTCATGTCATATTTATGAAATATTTACATTTGCAGGGACAAACTGTCCAGCTCTGTCAAGAAAAAACTGAGTGTGATATACTTTGGTTTCCAAATGATGGGGTGTATCTTAAAACAGTCTGCAATTGTCTGATATGAACTAAACCTCTGTCTGCAGATGTCTCTGCTATTCCTGCTGAAAACAACTGTGAAATCAAGTGAGTTTGTCTGTTGAATTTCTTTTGGAAAAGTCACTTAACATGCACCAGGGACCCTCACAGGGAATCAAACATGCTCACCAGAACTTGTTCAATCACTGTCTTTTCTCTTTGAAGCCCACACAGGGGACCAGAAGCTGAGACAGGTAAAGACTCAAACTGAATAATCTCATAATGAAACAAATAATAATTTGAATGTGAGTCATCCATTACCATGAACTTTTTAATGCAGCGTTTATTGCATAAAACACAAATTCTTTACAGTAAATGTTATTTTTAATCAGTAATTTTGCCTTTTTCAACCCCTCAATCTATAGACAAAGCCTTCAAGTTGAAAACGCCACCAGAAGTAAGAAAGTCAACTTGCTATCTATTACATGTAATTTAATATATCATGTGGACAATTTTATTTTTGTTTAAATCAAGTAAGAGGTATTTTGGTCATGGTCAAATTTTGTTTTTGCTCCCCAAGCTCGCCAACAGAAGGCCCATTTTGTATAAGAAGAAGGTATGGTTCAAAAGCCCCATGATTGCAGATATCTTTGAAGTGAAACACAGCCCAACCACCAAGTTAACAATTCACAATGCCAGTGAGTCAGTCCAAACATCTGAGCATGGGATACCTGACGCAGACACATCCAGAGCAGGTGAGATCAATTCCAAAGAAGAGGCATTACGACTGATGGTGAGGCTGAAAAGGCCTGTAAAAAGTAGCCCAGGAAAAGCCAAGTTCTTTGACTTTAGTGACAACAGCGACAGGGATGCATTCTTTCAAGGGATGAGAGAAAGGTGTGTTAAACTCATAAGTGCCGCTTCATTTCCTCTTGGAGCTGCTAAGTGCACAGAACCTTGTATGCAAAGATTTGAGCTTTCTCCCATAATCTAGTTTGAAGAGGTTTGAGTATGAAATATCCTGTGTAGGAGATTTCTGTGTGTACTTCAAAACAAGATGTCAAGACTTGTAAAATATGTATGAGTCTGTCTAAATGTCTAAAATACATAATTGGTTCTTTGAATACATTTTTTTTAAATGAAAATACACTTTTCAATGTACTATTTTCACTCACAGTTAAGCACCCAAACCATCTCCTGATTTCCTTTTATTTTGCATAAATGTTATGAAACAAGTATCTGTTGCAAAATGACCACTAGATGTCAGACCTGTATTTTATTAAATGGCCATCTTATCTCTTCTCCTGACAATGATTATTTTCCAGTTTTATATGTGAACTATATATGTTTGTCTTTCTTTATGTGTGTTTTATTATCTGTTTTTTGTTTTGTTTTTTTACATGTGTCAGTACCTTAAGAGTGTAATCTAAATGTTTAATGTAAGATTAAAATGTAAATTTATTGTAGTTTTTTTGCGGTATTCTGTGAGTCTCTTCATCTTTCTGCAAATGTTTTTCAGAAAAAAAATCCCAAATAAATGAATGTACAATAAATACATACATGACATGAATCATTCTTGTTGGATACAACTCTTTGTTTGTTTAGCACATCTCTGGCTTTTGCATCAAACTCTTTTTCACATGCGGGTCTTCCAAGGAGCTCCGACCCGTGTCTCGCAAGCACTTCTGCACTCGCACTTGTATGATTTCTGTGAATAAATTACATGCTGTCACGATCCCGGACAAAACATCAACACAGCGAATCCACAGACCACGTGGTACCGGGCCAAAAATACCAGCCAATCAGGGATTTTGTAGTAGCAGCAGCGCCCGGTCAGCCAATCAGAAAAATGTAGTGAGTTACCAAGCAGCTCCCGTGACTAATGCCTGTCATATGACTGTGACACCCATGGAGACAGTTACAAGGAACAAGATTTGCTCTTGGATTTGAAAAGAAAAGAGACCTTCTGTACCGACTTTGTTTTGGTACAAAATGCCTCCGACTCTCTTCCAGAAACTTTTCAACAAGAGAAATGCATTTTCGTCGCCGCCCCCGAGATGTAGCAAAGAGGACCCAGCTTTCAGGTAGCTATTACGTGTGTGTGTGTGTGTGTGTGTTTCTGGTTTGTGTGTAACGTGTTACGTGTGTAGGCTGTAACGTTATTTATTATGACTTTTTTTAAATTTTTTATTACAGCGTCTGGGTGGGTGACAAGAGTTTATTTTAATTTACTCTTTTTGTCGTGAACTCGCAGGCACTTTACACATGAACGCTGTAGACTTTCGTTCATTTTGAAATGGATGCAACAAAGTGCGGGGAGACGAGCTAACGCTAGCTAGCAGACGGCTGCTGCACACGCTGTCTCCTGTCGGGACCGACGCTTGCCTCGTTAGCCAGCACTTCTTTTCTTTCTTTCTTCTGCTCGTTTGACACAAGCATTTCAGCTCGTACGGCGACGCTAATAAAGCGCTAATAAGTTGATAATACACGCTTTCTCCCCTCCCCGACGTGTGGCATTCACAGCTAATCGGTATCATCGCTGAGAAGTTGCAGAAGCTTTCTTCTTTGTCTCCCTCGTGTCCTCCTCTGCGTTTCTGTGGTAACGGCAGTAAAGGCAACAACGAGGCAGTCCTGGCAGTACACTCACACTGGGGTTTTTTTTATTTTTTATTATCGTCTCTTATCTTGAGCTATATACCGCCGATAACATGCACGTAAGCGCAGCTGGCTTGTCTCAGTCCTGCAGCGGTACTGTACTCGTCGCCAGTGCCGTCAGACAGCAGAGGAGGACACTGTGTGCTCTGTGTGGGAGCACATGTGATCACTTCAGTGGGTCACTTGATGACAGATCCACGGCAAACCGGGCTTCAGCCTCCGTGGACAGGCTTTAGTAGGAGGGATGCACGCTGTTTTTTTTTTTTTTAAAGTGGCCGACGCGGATGTTTTTTCGTTTTATGGAAATATCATCAGATGTCAAGTGTACACCAGTGATCCCCAGCTCTAACGAAATACAGCATGCCTTGATTTAGTATTGAACACGACGCTGTGTGTGTCAACCACACAAATGCCATGATATATATCTAGTTTGCACCAGTGATGCAGATGCTCTGAGGGTATGCTTTAAGACTGAACTGGTTGCAGGCAGACAAAATAATAAAATAACTTTAAAATGCAGAATAAATGTAACAATTTAAAACGTCTGTCCTCTTTATTTTTCATCCGCAAAGCTCTCATGT
The DNA here is from genome assembly GCF_004916995.1 of Morone saxatilis. NCBI lineage: Eukaryota > Metazoa > Chordata > Actinopteri > Moronidae > Morone > Morone saxatilis. Next base: position 7,819,004 of record NW_023339763.1, on the reverse strand, counting down.
CAGGCCCGTTTGAACATAATGCATCGGGCATAATTTTGATGCCACTTATGAGTGCAGTGACATGTCGTAAAGCAGCCATTGCACAATACTGACATGCTTACATTAATATTGTGTGTCTATAGCAGTAAATGTAATAAAAGTAGCTTATGTGAGGAGTTGTCTAAAAATTGTTTTTTTTATTTTGTCCATGTAGATAAAGCACATTTAATGTCCCTATATACAAGCAGTATAAGTGTGGGTTATTGAGATATTATGTGGCTAAATTCAACCTGGCTGAGTAATGCATCATTGAGGTGGCTACTAGGATACTCTATACTCCCAGAGTTGATTTGCAGTTTCCCTGTGTATGTTCTTACACACATTCTGGGTCAGGGTCAGGTCCGCCACCAAGGGGAAAGTGCTCTTTTTAGTCTTAAATACACTTGCATTGGAGAATGTTGCTCTGGGCCCGTCACGCATGGTGGATATATTTACCAAGGGAACAGAAAGCTCACCTCCTTGTGGTGCGACTTGCACTTTAGCACGTATCTCTGCCAACGCACGTTCCATGGCCATAAAGGTGCCCTATGCCCAGGGATAGAAATGCTGTGTGTGTGTGTGTGTGTGTGTGTGTGGCTGGCTGGCTTCAATCCTAGAGCAAACAGGCAGACAGCGGGCGTTCCTGTTAACTCGGTGGTCAGCTGTGTGCTTCATACCTCTGGCATGAGCTCCCCATTCATTAGGCATGCATCGCTCCGGTGGAGAGGGCAGAGCTGTGAGAAGACGAAGGCAAGGAGAAGGAGTGATGGATGGAGAGGACATCTGGGTGGTAGTAGGAATAGGCTGGGATACATAGTTTAAGATATAAGGGATTCTGGGTGAGAGGAAACTGGTGGATGAGAAGAAAGAAGAAGAGAGCATGTGAAAGATGGTGTAAAGGTGGAGGATGGGATTGGATGAGTGGATCGGTTAGAAGAGATGGAGACCCTGGTTGATGGGAGAGGGGAAACTGATGATGATAAGAGTTTGGGTAGTCGAGAATTGAACATTCACAGTATTCTGATCTTCAGCTAAGAATGAATGTTTAAATGAAAAACTGCAGCTGACCTACCTGCCTTGTGTTTGTTTGCCTCAGGACTGCTTATTGAGCAGATGTTATGAATCGAGCTGGCTTGTTACATGGTTGCAAGACTTTGAAGACACTCAGTTGAACAACACGGGTTGACCAGAATAATGCGGTCCCTAATGGAAATAATAGGAAAGAGCCTGCCCACTGGAATCAGAGCTCCCTTGAGCTTTTATTAACTAGATGTCACCTCTCATAGAATATCAGGCTGGATTTAACTTAGTAGAGTTAGACCAGTATATCACAACGGCTAGTATTTATAAGCAGACTTGTCAGTAATAGATCAGAGATGGTGTGTATCATGTCATCATAAAAAGCACTAACTAGCACTATTACATTTGTCAAGTACATTTTGTGTTTGTGT
>NW_023339763.1:7789380-7817435 GCF_004916995.1 Morone saxatilis | reverse complement strand
AAAACAAAATGTACATTGACAATTATTAATCTCTCTCTGTGTATTTTGTATTTTGTTGTATATCAGTATATCAGTAAAGACGTCAGCCCAAAGAGTTGGCTAATGTGTGGGCTTTATATAGTGCCCTACTCAACTGTCTTGCAGGTGATGAATAAGAAAAAGTTGCCCTGCTTAATGCATCACCCAAAGTTCTGTCACAACACCGCACTGTGCCCTCCAGAATACCACAGAGGGCAGCAGGTTGGCAAACCCTGGGAGGAAAGCCCGAAAAGCCTCTCCTGTTTCCCTGGCTGCGGCACTTGACAAGGGCCGGCATACTGTACATTACACCGAGAGCTCCTGGCTCATCCTGTAGCCGCTCAGAGGCCTGATCGTCAGCCAGTAGCTTTGTCCTCCCCACCCACGACCAGACTGCTCGTCCTGGCTGCCCCCTGCCGCTGCTGGCTGCTGGGGGAACTTCCTTCTTGACCTGTGCCGTACTACTCAATATGGCTGTGTTCGTGCTGAGATACGAAAAGGAGGGAGTGTGTGTGTGTAAGCAAGAGAGAGGATATGATGGGTGTGGGCAGCCTTTGTTTTTGCACACCGTTTTTTTTTTTATAAGACCTCAAAACCAAAAGAAAGAAAGAGGTTTCATGCATGTGAGCTAATACTGATACTATATATTTCAGCCTTGATGTTGTTAGGAAGAACATGTGACATGGCTGTTGTGTTGACCAGAAGACAATATAGCATTTTATCAGCTAGCTCATAGCTGACGCAGGCGCACAGTGCAATTTTAAGTTGGTCCTGAATGGGAATTGTGCGGCAAACTTAAAATAAAATGTAGACTTAGTGAATCATATTTGATTTGAGCATGCAGCACACCTTTGGCTGAGCCATATCTCCTCCTCCCTCTGGGAAAATGCATGATGTTGCATATTGCAGAACAAAACTATGTGCCACATCAGATTTACAGTCATCCTTTTTTCTTGGTAGTTTACAGGAGAAGTAGTGTCTCAGGTTCCCGATTGGCGTAGCGTCCTTCCTCCACTGCGCACTTTCATAACTCCGTGTGTCATGTGAGTCTGTCATCAATCTTCAGCTGTCATGTTTGCGGGACGATCACATGGCCTCGCTCTCAGTCACCGGCATAAAGCTACAAGTTGCATAAGTAGAGTGTGTGTCTGCTCGTCTCACACTCACACAGTGTTTTTGCTGCTTGTGCATATTTAAAGCTAAATGTTAGCACAATGGATTGATGTACTATAGCTTTGCATTGCAAGGTTGCTTTCTTCTGCATGTGTGCGAATGCTGCAGGCCTGCCAGGCTTCTGTAAAGACAGCGGCTGTCATCAGGTTCCTATCAGGGCTATTTTAAGTGGCCCCACTCAGGATTCTCAGAAGCGCAGGGTCATGGTAAAGATATAGTTTTACGTAAAAGCTTCGCACACCACACACGAGCAGGAGCGTTCTGGTGAGTGTCAGTACGTCGGCTTAATATCTAGCTAGGCCTGTATGTCCTCTTACTTTGTGAGGACATAAGTTCAAGTGCTGCCCATGGTAGATACACTGCAGGATATCGCACTCCTCTGAAGTTATACGTTGATTGTTGTTTGATTGGTCGCTTGTCAGGCCTTTGTAGATTATAGTGCACTGACCATACCAACACATGACAAATTGTAAAAAAAATGGAGAACTTGCCGAGCAAATCTACTGTTAAATCTGTATTTATTGTCTTGTCAAGTGTCTTTATACAGTTTGTCCCAATTCCCAGAATCACAATCATCATGCAAGTGTTTGTTGTTGATCAGTTTCCAGTTTCACAGCTGATGCTGATACGTGATACAAGGTCAGCAGGACCTCACAAGCACTGCAAAGATACACACCTAAACATGCTGCGGACAAGTGATGTCTAGAGTTGGGTCATTATGTATGGTGAGGAACATGGTAAGGTACACTGTAAGACCACTTCCATATGTCATGTGATATAAGTAATATGGTATGCTGGTTAACGTCTGTCTTTGACTGTGAAGATACATTTAAGAATTTCAAGTTCTCCCTTGCAACCTTGTTTAATAAATCGCAAAACTCTTATCAGCGCAGGGCAGACATGGTGACGTGGCATTGAACGTCCACAGATAACAAGCGTTGTCATGAGTTAGTCTGCTGGGATCCCGAAAGTCAACCCAAAAAGTCACATCTCCTAATTAGCCTACTTTCAGCCTCTAGATGAGAGAGAGGGACAAAGAGAGAAACGACAAGGAGGAAGGGGGAAGTGCTGACTGACGCTGTAATCAGTTTCTGATTTAAGGTTGAGCAATTAATCATGTCTGTCATGTGACACCTTCGGCCCCTTTTTTGATTAGTAAATGGAATAATACTGTTTACTGCAGTTGTCACGTTATGGGGGAAATCAGCTTCTCACCCTGAAAGCAGCATCAACCGTACACCTTGGTTTCTACATAGCTGTCACCTGTTCTGTCCTGTTCAGCTGGATCAGGCATTCATGTGATTCTCTGTGAGACAGTCATACACTCATTTGTTTCATCACTACCTTTCTGTCACGGGTTGCCGATTCACAAGAAGTTGTGACACAGGAGTGAGCCATAGTGTACACATCATCAGTACTCACACGGTGTAAAGACAAACACATAACAGGCGAGTATAGCTTGTTTCAGGACCTGTAAAGGACAGTATGCTGCTATGGATAAAGAGACTTTACCCAGAAATATACCAAAAAAGATTTCATTTGCTTTCTGTAGTGTTTATGTACATCTTGGGATTTAAAAAATGGTCCTTATTTCTTTACCCAGCATCTCTATGATATGTAAGGTTTGGCTCTGCATACGTACAGCCTGATTCCAGCTGATACCGGCCTCTGGCTATACGAGTCCCCTCCGTCAGCCAGTCAATGTTTGTGTTGTCGCTGTGAGTGCAGGAGCCTCCGGGCGTCGCAGCATCTTTACCCACTCAGGATCATGTGAACGCTGGAATGCAGAAGTCTTAAATGCAACACAACCAGCAGAGAAAGCAGCAGGTATGCAGGTAGTCAGGTGCTTTGAGGCCATGTGGGCCAGCTCCTTGAGGGAGTTGTGGTTTACCAGAACGTAGTCAAAACAATGGCTAGTTCAGGAAAGTGCAGCACTCGTGTCGGTGCGAGCAGGAGGTGTGTACTATTGTGTTTCACACTGTAGAAATTGGGACTTGGCCTCTCCAGCAGCAAAAGAGTGCTCCCTTTGTTAGGGCTTCATTTTCAGCCCTTATTGCATTACACCGGTACAGTCGTCTGCGTTTCTGAGAACGTAGCGTGCAGAAGGTGCCCCTATAAGGCTACAGATGTATAACAGATAAGATGTTATTACTGCTCTTCTGTGTCACTCCATTGATCGATATCTAGGAGTAGTAGTGCATTTCCATCGTGGGAAAGTAGCATGACAGAGCGAGCCACAGCTAGCAGTAGGTTTCTCAAGGTACAGGGACTGATGTGAGACACGTCACTAAATACAAAGTTGCTGTGCAATCAGTTTCAGAGCGTTGCGATATCAGTTTGGCAGTATTGCAGTGTTCTCTCGGGGCAGGTCACTTCAGCAGTCATCACCAGACTGCCCTTATGGAAAACTAGCCTTGGCATGGTTTGTTAGATATCACACATGCATGGTTTGTGTGTCTTTTCGCTCCTGAGCTTTCATATGTTGCCTCCTTTTGTGCTGTGCTTTTGTTCCACGTCCACTGGATTAGCATTTTAACAGGAGAAGAGCTATAGTACATAGTGTATTGCATGCAGATACCTTTTGTGTTTCATGCACCAGCTCAGACAGTGACTGGCTGTTGAGCTCCGTGTTTCACCTCTTGGGTGAGAGGAGAAATAGACTGACATGCACCAAGGCGGAGATGCTCATCTTTGTCAATTTCTTTGTTTCCCTGGGACAAAAATAACACAAAATTTGTCCAAATTGTAATTTTATTTGCCCGATAGTGACCCAGAATTTCATGCCTCCCCGGTCATATTATGACAGCATTGCACATCGGCTGTGGTCTGCAGCAGAAATGTCACAAAAATGTCTTTTAAAAATGTCCGTGGTGTGGCTGGAGGACAAGCTGCTGGACCTAACAGAAACCTCCGACACACAGCCGGAAGAACGTCACACAGCTCGGACTGAGGGGATATTTATGTAACTGACAAACACTAACACACACACACATGCACAGATGTTCCAGTGGCAGTGGAGAGAGAGCAAGGGCTCTTTGAGGTCAGTAAGTAGGCTGATATCAGACTTACTGCAGTCAAGGAAACTTGATTGCTTTGTTGTGAGCTTTATCAGTATACACCTCAGCCAGGAGCAGCTATGGATACCTTTTGCGTCACTGTTGCAGACTTTGTATCACTGTCGGATGAAATAATTTTTTATTTAAGGAATCATAGGTTATCAACATATGTGGCTGAAATTGAAAATCCCAGTACATCACAGTCGATGCCTAACTACATTTTCTGTTACACTATTGTACAAGATCATTCTATGCAAACAAATGTTAAGTTGCTGTGGGTGTTGGTAATAGAAGTTATCAAAGTCCATACACTTTCTAGAGAAGAGCATCAACTAAAATCCTTAAATAAAAGATAAAACGTATTGATAGAATGAGATGTTGAAATATTTACATCTTTTTGAACAGCTTCGGCCCCAGTGATTTATGTTGAGATCATTAATTAAGCCTGGGCAGATTTAATTTGCATAATTTGTGTGTTCAGATATCAAGGAGAAACAAATTTCTGATGAATGTCTCTTTACCCTAGATTATAGAGTACTGGAGAAAAGAATGTGTCGGCTTTATATTGTTAGAACCACTGCTTAATGTGTGAAAAATATTGGAAATGCCACATTTCTATTAAAAATGGTTCATGTGCCCCTTTTTTTTTAAAATAAATGTTCAATTTATAGGTAGAATAATTTATTTCTAGGCTCTTGTTCTATTCAGTTGACGCAGTGTAAAACTTTAGACCTTAGCCACAATCACCACAGTTCAGAAACCCTTTGAGTTTTTGTGGTAAATTTGTGATAGCAAAAGTTTCCATACTCCTTGCCACTCACTTTCCTTCTTTGCTACTTACTTCAACGAGCGTTCAGAAACCTAACCACCATCCATTTATTGTAAAAGAAGAACCAAAGAGGAATCACCATTCTGGGAAGCTTTCACTTACACCAGTCTGACTTCCGTGCGCTGTCTGTTTCCCTGCTCTTTCTTGAAAGACTTCTTTGTTAAGAGGACAAGTTGTACATTTCCGCATGTGTGTGTTTTTTAAATTCAATAAAAAAAAAAAAAAAAGAAGGATGGAAAGAGAGGTAACACAATGGAGGGAGGAACAAAAAGAGTGGGATTAAGAAACGACACACAAACAAATCCCCACTGTCACTCTCTTATCACAGTGCTTTCTGGCAGTCAGCGGTCCGGGCTCACTGCTGTGCCTCTGTACTGTCCAGCACACACAGTGCTCCTGCGATCACCTGACAGTCTCATGTTGTTGTGTGAATTTAGTTCACCGCTATTCTTAGACCCTGCTTTGGCTGTGAGAGCAGAGGAGAGAAGAGAGTGGAATAGAAAGAGAGGGAAAGGGCTGGGGAAAGACTGGCAGACTCGCAATGATGCCCAGGTAGGAGTCGGCAATGTTTAACCAGGTTTAAGTGCATCCGAGTGGGCACGGTAGTGTTGGTTCAGAGGAGGTTGGAGAACAATCTTTGTGTCGTTGTTTTAAGTTGTGTTAACTAGTTGCCATCACTTATTATTCAGCTGGACAGCACTTGCAGTTTGACTTAGAAGGGCTGTGGTTTGAAGTGTCAGTCATTGTGGTGATGAAGAAGATGGATTCTATCGTTTTAGCTCAGTAGTATGTATTGAGGAATAATGGCTTTGCGATAAAGCATGCCTTTTGTCTTCTTTCTTGTTCGGATAAGAAACAACTGTGTGTGTTTGGGTGGAGTTGTAGTTCAAAGAGTTTCTGTTTTCCATATCTGTGATCTCACATTTGATACCTTTTGTTGAGAACGTGAATCATCTCAAAACAGTCAAGGCTCGGCTTCTGTCTTCTTGGCACTTTGAACTTTAGCCTGAATAAAACTGTTGCTGGGGGTTTTCTTTTAAGATCAACTGGTAGTTCAAGGAACTAAACACGTGGGTGTATGTGTGAATATGTTTGAGTCATTTTTGGTTCAGACAATGGAGGTCAAAGCAGTACAAGTATGTAACAGTCATGAAGTCATGTGCTGCTTTTATGAATGACTCTCCTCTCTCTTCTGTCAGCGCTGTGACAGTCACAAGCTCACTGATGGGATACTTCCTCCTTTGCTCTCGCCTCGTCTTTGTCCTTGTTTTTGCATTTCTGTTTTCTATCACCTCTTCCATGATTATTTCAACTAAAGTCAGCTTTTCTCTCCATTCGTTCAGTGTTAGCTGCACTTTCTCCCTCTTATTTTCATATGTTGTTTTCAGCTTTTGTTCTTTGTCTGTTTTTTCCCTCTTGCTTGCTGTGAACCACATTTTTATTTTTGCTCTTTGTGACTTTCAGAAAGATTTTTTACTCTTAACTTTGTTTCTTATAAAAGAGCTCAGTCTTTTTGTGCTGTTTTTCTTCCTTGCATCTCACTCGGTTTTCTCTCTGTTATGTTTGAAACAAAGGGACCAGTGAACTTGGTGTCAGATTATGCAGATCTCTTCTGGGCTGATCTGAAAACGGCACATCTTATCGTTGCAATTGTTGCACACACATTTGGCCTAAAAGTGAATGGGGTCACGTAACTTTGGAGCAACTTGATATTTTTGAAATTCAAAAATCAGTTAGTGATAGTTGCAAAAAGGGGCCTTTTAGACATTATTACTCCAAGATTTGTTTTTCTCAATGGAAGACCATAGTGTCAAGCCAAAACATACAACAATGCACACAAGCTGAACACATGAAACCAACAGCATAGTCAAATGTATAAATAAGCCGCTCTTGAAATGCAGTAGTCCAATTGCAAAGAGGCATGTGACGGACTAAAACAACCGCCTGATGTCTAATCTTACACACAAGCCTATGAGCTGAACATCGAGCCAGACCCATACAATGCAATTTGAGCTCATTATTTAGGCCAGGCAGGCACCGCGTCACCCTTTTAACAGGCCGGGTCTTTCCTTGGACAGGAGCCAGGAGGGGTCAACTCAAGATGTTTTTGCTTTTTGTAAAGTGATTAAACATTCACTTCCATTAACGGTTGGGCCAAACAAAAGAGCAGAAGAACAACCGTAGAACAGCCAATCACCAGCTGAGTAGTATATTAATCCCTTTAAAGCCATGCAAACCCTGGTTACATGATATATCCTGAGTGATTAGATCCATCACTAACATGTCACTGTATTGGTCTGAAAGGAGTACAAGGTCAGCAAGTCAGTCGTTGAATTATGGATTACTGCCTGGTTGTCACCATCGGCCTGTGAACCTGCAAGAATAGTTCCCATTCAGGGTAAACCCCCAAGTTTGGAACATTTGAAATGTCTTAAAATCACAAGCATGCATGGCCAGAGACCATTGGACGTTTCTCACAGTGGTGACTCTTTGTTATTCCCTGAGTATAGGGTCATAAAACGGCTAAAATACCAATAACCCTTTGAACTATGCACAAAGAACCTGCATTGGAGGACTCCACCAGTGTCAACAAGTGGGACATTTTTTGCTTAGTTTGTGAGAACTTGTTACATGCCTAAGAGGTCAGTAATACTTGGGCTAGGTCCATGAGGGCCTATTGGAGCCTCTAGAACAGATGGAGCTACAGGAAGACACAACTTGAATGTTACTCTGAATGTGTGTTTGAGAGAGAACTGATAGTTGTCTCAAAGAAATAGCTGTTATATCCTGAATAGGCCATTGACTGGCGTTACATTTTATGAATAGACTTTTAGCAACTGGAGAACATAAAACAGGAGCTAAAGTATATATTTTAGCAGTTCACACAAACACACACACACACAACCGTGCCACAGCAGGAATGCCCCCAGAGCCTAATTTAAATTCAGATGGTGGTTTTGCTCCATATTGGTAGGCAGCGCTTCTGGCCTGTAAATACAAAGTGAGCTACAGGATCGAATGCTCGAGATGTTTACATGCAGAAATGGTGAGGCGGCTCACTGTACAGTGTTGCCGCAAAAGAGTTACTCTGTGACAAATGGCTTTGGTTTGACAACTTAACACTGCAGAAGCAACAAGAATGCTGGTCACATGCACGAGAATGTACACATTGACTGTCTTTCTCTCTCACACACACACACACACACAGGACCATACACCAACACAGAGGTATTCCCTGCCCTGTCGAGGCTTACCGACCGATCATTTTGTTTTTGAATACAGGCTGGTGTGGGCTCTGTGTTGGCAAGTGAAATGGACTTAACTGTTCCTTTTGTACCCCTCCCCGCCAACCCTTACTATAAACACTTGTGTCTGGGGACTCTCCCTGCTCCACAATAAAAGGCTAAAATTAGGTCTAGCTCTCAGTCCATCTGCCCGACCCATCCATCCGTCAGAACAGACAGAAATCCTCGACTGTCTATCTGTTGGTCCAATCCCCTGTCAGCTTTATAGCCCCTACTAAATCAACCAGGGGACTGAGTTTCCCCAAAAGCAGGGGGGGGGGACTGCCAGAGCCCGGTGAAGGCCTGTTAGTAAATACGCAACACCATCCTTCACTATATTACCTGAGATGACCACCAGCATTAATAAGATGAGCTGAGTGAAATCACGGGTTGCCTAGCAACAGCCATGGAGCAGTAGCTGCCAGTGAAAACAGCTTAGCGGTTACTTAACTGTTGGGCGGTGTTTCCTGCCAGAAGAAATGTACCACCACTGAAGTCTATAACAGTTAAATATTGAATCCCCCAAATCCCCAATATGGCTATAAATCTAATCCATTATTATTCAATAACTGGTTTCAAGCTCTAGTAACTCCAACAGCCCCCAGCTTATTTGATTGTTGACTAATGGAGTCTTGATTGGCATTTTTTGGCATTAAATAAGCAACAATCAGAGTTAATGTTTTGCTATTATTTATTTAAGTTTAAAACTGGTTCAGGTGATTGGTTCAGAGAAAGAGACGTGACATCACATTTTTCCAGCTGAGCTCTGCGTCCTTAAAACGAGTCACAAGAGTAAGAAAGAAAACGCACAGCTGTTCAAAAATGAGTGCAGTCATCTGAGAAGAGACTATGATACAATTTGATATATTTGAATTTGGCTAGTAGTTGATTTTTAAGATAAGATAAGATAAGATATTCCTTTAATAGTCCCACAATTTTGATATAGATTGATATAGTTGAGGCCAGCCTCAGTAGAGACAGAGGATGATGATGATGATGATGATATAGGGACTCTACAGTCTACAGTTATGTTTGGAATAAGGCTCATTGTCTTGAGCAAAGTGTTAGCGGTGACTCAACTCGCGTTGAAGCTGCAGACTGGTCATACTGAGTGACTGTCACATGTGTCACTTTATGAATGTAAAGCAGGGAGAAGATGCAAACAATAAACAGTACGTGAGCACAGACACAAATATTCCGTGGTTAAGAAAAGAAAAAGGGCTGCATTTCCTGCCTATCTTGGAAGAAACGAGCTGAGTGTGTGTCTGCACTGGCTGCTTGTTATGTGGGTGGGTACACTGTAAATCTGTAGCGGTGGGTGGGTAGCACGTCGTCCTGGCATATCTTTGTTGCTCCCTACTGGTTGAGGTATGAGATCGATGAATGGTAGCTATGGCATGGAGTCCGCCAGCTCTCCCCTGCCCACTGGGAGGCCTGAAGAGATTTTTTTTTAAAGCTTGCTAGAACATCATTTCTAACTTTTCCTTCCTGCTTGGAGCGCAGCCAGTTTGCTGGTCATGCGGATATCTGGCAGACAGCTTGGATAGTCGTAACTCCACTATGGGTAAAATATGCAACACAACAAAGTCCGTTATTAACAATAAATGTTCAGCTTTAAAGGGAAGCTCCATCGATTTTTTTTTTTTTTTTTTACGTGTCAAAGTGTGTTTAGAGGTTTTGGGGAGTACTACTGCATATGTGGAAAAAAGTTGCATAAAGCTTGTGTTTCTCCAGAGTAAGCTGTCTTAAATCTGATAAATTGCCTTAAGTGATGCCACTTGTGTCAGCATTGATTATGTCTAAAGATTAGAAGTCTAAAAATGGAGGGGGGAAAAATCTGTTAGTGGCTTGACATTACATCAGCTGCTACGAGCATAACACACCCAAATATTTAACCGAAGTATCTGCGATCCAGTTTCATTGTGGAAAATGTAGGTACCAGGGTTTTGAGAAGGAAGAGGAATGCATGAAATAAAAAAAGATCAAGTCTTTGTAACATTATGGGGCTTACAATAAACAGTAGTACAGAGTGTAATGCTAAGTTGTGCAGTACTCCTTTAATGAAATCAAGTAGTGCAGTCTTTCATTGACATAGTTCTTTATTCTGATGTGCCAAGTATTTTCTTTTGGATATAGAGACGGTCCTTGACAAAGGAACCTTTTAATGACGGTTTCTCTGTTAGTAATGTCTGAAAAAGTAAAAAAAAGAAAAGTTTTTTTATTGTTTTGTTAAAAGAAAGTAATTAATTGTGTTAGTGGTGAGTTATCAGATTCATAATTTAAAAGCTGAAAACTGCTTCATTCTGTACTGCACCGCACCAGATTGTTTTGGAAGTGTTTTGTTGCTGGAGCATGATCTCATTGTCTCTAATGTGCATATTCCCTGGAAGACTGAAAAATGCTTGAAAGATGTTGAAAAATATGAGATCGTTCTTCACTTTTCCTATTCACTCTGTTTCATCTGAGTAATCTTTGCCACTTTATCAGCTTATTTGTACGCAGTGCATTATTTTCTCCGGCGCCCCTACCTATCTCCCATCTGCCATGTTCTCATCACTTTGTCTTCACTTCCTTTGGTTCCCTCTCTCATCTCTGTATTCTTTCTTCCATCTAGCTGGCCAATCCCCCAGCTGGAGCCCAGTCAGATCAGGCTGATAGTCTACCAGGACTGTGAGAGGCGCGGCAGAAATGTCCTCTTCGACTCCAATGCCAAAAAGAGGGGCACGGAGGAAACCCCTATCACTGTGAGTCACGTGTTTGTGTGTGTGTGTGTGTGTGTGTGTGTGTGTGTTGTCATTTGGAAGTTGGTTTAGTATATGGTAATGAAAAGAGACTGTTTGTTCCAGGTCTTGTTGTAATATCAGGGGTTAATGGAGGCAGTAGAGTAGCTGCAGGTCTTATTTAAAAGTCTGAAACCTAAAAATATTTCTTTAATAGAAAAACATAAAAAATATATTGCAGAATGTGGTCAACTTCCACATTCCTGGACATTTGCTCCCCTGTTTCCCTTTTCTTATCCTCCATATTAATTATTATACTTTGTCTTCATTAGCTTTCTTCAGTCACATATACTAATGTTTCTTTTTTTGTTCAGTTCAATCCAAGGTAGCATTAAAAAGGTTTTAAAAGCTTGAGATTAGAGAGACGGACACAAGCAGTCACAGAGGTGTGACATGCAAAAGAAGTCAGGTAACCGTTTATTGACATTCAGAGGACACAAGCTGGACCTTATCTGCCTCACTGCCCCACCGTGGAAGTCATCTGACCTGAAGGATCAAGTGTGGTAGGAAGAGAATGTGTCCTGTTTAAGGGTGTGTTCTTTGTTTATGATACAGATTTGAATTTGATTTGGTTTAATGACTTATTTCATTTTTTATTTTGTATTATTATAAAAAGGGCAGTTGTAAATGATGGGATTTATTTTGTCCCATTTGTGAAGTTCTTAATATTAAAATGTTTCTATTGGTTTATAGGATTCTAAATTTTATTCAACTGGGTCAGTGATGTCTAAAGTGTTACTTTCTCTGCATTTTCTAAGCTGAAGGCAGATATCACCTGTAAAATCTTACTCTATGTCAAACAGGTAGTCTACTTGTGTGTGTTAATGAGTGTATGAGACTCTGTTGGTTAATTGTGAACACACCCGTGTCAGCCTGAGACGTGGTGATAAAAAATGTTTTACTACAGCTTAGCAGTCTTTATCAGGGTGTGTGCAACAACACGTTTAAACATATCAATTAAGTCTTTTTACTACCAGCTTTGGGTGTATGGCCTCTCCTATACTTCACCTGTCAGCCTTTTTTAATTATGAATAACATGCATAATATTTTCGCTGCTGTGCGTTTCTGTCTGACCCTGACTGGTTTGTTCTGGTGCTCTTATCTCCAATAATAATAGCCTCAGCTGACAGCCCATGTGTAAGCAGCATTCTTTCATCCTCACATGACAGCCGTGTCACTTGCTGTCTGTTGTTTTCTCCGTCTGTCTTCGTCTGTCTCTGCTCTGGTCTCACCCTCTTCGAATCTAGAATCTAGATCTGTCTCTACCTCAGCCGCTTTATTTGTTTTTGTTCCATTTTCACCTTCCCATACTCTACCTCTCTTTATAGTGTTAAGCTTCTCACTCTACACCTGCCCATCCCTCCTCTCTGTCTTTCTCTCTTTCTCTGTGAACTCGGTCTCACTTGCCTGTTTGCTGCCTCTTTTTCTAATGACCAGGTTTTCTCTGTCTGCTCTCAGTATTGTATCACTTTCTCTCATCTGTCCGTCCACCTGCCTCATTATCATGTCCATAGCTTGCCATCACACAGATACCCACTGATACACAGTCCTGACTGTCTTGTGACGCCCTGACATTAAAAACTGGATTGTCAGTTTGCGCAACTTTCTCAGCTCATTCATGTGGCTTTACTCAAGCCCTACATTTGGATTGGACTCGTGCCATATATAGAACCACAATAAGTACGGTTATGCAGTGACATTTGTTTGAAGTGAGCGCAGGATAATGCATAGAGAAATGCAGTAAGAGGAGTCTGTGCAGCGTGTGAGTTCTGCCTGGGCCGATGTCAATATTTTTGGTGCATTCTGCATTGTTAGGGCTTTGCCAGCCACTGTGTGACTTCTATCACATGATGGCTGTTTTTTCTTTTCTTTCTTTCTTTTTTATGTTGTTTTTTCCGTCAAGTCAGAGGAATTTATTTTAGCGAGATCAACAGCAGGAATGAGGAATAGAGAGACAAGGAATGGACAGAGATGCATGGGATGGTTAAGAAAGAGTTGAGAGAATGATGAAGAGAAGGGGGTTGGGAAAGGATAAAATGTAGGGAAAGAGAGAGGTGGAGACGAAGGAAACAATCTGGTCCAGGAGAGAAGATAGATGTATTAAAGGAGAGAAAGAAAGCTGCAGGAAATATAGAGGGATGAAGTTGGAGTGGTAGAGGGAGGGAGGGAGGGAGGGAGAGAGAGAAAGGGAGGGAGGGGATGATTGCAGTGCTGCTCGATCACGAGTTCCCGAAAGAGTCATATGACTGGCAGTCACATGCTGCTGGCCTCTGTGTACACACCTCACATTGCACTGCAGCGGACACGCATACACCCATGTACACACTCAAACACACACACACTCACTCAGATTCAGTTTGGCTTCATTAGCATAAGAAAGCATGTTACAAAATCACTCAGATTAATGAGAATAAAAAAGCACCGTTGCAAGTTGCATACGTGTCTACAGTATTTACTATTGTGCTTTGAAAGAGCAGAAAGAAAGAACAGTCCTTCTTCCCCTGCCTGTTTTCTTTCTCATTCTGTTTCTCTTTGTCCCCCTCTCATTTTTCCTTTCTTTTCTCTTCCTCATTGGCAGCGACCGTGGTTTCAAGTGAGCCATTACCAGAGCCTAGCTAAACACATAGTCACACTCTCTCTCTCTCACACACACGCACACACACACACACACACACCCTCCCCCTCCTCCACTCCCCACCCTCCCAAATGCATTCCTCTTGAATACTCTGCCAAGTTGAGAAGGCACATGACACAGGCTGATCTAGCTCACATTGCTTTTAGTTTGCTGTTTACATGGGTGCCTCTGGGTTTGGTTTCTGTAGTTTTCAATCTGAACAATTGAACTTCATTTATGTTTTTCCATTATGAAGTGTACTTGATATGGGCCAGTGACTTTTTGGTTTTGGGACTTGGGAAAATGTTGAGGCATCAGGGTGAAATTAGACATAAAATGTGACTTTTTATAGGTGTTGTTTTTTTCTCATTATGTTTGTTAGCAAAGGCCTCCATAACTGAAATCCCCCTGCATTAAAATCCTCTTGACTTTGTTATTTATTTCCACGTGTATGGACTGTTCCCACATAAATGGGAACAAACCCCTTTTAACAACTAAACACATAAATGTCTGTATCTTTCTGGGTGATTTCATGCAAGTGTGCACAAAAGAGGTTCCAGGTCATTTTAGTTGCATTAATTGTTCCTTTTGTTCTGTTTATTTATGAAGAGGAAAGGTAACACATCCAAAATGCAATGTTTAGTTATTGCTGCTGAATGTACTTGGTTTGAAGTGGCTGGTATGCTTTGACCTCAAAAGCTCAAATAAATATGGGTGTAATATGAGGATTATTCCTTTAAATGAAGTGTATTTTGATATTCCGATGTAACTTCTGCATAGTTAAACGAGCCTGTGTTTATGGCATTTGGCCTATAATACGCTTTTTTTTTTTTTTACCCCATAGAGCGCAGAGGGACAGGTGAAGATGTTCGGGAAATGCTGCCAGCTCCGTCCTACAGGAGGAAGTAGCAGTTCCCTGGACAGCTCCTCCTCTTGTACCTCCGAAACCAAGGAAACCAAGGAGCAGGGCCTGCGCTTTCAGGTAACCCATATCTGAGATAGAAACGTATATTTTTATTCCTCTGCAGTTATGCATATACAAACTCACACATTTGCAGCTGCATAAGAAGATATACACACAAAACGCTCACATACATATGTGTATATATACTTCAGGTAACCTTGTTAGACAAAAAAATATTCAGTTCACTTTGGAGTTCGTTGCTCTTAAAGGGTAACAACATTAAAAATTCCTCCTCTCCTCAACAGGGTTCAAAGTGTTCGTCGGATGTGGTCATGCTGGGGGAAATGATGTTCGGTTCTGTGGCTATGAGCTACAAGGGTTCCACACTAAAAATCCACCAGATCAGGTAAGAGGAATAGGGATGCATCAGTGCCTTTTTCCTTTACAGCTGATACTGAAATAAAAACAAAACGCATCCTTTTGACCGTGTGTCAAAGTTTACATTTAATGTGGAAATGAAACATCTGTACTGGAAAAAGCATAATAATATGGGTTTTGGGATTATTTCTTTGTTGAAATGTGTGGTAAAGTACAGTAAGTGAATAAAGAACGGAAGGAAACAAGAAGAACAAGAAAGAAAAGGAGAAGTTGAATTGAGGTTAAAGAAGAGACAAGGTTGATGTGGGATGTAAAAAGACACAAACCTGCACAAGCGCATGAATTGAGCACACATGCTTATCTTTGTCCCTGCACTATCGTCAAATCAGATCGCCACCTCAGCTGATGCTGAGTAAGGTCTTCACCGCCAGGACGGGAGGCAGCGTGTATGGCAGCCTCAACACGTAAGCACACACGCTTATCAACACAAACACACCCACTTCTCGCTCTGATTCCTATGGCAAGTTCTTCCATAAGCCAGCACATGCATCTCTTCTTTCCCTCTCCCCCTCTCCATCTGTCTCAGTTATGGTCTATATTCCTTTATGTCAACTGGGGATACTGTCACTCTGCCTGTCTCTGTTTATTCAGTCTGTATTCAGTTGTTTTGTTGTGTTTAGTTTCTTACCAAATGTATTATGTTCAATATAATTGTGCAGTGGGATGTTTTAAAATAATCCACATAAACCTAACTTTGTTCCTTTTTTTTTTCCCTGTTTCATCTCCCACAGGTTACAGGACAGCTTGGAGTTTATTGGACAGGACAGCAACACCCTAAGGCCTGATCAAAACAGCGGGGCCAACAGTTTACTTGGGAACATAGGTAACCAGAGAAACCCAGTGCAACACCAAACCTTGTTAACCCACCAATGCCACTCCTCCTGTTTTCTTTCAGTTCACTCGTGATTTGTAAGTAGGTGAAATGTTGTTTTTGTTTTGCTCATAGCCAGACACATAGTCACCTTCTTCTTAATGGGACTTGTAGAACACCTACGACTACATACTCATACTCATATTTTATTTAGTTTTTTATGTTGCCTCAGTAACTTTCAGTGCTTATAACTCCCTTTGACAATAAACCCCAAACAACTTTAATGGAGGAATACTTGACTGTATGGAATATTTTCAGTATTTTGTTTAGTTTACACATTTGAAGCGCATTGGTAGAACTGTGAGGAAGCAGTGGATTTTGTTTCTCTTTCTGAACCTTTTAACATTCCTGTTTGAATACAAACCAGGCTGGATAGATTCTGCTCACAACTCTCCCTTACTGCTGCTCCCCTACACTAACCTCGTGAACAGTTGAAGAACTTTCAAACTGATCAAATTTGCATAATCAACTATTATCCTATAAAACACTTAACATATCTTTGCTGTCTGGCTTAGAGTATGACAGCCTCCCAGTAGAAAGAAACTGTTTTTTAAATTCTATCCTTTTGTGAATCATCCTCACAGAAAAAACAAAAATCATCATATTGAACACATCAGAGACTTAAAGCTATAATGTATTTGTTTGATTTGCTGTCTTTTCTGTGAGTGATACCAGCCTTCTTGTTTGTCTGACTGACCTACCAGATGAGGGTCATTATTTCACTCCAGACTAAAAAGCTCCTGTAACTCAGTTGTTTGAGTTGGTCGGATAACAGGAGGCAGCTAGCTTTCCTCCTTACTCAATCACTAACCATGGTTCATGTTTTGTTGTTTTTTGTCTTTTTTCCCTCTTCCTCCCTTTCCACTTTTCCATGTATTTGTTTGTGCTGCGCAGGATTTTCTCAGCTCTGCAGCCCTCGACGGGCCTTCTCTGAACAAGGCCCTCTGCGCCTCATCAAGAGCGCATCTTTCTTTTCAGGTTGGCGCTTAAAACTGGCCATGTCTGATGTGTGCCAGTTGCATGCGTGTGTGTAGGCTGTAATTGCAGTAGTAGTGGTTGTACAGACCTTGACTCTCATCGGCTGCATGCCCGTGTGGTGATTCTTGCACTGGAAGTGGTAGCAGTAGTCACAGCATGCAATATCACAGCACGTCTGCAAATAACCTGGGTCGGATAGAAGCTGCAGAGACAATTCTTTGAGGTGGTTCCCACCAGACATGTTTGGTATGTGCCTCTTCAAAAAACAAGATGATGTCTTTGCTTAAAATTGTTCATTTGGGCAGGTTAGAACATTTGGATTCAAATCCAGGCGGCACCAAATAACTGCGAAAATGCAGACTTTACCCTGCTTTAAGACATTAAGACTAAATCACAGAGGGATATGTATGACTTCAAACACCTTCTGTTCCTTTGTTTTGCTAATGGCAGTGTAAAAAGAACCTCACCCATCAGCTATGAAGGTTCCTCAAACAAATCATAAAAGATATTTGCCAATACTATCCGACCCAGGGCTGCAGGTGTGTTACGCATGCATAAATGGCATGAACGGGTTCTCACTGGTGTCGGTGGCTGTAGTTCTAGTTTAAGTCTTGGCAGTTCCTTCTCCTTATTTTCTTTGTGTTCTTCACTCACAATCTTTCACTAACTTGTCTTTGACAGTGACCATGATACTTGGGCAATGAATATAGGCTTTATGTGAGGTTTAACCATCAACTATGACAACATCTTTACTTTTCTGCCAGTATTTAGTGGACTGTTGTATTTAAGCTTCTGTTTTCTTCCTTATACACCTTTAAAGATACAGAGAACATTTGCCTGTGCATGCATGTACACATTCAGTAACATTCTCACTCACATCCACTCAGTTACACACAGTCTGCTGTGGGCCGCTGAGCCGCTCTATCTCAGCAGCTGGTGGTGAAATGCCTTGTTTAAGGGCACCTTGGCAGTAGCTGTTTGAAGGAAAGAAAAAGGTTGCTTAATATTCCACTTTGTATTCTGTCCAAGTATTTGAACCAGTTATATCTCAATCACAACCCCACTTCCTAAAATGCTGTGCATAGTATAGGTGGGCACAGTGGGGAATCCTCAGTGACACATGCGCCAAAGACTCATAATATGACACCCACTTCATTGCCCATTTATCATCACTGTAAAGAAATGAACTGAAATCTCTGATGAATCTTTTTGATCAGCTTGACGATTTCTAGCAGGAAGAGTAAGTACGCACATAGGTGTGTGTTTACTAGACAGAACAATTCAGAAAGCTACAAAGTCTTTAAGTGTTTAACTGACAACTTTGACTGATTGCAGCAATAGAATAATGAACTATAGAACAATAAACTCATTTCTATCATTCATGATATGCTGATCAAAGAGCTCCTTTGTCAGAAGTACTCAGTGGTTATTCCTCCCTCCCTAAAACCTCTGCCCTTTAGTGAAGTGGTGGTGAGTTTTAGAAAAAGGGCCTCTCCCTGTGCCATGCTGCCTACCCACAGTCCTGTCCAGGGCACCCTTAGGTTGGCATGGCATGTAGCTCTGTCAGTTATGTAATGTTGGTATGGTTATAAAGCACAATGTTCCACAGGGGAGCACATACATACATACATACATACACACACATGCCAACACTCCTGAAGGCTTCCTCGTTTATTATCTCAACTGCACATTGAATTGTTGCATTTTGAGGTTTTCACACCTCGCTGCTGTGAGACGCATTGACATTTTTCCCATTTTGCCTTGAACTGTCAAGTAGGACATTTGAGAACATGCAAACAGGCTCGGTGACATCCATATGATGGTGTCTGTTGAAGAAAGTTACACTTAAGCTGTAGCAGCTGTTTGCTGTAGATAGTGACAGAGAATAAGCCAGTGAGCAATAGCCTATTACAGCAGTAGTGCTTTTTGCTGTATTTGTGTTGCTTCTTACACTTCCTGTTTTTTGTTAAGAAAAACAAATGGTGCACTAACAGCATGAGAATCATCAGGAATGAGTCGTGCTTGTGTTTGGACTCTTTATTTTTGTGGTTCATAGTCTAATGGTGGTCCGGTTGTTTTGAATAAGCCGCCTGGCCTTAGGTCTTTTTTCTTTTAATTTTTTTTGCTAGATTAAACGTCCATTTCAAACATTTTCAACCTAATATTTACTGTATGTACTTTGTGAACCCTTACTCATGGTGCTGCAGTCACTGGACAGCCAATAGCAAGAGGATTTATAGTAAAAGAATAATGATTGCAGTTCTATGGGGACAAATAGATATTTTCTATAGTTCGAATGCTGAAGCTATAATTGTTTGTGGAGTAGAAGAGCACTACAAGGCTTTGCCTGGGTAGAGATAAGAGCATCCTCAGCATGCCCCGGTGCTCCATTTAGCTGATTACATTTTCTGTTTCTCACAGGTTGTTTTTTTGTCTCTTTTTTTTTTTTTGTCTGTCATCCCTCTCACTTCCTATATTTTCTTCCCTTCATCTAACTTGCTCTTTTCACTTCTTAATTTCCTTCTTCTTTTCCTTCCTTTCTGTTTATTTATAACACCCATCTACCTTCCTACCCTCTGCCCTCTCTCAAACCCCTTTCCTTTACCCTCATCCCTACTCTTTACTTTCTCTCTCCGTCTTCGTCCTCCCTTCCTGCAGGCCACAGTCACCCCATGGACATGCCTGGCCGAGGGCTCTACGACGAGAGGGACAGCGGCATCGCCAGGTCAGGTAGGTTAATGAGACTAGGAGACAAAGCCTGGATTGACCTACACACAACACAACTTTTAGCCCTCTGATTGAGCTTTGAATTGGGTTCACATTTATTCTTGTCAAGGAACAGAGAAGATCAAGTGTAAATCAGGAAATGATTGGGCTATTACTTACTTACTTAGAGAGTTATTTGTCTCATCCTCAAACACATCCCAGGTTCCCACATGTGTTTTTTAATCTCTTCATTCTGTCATTGTCTGGATTGCCAAAAATATAAGTGATTCAGCTAATGAAGCACTTCCCGGGTCAAAATGGATGACCTGCTTTAACGTCACTGTTCAAGGTCAATAGAGTGAACAGTTACACAAGCACTGGGTACTTGGTGGTGCTTCAGCTGCGACTTCACTAATGTGGCATGCAGCTGCACATGCAGACAGTTTTCCATTCATTAAAATGACCCATAGTTGCCCCCTCTCGAGGCTGGTTGTGGTGTGTATGGAAAGAGAGTGAGAAAGGTGTGAGATGCTAAGAGAGGCACAATTCCTCTCTCCACTGCCAGTCCTTTAACCCTGAAATGTTAGAAGTAAAACCAGAAAGACAAAAAGAAAGAAGATGATGCAGGGGTTGAAGACAGTGTGGAAGTGTGTTTACAGGGCCTCTACGGTCCAGAAAACCTTGTGCAATGGAAACTGCCCCCTGCCCCTTCTGTGCTCTGCCCCCTACCCCCTCTACAAACACCACCATGTCCCACTGGCATGAATGGTATGATGGGAATTGTGCTTTCTGCACAAACCCGGGTCACATGCAGATTAAATATAGCAGCTCTCAAAACCTGCTACTAGTAAATGAGCTTCTAATTCAAGCCTTGTCCTCTCATCTCCACTCTCTCCACCCCCTCCACCCCCCCACTGTGGTTGGGCTAAAGAGCTCTTTATCTGACACACACACACAAATACATAACACGTCCCTCTGTGACACAAAATCTCCTCCCATCTACCTCTGTTGTCTTTTACTATAGCTCTCCAGCACTGTTTTCTCTTTATACATCATACACACTCTAAATCACTCACCTCCATGAAGTTTATCTATCTTCACACACACACCTCTACACACCATGTAAATGGTTCATGTGACCATTGATCAGAGCCTCCTGCCAGGGCTGTAAATAACCTTGTGATCAGGGCTTGTATTATGTGTGCGTGTGTTTGGGTAGGTTGTCATTACCATGCCAGCCTGGTGTAAAGCCAGGTTGTCCAACAACTGCAGCATGTGACGGTTAGCAGAATAACTGACATTTGATCTCATATGAAAGCTATCCAGTACTTAGGGACTGCGTTTTAAGGAAAGGTTAAAGAGGGGTGATTGTGTTTGGATGTGTTTTTGTGTATCTTTGTGTCTTGTGTGCTGTATTTGTTTGCCCTTTTCAAGTTCTTTGTCTTAGTAAGAACAGTTATTGTCCTCTAGATTTCAGTCTAGCTCTGTGCGGTAGTGTGTGTGTACAAAGTGTCATTCAGAATGAGTAACCCTACGCACTTGTCTGACTCACTCTTGTCCTTTTTCTCTTCTGTCACCCACCATTCCCTCCATCTGTTCCCTGTTCTCTTCTGTTCTTCTTCTCCTCATTCTTGCTCTCTTAATTCTTCTCCTCTCCTCTTCTCTATCCACCTCCAAAACTTCTTTCCATCCCTCCTTCTCTCCCTTTAGCTTCTCTGAGCAGCTTGTTGATCACTCCCTTCCCGTCTCCTGGCTCTTCCCTGACCAGCAGCTGTGCATCAAGCTACCAGCGCCGATGGCTCCGTAGCCAAACCACCAGCCTGGAAAATGGCGTCTTCCCCCGATGGTGAGACACATACAATCATACATGCACACATACCTGTCTAGGTTTTCACAAGTAAACTTTGAGTAGTTAAAGTGACACTTAGGAGTGTGTTTAAGGTCCATGGCCTTTTCTGTGTAACTTTCCAAACGCGCACTTAACAGACTCCCAATCACCAACCCCTTCTTCATTTTTCTTCCCTGCTCAGGGCCTTTGTCAGGCTTTTTTAAAGTTTATCCTAGGGCTTCCTTAGAATCCAGCAGACAACTGGGAAAATGACACACTCTGCTGCTATGCACTCACAAACACACACACACATACACACTCACAGTGCTGTGACTAGACAGGATGCTGTGTTGGCCTGTCACTGTAAATGCAGCTGTCGGCCTTTGAGTGCTCTAATCTCCCAGGCGCTCCAGTTCAGCAGCACCAAAGCATCTTGTTTACCAGCTGCAACAGTAAAGTGAAGATTAAAAGTGATTTTTCATATCATATGTTATCGTTTCTGCGTAAGTTTTGAAACTGGTTATAAAGAATATATACTGGCCATATCTAAGCAGTAGTTCATAGTATTAACCTGCTGAATTAGTACAAAAAACACATTATTCAGTATTCTGACGTGTTACGTGAGGTAATATGTAAGGTAAGATAACTTCTTTATGGGCAAAAGTACTAGGGTTGTTATTTGGAAGTGATATCGGTCTGCCTCTGCACTGAGGCTGACTTCCTGTTTACCCTGTGTAAACTGATCAGGTCAGTCGAGGAGAGCTTCAACATGTCTGACGAAAGTGGTGGACCAAGCCTCGGTGTGGCTCGGAAGAAGAAGATTGCCATTGGGGTCATCTTCATGCTGTCCCCCAACCCCGAGGAGAACAACCGCTTCCAGGAATTTTTTTTCTCCCACTTCCCTCTCTTTGAAAGCCACATGAACAAACTAAAGAGCTCCATCGAACAGGTGAATAATTGTGTTAGACTGTGATTATACACCCACTAATTTCCCTTTTTTGATGTCGACATTAATGTTTATATATACCCCAAAGATTATTTTTTTGGTATTAGAAGTGTGTTTCCCCTGTGCTTTTCAATGGGAGATGATCATTTTACTGCGTTTGTATTCTGGATCACCTCCCTGATTGACACTGTGGAGATAAGCCTGTCAATGAAATTCATTATGCGGTGACATATGAACAGTACTCAGTGAAAACCTTTGCTGTTGTAATGAGCACAGTTGTTGTCAGATTGACCAGTCAATGGTCATACCTTCTATATCTGCGGTTCTGTTTACTGGTGTCTGCTGTTGGCACCGTCAAATCCCTGGATGACTTCCAGTTTTACCCTCCATCTTTCCTTCTGCCCCCCCCCCTACTGTTCGCCCTTACAAATTCCTTGCTCCACCTTTCCTGTAACTTTGTTTGTCAGCTTGATTGCCAAATATCTCAAAGCGTGTTTGTGTTGTATCACTCTCAAGGCCATGAAGATGAGTCGGCGGTCAGCTGATGCCAGCCAGAGGGCCTTGGCTTACA
The DNA here is from genome assembly GCF_004916995.1 of Morone saxatilis. NCBI lineage: Eukaryota > Metazoa > Chordata > Actinopteri > Moronidae > Morone > Morone saxatilis. The sequence continues at coordinate 7,794,439 of NW_023339763.1, read as the reverse complement.
GCCGAATGGTGGACGGTCTTAACGAGTTCAGGTTGGGCAACAACTCACATTCAGTCACTATGACATAGACAGCAATCTTACATAATCTGTATTTTCCTTATTTCTCTCATGGCCAAACTTGTAAACATGTCATAAACACCCTAAAACAACTTTTTATCTCTGTAATAGGGAGACCTCACATACTTTATAACTTCATAATTATATAACTGAGACTATCCTGCAATATAACACAGGGATTCAATAATATAGCATACATTAGAGCAACATGTTTTCCATGGGACAAAAACAGCCAAACACAATGGCTCACATTTCTTAAACCAGCATGTTTACCGTCTTTTTACTGCATGTTTATTAGCAAACTCTAAAACACACAGTTCCAGCCAACATCACTGTGTTATTCATTTTCTATGTACTGTGGCCAAACACTCCTTCTCCTCTTGGGTACATAGCAAAGTCTCCACATCATGGAGACTTAGAAAACGTGTGACATTAAAAATCTGTTTTCAGGAAATAAATGCTACATTTAAAAGACTTGGTATTTACATTATGGATCTATTCACCATAAAATCTGACATGGGAGCAAATTTTATCCAAGGCCTAGTCTTGTTGAATTGTAGTTACATACACCAGTAATGTAGGTCACCATGTCCTCATACTTATCTGTTACTATGTTATGGTACTAACATTTGGGCAGCTTTAATAACCTGAGAAGTATTTTGCATGTGACTTTCATTCCAACCATAGTTTGTTAAGCTAGTGGGCTACCAGGCATCATTTAGAGTTTCTTTTATGAAGGTATGTCAAGCAAGCAGTATACTGTGTTTATCAGATATTTACCATTTAATGGGGCTTGCATTTTTTGATTTTAATATTTCTTATGTTCACTGGTGACATTACATTGATACGTAACTTCCATAAATATTGAATCAGATGCTGATTTTCATTGCTACAAGGAGCAAGAGAAAAGGCTTTATAGCATTGGTTACATGATTACTGTCAGCAGTGGTGTAAGAAGTATTTAGATGCTTTACTTGAGTAAAAGTACTACTACCACGCTGTGACAACAAGTAAAATTCCAGCATTCAAAACCTTACTTAAGGAAGAGAAAGTATTATCAGCCGAATGGACTTAAACCTACCTCAAGGTAATACTACTAACTGGTTATGAAACTGTCTCAATTCTGTACTGTTGCCTGGAATGCAGTGAGTGTATGAAAGCTGTCAGACAAAAGTAAAAAGTACGATATCGTGCAAAATGAAAATTAACTAATGAAAAGTAACTAATATTTGTACTTACTTATATTAGGTCAGTACAGAGTAAATGTATTTACCTACTTACATTACAGTTACATTCCATCACTGACTGTCAGTGAACATCTAGTGTCTCTGTGTAAGAAGGTGAATTTATGGGATCTCAAGGTAACAGAGGTGAGGAGAAGGGATTCTGTAATTCTGCTCCAGTTACGGATGCCGTGTGCTGAAGTGTCACAGCAATTAATAATTAATGCTCACCATGGTTTATGTGTGCGGATAGCGTGATGCTAACAGTCTCTGCCCTTCCTCAGATGTTCTTTTTCTGTTCCTTTTTAGGTGAATGAACAAAAATTATAACATAGATTCTAAGCCCAGTAAGAGATGTTGAAATATGTTGGGTAAAAGAAAGGAGAAACACACTGTTCCCCACCTGTCTTTTGCAAACCATAGATGTTGCAATGCAACTAGTGCATCCTGGGAGTTCTTGCTTTGGGGCTTTGGTTGTGGTTTTTAGGGAAGCTTATGTGACCAAAGTTTTTTAGAAGCTCCCAGTTATCTCTCAACTCTGCATCACAACTACTCTGTAGTTGTATTTAATCATTACTTGTGATGACATGAAGTATGAAATCATTAATTTCTACTGATTAGGTTCCAAAATTGTGTTTGTGTGCTTGTGCGTATGGATGAGACATGCTTGTCAGTACTGTATGACAGTGCTATATTGGTACTCATAAAACACGCAAACTGATTTTAGTTGTGACGTGTGCGCACGCACGCTTGTCTCCACAACTACTTTCCCTTGCAACACACACACTGGCAGGCAGTTCCCTGTCTGAGGTCCCCTCATTGCTGCAGTCATATGCCTGTTGGCAGCCGTCCACAGCAACCCAAGCCTCCTGAGTGGCAACCCTATCTACCTCCGACTCTAGCCACGAGCACCAGAATAGTAAATAATATGTGAGTGCCAGCAGGAGGAAGGCTATTGCTCAGGACAAACAAAATATCTGTAAAATCTCACCTTCAGACAGCTGCTAAATATAAGTGTAGCCACCTTTGCCATTAAGGGGTTTTGACTTCATGGAACATTACAGAAGGAAACTGGAAGAAATGCCTTTGCTTGATGCTGCTTTGACGTAGTTGGAGGGTTGACACAGAAATACTTACACTTGTGGGTAAAGATAAGCTGCTCACTTAACGGAGGCATGTGTACATAAAAGTGACACTAGCCTATATTGGGGTTACGCTAGGGTCTGCAGTCAGAGTGCAAGCAGGAGTACTAAGAGAAGCAAATCCACATAACCCAAGGGTTAGAAGTCTAGTTCCCATTTTTCCACACATACATGAAATAAAATAAAAAACCCAGCTCTGAATAAGAATATTCATTGAATAAAAGTATTTACCAAATTGCAGCCACCAGAAATTGTGGGACTCTAAAGCCTAATAATTTCTTTGATGTTGTTAAAGCAACATTCATGCCCAACATGATGGTTTTTAAGGGCCTATAATAGCATAAAGTGAACTGAAGCAAAAGTATATTATGAAAGCATAAAAGTCACTGAAGAGTTCAAATTTGTCCTGCAAAATTTCTAATGCATACATTTTTGCTATATACTACACATCTCGCTATGATAAGTGGTAAATCAGTAAAGTGACACATTTATTTTGGCTCAGAAACTACATTGCTGTTTAAATGAGAGTGTTAATATATGAACTTATGCTGCAGTTTCCCCCCAAAATGAGATTATTGATTGATGATTGGAACCACAATATCCTATCCTATCCTATCCTATCCTATTCTATCCTATCCTGTACGTGGCTCACAGCACATAGGAAAATCAAAAGCTGTAGATGAGGTCAGAAATGTTTGAATTGCTGCCCTCCATAGTGAGGTAATTTTAAATCAGGCTCTTCAGCCTGACGCATCAGTTTAATTTCAAATCACAGCCGCGCTCTTTAAAGTTCACCTGAACAGCTGCTGCAGAGAGACTGAGACTAGATCTCCTGCTCATCTAGTGCTTGCACAGCCTCTTTTCCCAGTTGGACAGCGGGGTCAAGTGGGTCTTAAAAAGGCCACGGATAAGTCAACCTGTTCATAACACAGGGTTGAATAAAGTATTATTAGCTCATTTGACGCTGTTGTGCAAATTGACTGATTGTCTCTGCTGCCCTGCTATCAGCGAGATGTGGAGAGCGTCAGAGACATGTTTTGCATGTGCCGAGTGACGTGAAGTCCATTCTTGTTTACCCTGCTATGGCCTTTTAGTACTGCGTTTATGTTTCTGTTCCTTGTGCACTCGCACGCTTGTAATGGCTTGTTCTTGTTGAATGATTGATTTGTTGGAGAGACAAGACAGCGGCAGTTTTTCGAGCCAAGAATAATAATTATTTTTTATGTAATAAACCATATGCAGCTGTTTATATTTTAGTAGTGAGTTATTTTTTGAAGGATGAGCAATTTTCTCAAAGTTGTCATCCTTGTACTCTACCACAGTGAACTCCTCCTGTCATTCTGTTGATTATTAATCTTGAGAGGACAGGTTTAGGGTCACAGCACTAAACTCTTTAGTCAAAAAAAGAACTGCTTGCAACAACGGTATAGTAGTGCCATTAAATCCATTTGTTCTTTTCACACCCAGTTGTTTAGAGGTTCTTCTTATAAACCCATAAACAACAACTACACATGCACTTCCTGTATTTCTTGGAAAAATGTATCAACCTAAAATAGCTTGATTACTGGAATACTGGAGTTCTAGTGAAGGTCACTTTCAATCGTTGACACCTGTGCTTTCTCTCAGCATGCAGCCTGTCTGAATCTCCTCTGTCACTATGTTCTTAACAGGTCAAAGAGGTTGTGAGTTTATGGCAGAATTAACATTTATAGCCTGAGATCTCCTACAGTTTCCAGTAAGACTAAATAAAGTTTGGAAAGCAGCACTGAGTTTTTATTCCTTGTGTGTTGTGACAGATCACCTGGTGTGGTAGCAGCTGTTTGATTTATTATAGTTTATTTTCTTACGTTTATTTGATTATTATTAATATTTATTATAGTTTATTACACTGTCAGGCTGGTTATGCTGTTGTATTAGCCGTGTTTGCTGAAGATTGCAATTGTCTTTAAAAAATGTTTTCAAGTAATTAGAGTAAGCAGATAAAGGCCAGAATCCTGCAGCTGCAGTCCATATTTCAGCTAAACACGATGAAACTAAAAACGCCTGATTCTCCACATTCCTCAGGCTGCAGAGATTCCCCACTGCCCCTGTGTCAAAGCTTGGCCCCCAGCCGAGACATGCTCACCAACACACCCCACGTTCCATGGAAACTCCAGTCCTTCTCAATGGACAAATGCCCCAACTCAGCCACATACAGATAGATATACACACAAGCACACACACGCACACTGCATAGCTACACACATAAACAGAAATATATGGGATGTATCATCTTCCTTTTCCTGTATATCACTGAGGCAAACTTGGTAATTATAATATTTATACATATATTTAAAAAAAAATCTAAATTATAAATGAAATGAAAAAAAACATGCACTGGACGAATACAAGCATGCATTTACATGATGAGACCTGAAATCATCACCAGTACATTTCAAATGGTAGATGATGCACCTCTACCACTACCACTGCCACCACGACCCCTGCCCCCAACTCGAATAAACCTCCCTGCACTCCCGGCTACACTCATTGTGAACATAGATACATTGTCATGACGACACAGAGTCCAACTGTTATGGAGCACTGCAACAGTTACAGATGTTGCTACATGTACAGTGGAGTAAGCAGTATGAATAT
>NW_023339763.1:7759266-7789280 GCF_004916995.1 Morone saxatilis | reverse complement strand
ACACAAGCACACACACGCACACTGTACAGAGCAAGAGAGAGGGTTGTGTGTGAGTGCGCGCAAGTTCGTCGGACTGTTACAAACACGCACACAAACCAGGGTCTCCCATGGCCTTAGCGCAGACAGCAAAGCTCTGTGAACTGAGATCTCTTTTGTTTACCCCGAGAGACAATAACGTTTCTGTTCTCTCTCTGTCTGTTTTCTCTCTTTTTCCCTCCTTCCCTTTCATTCGCTCTCTCCATGCCCTGTCCCTCTTTCATCCCTCCCTCCCTCGCCGTACCTCATCTCCAGGATGACCATCTGCGACCTCTACACCATGCCCCGCGTGGCTGAGCCCGTCTGGTTGACTATGATGTCCGGAGCGTCGGAGAAGAACCAGCTCTGCGGTCACTTCATGAGGGAGCTCTCCCTGCTGATGGAGCAGGCCTCCAAGAACCAGTTGAGTGTCTGCTTGTACTCACACCTAGTCCACCAACAGTCACTGAATTTCTAAAATGTTGCAGGACGTTAAGAACAAGGGAACTACATCAGAATATACACATCTGTCATATTGCATAGTGGTTTTCAGGAGTTGTATGGCCACAGCAAACCTACATATTGGACAGGAATCAAGCAAGCTCACAGTTATAAATAAGGAAAGGCATACATGGCAGCACTCAGACATTAAGAAAAACAAAACACATAGTTTTTCCAACATCTTTTTTTTTATTTTGCTTGTACATCCTGAATGAGCCTATCAACAGAGAAACACAGGCAGGTTCACACACTACTTATTCTTTCTCCCTCATACACTTTCTATAGTTTGTCCCTCCCTTTCTTATACTTAAACACACACACACACACACACACAACACACACACACACACACACAACACACACACACACACACACACACACACACACACACACGCACACACTGTGAATGTTTCACTTTCTTTGCATTTATTTGTCTGCCTCACTGGGAGCTGTGAATGAGAAGATCCCTGCCAGTCTCAAATTGCTTATTGTTGCTGTTACAAAGCCACGTTAAACCACTGCTAATTGTACATTTATGAATTGGTAGCAAGGCTTTTATTGAACATAGCACCCGTATTCAGTACAGTTGATTTTAAGTAGCATTCAGTACACTAAAGTGGATTATTACATCAAGTGGATCTTAAGGGACATACTTAACATTTTCATAAGATATGTGTTTTTCTATCTTGATCCCTGTATATTCTGCATGTTGGAAGCTTTCATGCTCTGTATACTAGGACTGCAAGTAACAATTTTTCATTACCACATTACTTTGACAATTATTTTATTTATTAACCATATTAGTCATTAAGTTTATGCCCATTAAGTTACCAGAGCCTAAAGGGTTGTCTTGAACTTTTATGTCTGTATTTATATACACAGCAGTTCAGTTTTTTTTTCTTTTCTTCAAATCCCTGCATGCTCTCTAAATGTTGACCGTGAATAGAAACTGCGTCGCCTAGGCAACCATTGGAGTTTCTTTATTAGCATTGCTTCTCAGTTAAAGTCATTATTTCCACCAGCACTGGTTAGGATGACTACCACACAACTACTTCTATGTGCTGTTGACTCGCAGCTGAAGCATTGTGTCTCCATGGCAACCATTGAACTGTATCACATCATGTCTTTTCTGAGGCATCCCGTCAGTATTCCCATGACTGGTGGTTACAATTACTGCCGCAGTCATGTCCGTGTTTTAGCACGTGATTGAACTTGAGTACCATGACAGTGTTGAGTCATAAGACAGGAAGGGAAGTAGACACTTGTGGTCAGAATTGAGAAGTGAATCATGCTAATAGTGTGTGTGTCTGCATACATCTGTGTGTGTTGCAAACAATGGTTAATGTGTGAATGTGGTGTCCAGTTCCGAAAGAAAACATGAAGTTTTCTGTGTAGTGAGAGAACCTTTGACCTAACCGAACAAGGTCAGGATAGAAACAAAGTGATATCTGTCGGAGTGCAGCCAGCTAGGAAATACACGTTTGATTTCCCCCGCAACTCTCTGCTGACCAACCCACGTCTAATATTCCAGATTCCTCCCTGCATTACTGACAGCCATCCTGACCAATCATCTAGCCTGGGTACCCACCGTCATGCCTAATGGGCAGCCTCCAATCAAGATCTTCCTCGAGAAACACTCCTCCAAGAGCGTCGACATGCTGGCAAAGACGCACCCCTACAACCCGCTCTGGGCACAGCTAGGTGAGGAGTTCAAACATGCGCACACACACACACAGTGAGCAACTTTGTTTCCTGTGGAAGCACCTGTGTGCCTGGGGAGTCAAATAAATTACCTGTGTTTGGTCTTCATCTCGGCTGAAGCTTGAACACATCCTAACATGCCATTGTTAATCATTACAGGAAACAAGTTAAGACTAGATAGTTAGGTTTAAATAATCTCTGTAGCAGCATTTCACATGGATGTAGAGATTGCAGGTGTGATAAAAATGCAGTCCTCAAATTATGGTGTAGTAATACTGCAGCAGCAATAACAGTGTGAACATTTGACATCAATTGGACACTTGTCTATACTTTTAAACTGTCCATGTCTATGTATATCCTTGGTTGATGAGAAATGGAAACATTACTTCTTCCAGTGGACCATGTTGCGTCAGCGGAAGGTGCAATTCTGTGAAAACAGTTTCCTGTGTGAGTAGCTGATTTATGGGCGCTTACAAGTAACAATATCCTATAAATACACAGACAGATCTTAACGAGCATGTTCAGTTGTACACTTTCACCTCAAGTGACATGGAGGACATAGAAAATGAGTTCATGGGGACACCCAGTGTTCATAGCTGAGAACTGCATACCAAAGCATTGATTTGTTGTTTGAAAAAATATGGAAGAAATTGAGATAAATCAGAGATTAACAAGACAATGGTATTATCAGAAAACGTTACAGATGTGCTGCTTGTCATCACCTCTTTTATCTGCACCTTTCCCGTCACTCTCTGTCGTTATCCAGATAAAGCAAAATGCCAAAAATGTTTATACTTGTTTTAGTTTAAAAAAAAAAAATTGTTTAAGTAATCACATGTTTATATCTATTAATTCTCACCCAACTGCAATAAGAAAAATATTAAACTTGGCAAATCACAAAAATATGAATATAAACAGTTTTATTTCCAGATCTTACAAATGTTCAGTGATGCTAATGTTTTGGGGTTGTTTTTTTTTTCTTTTCTTCAACACTGTGTGTAGGCGACCTTTACGGGTCAATTGGGTCACCGGTGCGGCTGTCAAGGACAGTGGTGGTGGGCCGCAGACAGGAGCTGGTCCAGAGACTCCTCTATGTCCTCACCTACTTCATCCGCTGCTCCGAGCTGCTGGAGACCCACATGCTGGACAGCGCTGAGGATGAGGCCATTGTGATGCCTGGCTCCCTCATCACCACCTCATTAAGGAAAGGAGAGGTGGAGGAGTCTGACTATGTTCTGGTTACCGTCCATAAACCCAGTGGGGACTACTTGTCCCAAGGGGCCCACGGCCAGCAGACTGAGGCAGAGGACAGCAGCTACAGGTCAGACAACAGCCTCCAGAGCAGCACATACACAGACACAGAGGTGGAGCACGGCGCTGGACCCACACCCAAGGAGGAAGATGAGGAGGACGAGGAGGACGAGGAGGACAGCAGTGAGAGTCAAGGGTCCAGGAGCAGTGTGCTTCAGACGGGACACAGTCAGGGTAACAACCCTGTTATCAGGACTGCAGAAACAGTTGAACCCAGGGAGCTGCGCAGGGAGTCTAGCAGCCCACTGGCTACAGAGGCCCGACTGGAGACGGTGCTGCGTGTCAGCTCTGCCTCCCCCAGGGAGCAGGTCTGTGTGCTGGATACAGAGACCAAGGGTGACCTGAAACGTATTGTCCCATTCACACCCACAACGCTCGCATCAAGTCCATCCCCAACTCCTGTCACCACAGAGGGTAAGAACTCTGGGGCAGAGGCTGGGATGGATGAAGGTACGGGGAACCAGCCCACCAGAGTGCTGGCTCCTCGACCTTTGGGGACCCCTCTAGAGAAGAAGCCCCCAGATAAGAACATAGCTGCTGCAGTGCCAGTACCGATGGTACCGGGAAACATAGTGACTGGGCCCATGGCTCTGACTCTAACAGAAGAGGAGGAGCCGGCAACAAAAGTCACTTTCCTCATTGGAGACTCCATGTCTCCAGAATCGGACACAGAGAGTCGCAGAAGGAAGGTAGAGGAGGATTTCAAAAAGCACAAGAAGGACAAACATCCGCTTCACCAACAGCTGCTGCAACGGCTGCATAGTGGAGCAGATTCAAAGACCAGCAACACCAGCGCATCAGAGGACCAAACCAAGCAGACCAAGGCGGCTCCATCCCTGCAGAGGGTTTCCAGTAATATTCCCCAGTGGAGCCCAAACTGTGTGGACTATTTTGATGAGTATTTCAGCCTGGAGAACCCTGTGGAGACTAGGACTATAGACGATGTGGCCAAACGAAAGAAGGGCAGTATGCACAAAGACTTGCTGGATCCTTCGGGGGTCCCTCGGCCTGGTGGCGTTGGGGGTCTCAGTTTTCAGGGTGAAGTCAGGGGTCAGAGTTTGGGTGTCTGTTTAGGTTCAGATAGTGGAGAGGTAGGGTCCAGCAGAAAGGGAGACACTTTGTTGGAAGTCCAGAAGAGGTGCAGGTGTGGGTCTTCAGATTCCTCCGACACCTGCTGCTGCAGGAGCTGTTCTGCTGAGCAGGACAAGGGTCTTCTGTTGTCAGTCCCCGTCCCCCAGGATGGAAGCAGCAATAGCAAAGAGGACCAAAAGCGTAAAGCGGTGCCCGTCAATGACTGGGAGATACCACGCAACGAGAGCTCAGACAGCGCGCTAGGGGACAGTGAGAGTGAGGAGACAGAGGACTGGCAGGAGGAAGTGCTGTTGCCCTTCCCTGGGTGAGTGGAATACCCATTTATTCACAGACACGCTTCCTATTCACTTACACTGAGCTGCACTAGTGCTGAAGTGCTTTAGTTGTAATCAATAATTATAGTTTTAATAATAGAATAACAAAAAAAAACTAATATCTCATGTCATGTGTTTGATTTAAAGGTCAAAGTTGGTGGAGAACTACTCAAAGCCAAGCATCGCCAATTTTGGCCGGTCTCTGTTTGGAGGCTACTGCCCCACCTACGTGCCAGACTTTGTACTGCATGGGTTGCCCAGCGAAGAGAAGCTACGGCAGAGCCTCATGGCTGAATTAACCCATGCTGTTCAGGTAAAGGACTGACATTGATGAGCCAATTCTTTATGGAGCTACACACAGCTATATAGCTTTTTTATTTCCAATGCAAAATACAGAATTTTAAGTATCGCTTGTGATTATATTCCCTTTTTAGAGCCACATAGATTTTGTGTTTGTTATTTAAGTTCACACTTTCCCGTTGCAAGTGAAGCAGAGCGTTTTAACTTCTCATCCGCAGTGATTAGAGATTATCGGCTGAAATCAGATTGTGTTCTATTTAGTTTTGGTTTAGTGTAATGTTTTTATATACACTTCCATCACATGTTAAATAAAAACCCTTATTAACCCAGTCTATTGGATTTGGTTTTCAATGGCTATTTTCTCAAAATAATGTATTTAAAGAACAGATTTTTGTAGAACAGATAAAAGACTATGGTCATATCATTATGAGACAATACCACTGGAAGTAGATGAGCGATAACTTAATTATTGCCCAACCCAAATTTTAAGATCCTTATTAGCTTCTGTCATTTAGCCTTTGTTTAGGAGTTTGAAGCATGCTTTAACATGTGAGGAATTCCCTCTTTAAATGACTGTTCTTGTCCTCCGTAGCATCCAGTATTGGATGAGCCCATAGCGGAGGCCGTCTGCATTATAGCAGACACAGACAAGTGGACGGTGCAGGTGGCCAGCAGCCAGAGACGAGCCACAGATGTTAACAAGCTGGGGAAGGAAGTCCTGGTGTCCAGCCTGGTTTCCAGCTTATTGCAGTCGACTCACCAGCTCTACAAACTCAACGTCTCACCCAACTTTGTATGTTACACCTCTCCGTCTATCCACTGTTAAGTTGTTCAATTGGAATAGGTTTCATAGATCTCTGTAGTTAAAATGAAAATGCTGTTTTCACTGATAATGGTTGTATACAGTAATCACCACTGTGATTCTTGTGCTTTACCAATCATGTTTCTGTCTGTCCTCTCCTCCTTAGTGCATAATGCACCTTGAAGACCGCCTGCAGGAAATCTACTTTAAGAGCAAGATGCTTGCTGAGTATTTGAAGGGCCAGACAAGGGTTCATGTGAAAGAACTGGGCATGGTCTTAGGGTAAGCAGTTAACTTTTATTATCAAATCACAGCTACTGTAAAGCTGTATGTTGTGTGGTGTTCCACTGATCAACAAGTGGCAGTAATGCAGGCTTCACATTAAACATCAACTTTGCAAATAGTTTATGAGGAAGGAAACAGTGTGTTTTGTTGAGTAACATTTAATGTAAGCATAACTTTTGTTTGATGACAAGAAAACACCACAGGGCACATTTTAATGAAAAAGAAGTGGAGGCATTATAGATACAGTCTATAGACAAATAGAAGCTAAGTTTAAATCGTATCATATTCTGATCTCTGCTGTGGTATCTTTGCAGAATTGAGTCCAGCGACCTTCCTCTGTTGGCCGCAGTGGCCAGCACTCACTCCCCCTATGTGGCCCAGATCCTGCTATGAGACTGTAATGGCACTGAGGTTCCTGGCAAGTGGTCTGTCTGAGGAAACCTGTCAGACCTGGGTGGTGCCACTCTGGCCCCAAAAAACGGCCGTCCATGCCCCGCAGCTGACCTCCCCAACATGGTTTCCCGACCCACGTGCCTGGGCTTGGTGGGATCTTCGCTCTGAGCCTGAGCAGTGCACGTCTTCACGGACCACATCCAGCGCCTGTCCTCATTTACCACTGCTGCTGAATTTGTTGCAATGCTGATGTTGCACCACAGGGGGGAACTAGAGACCACAGTCCCACAGATGGAGTGAGGCTGTGCGGATGACCTGAAGCATCCCTGAAATGACCTTCTCCTGTTGTTTGAATGTTTCTTTTAAAACAGGACTCTTTTTATTTTTGGACACAAAAGCCAAAGACATTTTTCCAGTCAAGAATGAAACTTTTGAAGATATTTACAGTATAACAACAATGGATTTTGTTTCTTCTACAGCTTTTTTTCCTGTACAATCTTCAACCCGGTCGTACAAAGTGACGGACTACAAGTTCAAACAAAACAGATGGACATTTTTAAACATTACTTCAAGGTAAATATCATTGAGACGATTATCAATCTCATGACTATTATGCGTTTATCTTTATGTATTTGTTTACAAGCCAAATTCCCCTGAAATATCTCAATGACAACTTTAATTTTTTTTCGTCAAATTGCAATGCACACCGGACTCAAAAGCCTCTTTTCTGGCCACACGGGGGTAATCGACACTCTTTGTGGTTTTTGGTTCTACAGACAGGTTTTGAAATGGCTAAAAGTGGCTTTGACATTCTTATCATAGGTACAGCACTACCTCAGATCTTCATATGGGCAGTATGTGACATACACATTTACAGTTGGCCCCATAGAAAACCCTGAGGTATACTTTGTAAGCTATCTTAATCAGAGGAATGTCAGTGTCAACTGTGTGCAGACTCTATGCTGTGTTCTTTGAAAAAGGGAAGGCTGTTAAATTCCTTAGGATGATCGTTACACGGAAGAAAAAAAACTAGTTTTACTTCAGAATGTGATTGAGAGAGGAGAAAGTGTCCCTTTCTACCGCGGGAAGGCTTAAACGTACATCATCTACATATATTTTAAAACCAAAATGCTGAAATATTTTCACACTTTTATAGCTTCCCCCACCTTTATACGATGTTTACGGTTTCGATGTTTGCTGCAGAGAGAGGAGTAGAGTAACACAGTAGGCCTTATAGTGGATTCAAATATGTATCAGCTAACACTATTTTCAACATGTTTATACGACACTTATAACACACAGAATACAAAACTATAGTAGCACAGTTTTTTCTTTTGTTTTCTTTTTGATTTCCTTTAACAATGACAGATAATACGATATAACCAGGGTGCGATTTGCTGAGCGTAAAAAGGGAGATTGAGTTGCTTTCACAGGTTCTGTTTGTGGATTCTCTCCTGGGCATAAAGTGTAACCTGCAGTGGGGCCAATGGGACAGTATTTCTTTGTTCTCATTTTTACTTTTTGTTATCAGTTGACAGCCTTGGAAATTAATCAGTATTTTCTTTGTTTTGGTCGCAGATAAAATGGGGTGAGTAAGAAATTCCCAGATGAGTGACTGCATTATTTATAATAAGTCAAAAGCAAGAGAGTTTCAGATGTACATGTGCAGTATTCTACAATTGCACTATACTTTTAGACTAGCACATTTACCTTGATGGCAAGGGAATTGCAGGTAGCGGGGACAAAGTTTAATTTAGCCGGCAGCCAGCTAAAAACTCCCATGAGTTGTTTCTGGAAAGTAATCTTTCCAAATTTCTTAAAGTTTGGAATGTGTCTCAGGCTTCTCAAACAGCGTTTGTAACAGAGCTTGCTGATGGGCTTTACATCACAGTATGTTGAACTGTACGCGGAGAACATTATTATTATTATTATTATTATTATTATTATTATTATTCTTGCTAGAAAAAGAAGGAACCCTGAGAAGAGTGTATTTTTCTATCGACTCAAATCGCACCCTGTATATGACCCAAGTCTTAATGGAGAGCGTGAATGCATCACAGGCTTCTGGAGAGCTCGTTTTGCTGGTAAAATTGATATATACATGCTTGTTACTGTATTGAAGATGCTCCGCTGTATCAGCTTACATTTTGTACAACCCAGCCATTATGTTTAAAAGGTATGAATTTATATCTGCTTTTCCCTCTTTGTATATAAATAAATTATTTAGTTGCCCATGGTATGTGTAACGGTTCATGTAAACTGTACATACTCAGTTTATTTCCATGTATTTGTACAGAATTGTCTCCTCAAATTATTTTTTCCCAATTTTATGGGAATGTTGTGCAATAAAAATGCAGATGTTAAGAACTGATGTGTCTCTGGCAATGTTTTCTGTCTCTGAATCAAAGGGAAATAATAAAAAATCCTGGAAAAGTTAAGATTTGGATGTGTGAATATGAAATCGTTTTCCCAAAACTGAAAACCAGACATCCGAGAGCTGCAATTCAGCCAGGATCGGGGAATTGATGAGGAGAGAAAAAGTGTTGGTAGTTGTGTACTGACAGCATGTACGCACAGCGATATTACCCAGAGAGGCTGTACAGTAGATAAGACCACATATTATGGTTTGCCCCCCGTTTAGAAGACATTGCATTAAAGCAACTTTACAAGCATCTCAGATTAGCAGCTGTGGTTTGTTCTCTTCCCACAAACACTGACTAAACAATCCCAAGATTGTATTCTCGTCGCCCGTGAACTGGTTTTAAGTTTACGGGTAATCCCAGATGAGAAGTCTTACTTTCTGTGTTCTTTCTCTCCAAAATGTACACATTTTAATTTGCAGAATCTCTTCCACTTCATCCATCGCTATAAAAGTCTGGAAAGTATCTATAAACCAGCGCAAACTCTACACAGGAATAGCACTTTTGTTTAGATTGGTGATGGTTTGACGTCTTGTGCTCAACATCTGGATCACACATTTTTTTTTGCCCACTTTTAAATTTTACCACCCTGAAACTAGGCTGTGACTCCACCCCACCGTCATCGCGGCACCGGAGGTAAAACGAAACGAGCACACACACCGCAGTTATGCAATAAAAGGAAGGAGTGTCCCCGGCTGAAAGCAAACGTGAATGTGTCTCCTGTCAGTGGGAACACCGCTGTGATCCCACTTTCTCCACGACAATAGCTTTATCAGGAGGCGTTTGGAGAAACCCCAAAAAAGATAAAGAATAAGATAAAACTATGCTTTTACAGCTTATGCTTTTTAACTGTGAAATGAAAAGTGTGTAAAAGTTAGATTTTCCACCAAATGTGTGTGTGTTGAGTGAGCTGTTGCTTTTGAATGCACTGCAGTAATCTGATTACTCCGCATTTGGAGCAGCAGTTGTCCGTGGGAGCAATCTGACTGCAGAAGTGTCAGGAGTCAGAGGGAGGATCTGTGCTGCATTTAATGACTCCTTCCAAAGCTCGTACACTCGAGCTTCAAAACGCAGCTTTTTATGCCATTAAAGCTGGACTATATAACTCTTTTTTATTTTTTAAATATCATATATTTGTCTTAGAAATGATAAATTGAACATGAAAGCAAAAAAATGCACAATTTAGTTATACAGCTAACTTGATCTGGTATGACCAGTATCTTATGGCGGCTGATATTAATATTAACTTTTGATATTGCTTTGTACATTACACAGTAAGTTCACTAACTTTATGACTCTCTAGGCTTCTAGTGCTGCTGTTCCTGTACTTTTTAGCAATCCAGTAATTTCCACTTGTGGCCACTCTTCAGCAAAAGTTAAAGTGTTATGTCGTGTTATCCAAGTGTGTTTTTTTATTGTACCAGGTAACAGAAAATTAATTTTCCATGCACTTTTGCATCTTTGCTGGGGGAAATTCCAGTGCAGCAGCAGAATTTAGTTTGTAATGAATAATGAAGACCAAAAATGGAAATTAGTCTCAAGTGCTGCTCAGAAAAAAAAAACGCCACCTACACAAAGTCTACGTTGTTTGTTACCTTAAATTACAGGCTGATGTATAAAAAATCTATAATCGCCATATAAGTCTACATATACCGTAGGTCGGGCATGCAACCGTAATTAATCAGCAAATTGGTCATTTATTCGTTTTGATAATAATTTGCACTATAAAATATGCACAATGTATTTAAACTATAAATTCATTTCAATCAGAATTGACACTGTGATTCGGGCTCGGTTCAGGCTCTCACAGAATGTTTTTCGGACTCGGGTCGGGTCGATTTGTTTTTTTTTGTGGCCGATCAAAGCTGTAATTGAGCTAAACCTCTCGTTTCATGCCATAAACTGCCTTATTTCCGACAGCGTTTGAACACAGCATCTCCGGGCAGACAGATGTCGTCAACTCTCCGCACTGTGATCTGGAAGAGGAGGGATCTAATCTGAACTCCTGGATCTGACGGACGCCAGCTACCGAAGTGGATATTTCCCTTTACCAAAGATGTACAGAGCCGAAGACGACATGTCTCCCGTATTTAACTTTCTGTCACACTTTTAGTGGGGTCTACTCCTTCTCGGACGCGCAGTAGTTAAAAGTTTCGCGTCCCTCCCGGAGGAGAAGGAGCTCCCCGGTACGGTCCGTTTTTGGAGTCAACTCCATCCATGCTCGGCTCGGCGGGGACAAGATCCACTGGGATGTGAGTTTGCTCAGCTACAGGGCAACAAGGAGACGCTAAAGTGAGGGGTTACGTGGAGAGGAAGTCAAATTCCTGGTGTGGATATTGAGCCGAAGTTATGAAAATGACCGGAGCCATGGAAACTTCTTTCAAACTGGCTTTGAAGAAACCGCCCTCACTGCGGACAGCAGAGGTAAACAAAACTATTGTTTCTCTAATTAGCATGGCCTTGCTAATGTTAGCTCCAATCAAACTGTTGCTTCACCTCGCTGTAGGAAAACTCCGCTGTCACTGGAGTTGGACTGAAATGAGTTCACACTGAGTTGCTTTTGGGCAAATTATCTAATTAGGACTTTTCCATAAAGTCACATGCTAATGAGCACACACGATACATGGTTTAACTTGCAGTGTGTAACAATAATACAGCTAGTTAACCAGCTGGAAGTCCTTCTCACATCAGTAGCTCTTAACTTTATGCCTCGCCAGTGCCAAGAGTCAAGTAAAAGCACACAGGACAAAATGTATCAGGGGCTCTGTGGTACCCAAATTGAGGTGCAGGGACCATACTGGCTCCTTGAGGAGGGGGGTCAGGGGTCCCTATAAAAAATGTCTGAGACTTTCAGGGTAGTTTTATCATCTTCAAGTCGATACAAGTTCAATAAAAAGGCGTTCAAGCCAAGAACTGGTGGGTTTTGGTCCTGGTTAACTTAAGTAAAAAAACCCTCTTTAACTGCACTGCATTCTGGGTCTGCGAGTACAGCATTACTAAACAAAACACAACATCACAGCTTCCCATCACGGGGCTTACGGCTAAGCCCAGGAGATAGTTTGTGTAAACTTTAGCTTGAATGAGGCCAGTTAAATTTAATCACTGCTGCTTTCTTATCCCTCCTCCTCCTCCGCCTCCGCCTCCTCCTCTGCCTCCTCCTCTGCCTCCTCCCTACATGAAGCTGTGGAAACACAGCTGGCTTGTCATTGCTTTAGTTACACTTTCTGCCCAAAAATAGCTCGCTGCCGTACTCCCTTCCATGTTCAGCTGCTGGTAATAGTTTTGAGGTGCAAGCACTTTTTCAGAGCGCTCTCAGAGCACACACATTTTTTTTTTTTTTTAAAACAGCGAGCCTTCAGCTTTGCATGACACTTTTGAAAAGGTCCCTTTTTATGGCTCTGATCCTCTGTTTGTTTGTGGGTGCATGGGTAGGTAGAAAGCGTCTTTCACGCCTTCATAGAGGGCTTTTGTGCACACTTGAACAGACCGTAACAGCCGCGTTTAGTCCACAAATATCACACAGTGGTCGCAGTGAAGTGGATCTGTGATTTGATCAAGCACATGAAAGAAGGCACTATGATAAAGTAACTAAATTTAGCCTCATCCTCTCGAATACAATGGAGCAGTCCTCGTTTCTGTTGTCCTTTTCAGGAATGCTGAACACTCTCTGCGTCTGGAAACAGTAGTAATATAGCTGAGGTCAAAGGCAAGCAAGGTGAAGTGTATGTTTCCATGCAGTTCTTCATAATGTTTTAAGGCTATTTGTCACAGGTAATATGCTTTTTTCCCCTTCCAAATCAGTGCCTGTAATTGTAAAAACACACGATTGTGCTACACCTGAAGTACACGCAACTAAAGCGTCTGACCTTTACTGACCTGAACACGAAGCCACTGTTTTTATGTCTCTTTATTTTTAGTCACAGTTTGAAAAACAGTCCAATAAAGCCACGCTGTGGTTTACTGCCGCCTCAACCTGTCGATGATGATTCATTGTACGGACTGTAGATATTAAGAATCAACGCTGGTAATGTAGCTCTCACCAGGCATTAGATAGCCAACCATCACATAGACAGACGGAATCATTAAACCTTTGCCCGCTGATAAATCACACCCTCAAACAACCACAAGCCATTGCTCAATAAATCAAAACTGACTCCCCATTTTGCCTCAGCGTGAGAAGAATACAGCGACAAGATGCAAGTTCGCAAAATCTCTCAGGCTCTATGGCAAATGGCCAAAATCCTCCAAGAACCTCGAGAACTTTATAAAAATTAGACGAGTTAAAAGCTCTTGAAGCTGTTAGCTTGTGTTTGAGCATGGGTGTAGCTGCAGACCTCCTCTTCCTCCTGCGCTACGCGTTTACCTTTAATTGGATTGGATTTTGCCAGATTAGAGATGACCCTGTGGTAAAGGGAGGAAGGAACAAGGCAGTACACGAGTTTGCTTCTCAAAGTAACGTCTAAGGGACTTTTCCCAGATTTCCAGGATGTTGCTTTTGTTGCTTTTTTTTTTTAGTACAAAGTAGAAATCAGCTGGAGGAATCGAATGTGGTACTGTACTCCAAATGGAACTGCAGATAAGTGCTAGTATATACTCTCTCGTCATGTCGGGTTTTTGTCTTTAACGGCGGATTATTCAGCAAAAGTGCAAACTTGTATTTATTGTGACGAAAGACGACGGGGACGTGTCACACAAAATGCACTTTTTTTTTTACTCTTTGTCCTGTGTAAACCATATTTGAGGATGTTATAAGCCTCGAGGTTGGGGATTTAGTGGCATCTAGCACTATAGTTGGTGATTGCAACTCACTTGTTCTACACTTCCTTTTCAACCAAGAGGGAGAAACTATGGTGAAAGACGTGAATGTCTAGAGCAGGTTTTTGGTGTGTCCATTCTAAGATAAGATAAGATAAGATATTCCTTTATTTGTCCCACAATGGGGGAAATTCCGATGCTGCAGCAGCAAAGCGGATAGAGAAAAAAAACAGTAATAACCCAAACCAGTAAAGAGTGGAAAAAACCTAATAAATAAAAAACACTATGTGCAAGAGAAAGAAAAAGTAAGAATCTACAAACAGCAACAGTACTTACTAGTACTAGTTCTGGGCTTCTGTAAAAACGGAAGGCGAACGGCGGTGTCTATAGATAAAAAGTTCATTCAAAAAAGCTCCTTCTAAGGTAACGAAAACCCACTTCTTATTTTCAGGTGACTGTAAACATACCTATAAATATTATATTCGGTTTCTGCCAATAGATCCTCCTAAATGTTACACACTGGACATATTCCAGGATGTGAAATGTAGATTTTCTGTCAAATCAGGTGTTTTTGTTTTCGTCGAAAGTTTTTCCTGCTCGAGACCGTCAGCTAAACTTCTTGCACGTGAACGTTCTAGACGCGCTGTAGGTACGTCAGTCTCCTGTGCAGACGCTTGGCTCAGTGGGTAATCTCTCCCACCGCAGGTTTTATGCCTCGTCAACCTTTCCCGGTTTCTTGAGTTTTCCGTCCAGCTCTTCCCTCCCTGCCTACCTTTCCCAGTGCCATGCAGACAGACAACAAATCATGCAGGGTGATTTATGGCGGTTTTGGCTGTGCGCGGTACAGATCGGACATTTATGGGAATTCCAACCATCGCAAAGCCACAGGCTCCCGAGGGAAGGCGCAAGTGAGGGAGAGAGAGAGAGAGAGAGAAACGCAAACTTAAGTGGTGACTTCTTGCTTTCTAAGCAAGCAGCGGAGCCGCTATGAACAGAACAGAGGAGGACATGCAGACCGGTGTGCGGTTGATGCTGTATTCTTGGAGTGTGTGCAAAGAGACACGGTTGAAAGACGCTGTGTGTGTTTCAGCTGAAGTTCCCAAAGAGGGTGGGTGGTTCGCTCAGTGCTGACACGGCTCAACAAATTAAAGTTAAAGACTAGTATTGGTGTATTTTAAAAAGTTGTTTTGCCAGATGCCCAGGTTGCCCATCTTTTTTTTAACCAACTCCTGATGCCCTGTACACATAGTCAGCACAGAGATGTCTGGCTTTGTTGTTTTTTCTCTCTTTAGAGGCCTTTGGCTCCCATTCGTTCTTGCACAGTATGAAGAACAGCTGCCACACACCTGGAAATTGCCCAGCGAGATGATTCATCGACACTTATTTTGGGTTTTGTCAAGCTTTCTTTGTTTTGTCATCATTTCACTGTGTCTGAGTTCATCCATTGAGCTGTACGTTCACGTGGAAATTATGTGATTCAGTGAAATTGTCATTCACACCTACATAAGGAATCGGGAGGCTTTGCCAGGAAATAATCTCTGAAGATGTTGCCACATCTTGGCATATCCACAGTTTCTTATTTTAGGCATTTTTGGAGCAGGAGTAGCTGCTTATACAAAACATGCCATGGTTAAAAGTCTAATTGCATTTGCGTTCAATTTAGTTTTACGTGTATAGTGCTAAATCACAACTGAAGTTCTTCTCAGGGCACATTAAAGCAGTGTGTTCCTCTTTTCTAAAAAAACAGAAGCCAGACAGTAAAATACCTACTGTGTGGTTAGCATGTGAAACCTGAAGCCCGTTGGTTTGAGGTGTTTCACTCTGTTGTCTGCTTGAGAAAGTAGATGTAGGTCACAAAGGACTGTGAGAAACATGTGCTGTAGTGTTTCCACAGTGTGTTTGTTTGTAGCTGGATATGTATGTTTATGTACGGTGCGCATACACACGAAACCGCACGTGTGCACACATTTTTTCAACCAGTACAGGAACATATCCTTCAAAGCATGTCTTCAGCGTTACAACTCAGTCTGCCTGTCTCCTGCTTCCTTCCCGTTTGTTGTTTGCATTACTTCAGCTCCCTCCAATGCACCTAGGGCATCATTGTGTTGTTGGTGCAGGACACCTCAAATACTCTCCCACTGCAATTTACTTCAGTACAATCTGTCTGCTTCAGAAGTAGGCAGAAACTGCCTGACACTAGTAATTATAAAACAGGTATTTTCAGCCGTTGGATCTGATTGGTCGCAAGATACATTCCAGCAAATTGGGCGGGCTACGCCAACTACGCGATACACAATTATGTCATTTCGGATGCACGTCGTTTTTTTGTTTTTTTCTCATCTGGTACGATAACCGATAATTACCTGCTTTTCATGGCCGATGCCAGTAACGTAATTGATAATGTCACATTTTTTAATTTTAAAAAGAAGTTCGTAACCTGTTGTTTTCACACCTATATTCCTATATATGTCATCCTTACAATATTTAGTTTAAGTCATACTAGTGTTCTTAAAATGAATTTAGTATACATAAATGTAATGGGCTGTGATTGGAGGACAAAACCCTTTTCAGTTAAGCTGAGAGCATCATCAAAACCTTACCCAATTGTGATGTTTAGTCCAAAAACGTCCAAAAGCCCAAAACTACTTTCCAAAAAGACTGAAACTTTGGGCAAAGCACTTAATATAGGGCCAGCAGTATGTCTTTATCTAAATTAACAATCCCAGAATTATGGTGAGTAAATACTGTGTGCTCTCTTAAAATATGAGCAAACATGCATGTTCACACATACCCACGGTGAAAACCAGTTAGACACCAGCGTCGTCTTGACTAAGGCCTGAGGGCTCATCTTCGAAGTTCGGTGTAGGTTCAACCTCACTGTGTCTTATTTCAGGGAGACGCATGAATACAATGATCAGTCTGCAAGAAATGTCTTAATTGTATCTTGTTGGTGGCTTCAATGGTGGTCGTCAAAAATGGTCAAAAGCAATTTTGAAAGCCAGAATCCAGAAAATGTCAACTGGGAAGTCAAAAACCCAATGACTAACCCGTTAAAGTTGTTTTCAGTGAGCCGATAAACGATGTTTTTCACCCAGTAAATAGAATGAAATCTCAGATTAGCAGTTCGCGAATGTTAGTTGTTGATATACCAGGGTTTTATAGAATCCCTATGACATTGTGATGTATCCAATAATTAGTTTTATCTGTTTTGCTCATGTGTACCTTGGCACCAATTAGATCAAGGGTGAGTGTACCATGATTAAGTATTTTTAATGTTTGTCGTGACATGTTTAAGAATTGTGTTATGCTAGGGCTTAGTGCTTTGCCTGGATTTCCCCCAGAGGACAAATTTGTTCAGGTGGATAACCTAAAGTGTTTTTTTAGAAGAGAAATTAACTCTCCAAACCAAAAGCGGTGACAGCTGTGTTAGAGCACACAAGACATGCATGTTGGCCTTATGTAGTGATACAGATGTATAGATAAATGTCTAGAGCTGGGTTTTGGTGAGAATCAAAATAGTTTCTCAGCATTAGGCTGGTGCTTTGTCTCAGTTTCTCACCTTGTCGGTGTACTTGTGGGTTAGGCAGCTGTTGATATGAAACTGACACGGTGAGACTGCCTGTCCCAGTGGCATAGCTTTAGCCACATGACACAGCTGATAATGGACTCACTAGACCAACATATAATCAATGCAGTGGAAGAAAATGAGAGGACCCAGATAGGAGTGGTGCAACAGAAGTGATGGGAGACAGAAACAAGGTCATAGAGAAGGTGAAGAAAGCGTGGGACGGATGCTCTCAGAGTTAAGACCGATGTAGCCAGGTGTACGAGGCTATTGCCTAACATATGGCAGAGAGGAAGAGAGATGAGGGAAAGTGAGAGAGAAAGATACTGGCAGGTAATCAAAAAAGATGGCTGCGACAGAGGTGAGAGGGAAGATATGGATGTTTAAATTGAGAAAGCTGGAGAGTCAGCAGAGAGAGAGCGATGCAGCCGCACATAATCAAAAGCTGCGCTGAGAGAATGAGGTGAGAGTAGCAGAGATAGTTGAATGAGGAGAAAACTTTAAATGAAACTTGTGTTGGCAGAGGGCAGAAGCAATTGAAAGTTGGAGTGAGAGGTTGTACTTATTTTATGAGCTGAATTTTGAGAGAGGCTACAAAAAAACAAAATTTCAGTAGTTCTTTTTAAAAAATCTGATTTTTAAAAAAGCCCATTTTGCCAAAAGCAATTTACACCGTGATGGCAGAACTGTATGAAGACATGAAGATACGAAGATGAGTCAGCACAATTAGCACGACACAGGATGCAGTTTGTTTGTGGGTTCGTGTCAGTGACTCGATGGGCAAGTGTCGAGCATTGATGGATACAGACAAAAACCAGGCCAGAAATAGCACCGCCTTTTTAAAACCAAACAAAAACAGAAGGGCTGAATTTGTGTAGGCGTACTGCTTCAGTTACCAATGAGAAAATGAAATATAACAGCAGTTTTACAGCTTATCAGACACCAAAACACAGCATAGTGGTTTTAAAAAGTACTCATGATAAGTCGAGATATCTTTATTTTTTTTGCCACACTTTCTTCTTCCTTGACAAAACAGCACCCAAAAAGCTCACTTCCACTTTATGTAACTTTTTCACAACTGCAGTATTACTCCCTAAGTAAGCAGGTGTGTTTGATGCGTAAAACTCGATGGAGTTCCCCTTTTAAAGTCCTTTTGGTGAAAGACCACGTCAAACAATCCTTTTATCTTTTGTCTGCTAATTGTGACGTCATGAAAAGCATTGTGCCATTCTAACATGTGCTTGGGCTTAATTTATTGGCCGGTGCCGTGTGTTGCCAGATGATGTTGCATTGTGTTGCGCCAGAAGTTGAGGCCAGGTTCAAGTTTTTTGCCAGATGACCCCGAGGGGTTCTGTGTTTTTGTTTTTAGGCGGTATCGATGTCGTTCTGAAGTTGAGCCTGAAGTTCTGGTTGTGGGATTGGCTGTGCACCTGTTTCAAAACCACTATCCGCTGTCTACCTCATCAGGACTGTGCGGGCGTGGTTGTATCAGGTTTGACACTGACCAAACAACCCACCAGCTATCAGATATTCGAATTGAAATTCGCTTTCACTTCAAAACCAGTCAGAAAAGCACAGGCAACATAATCTCCCATTTGAAATAACTAAAACCTGGCAGGAAATTGTGTTCGCGGTGAACCCTATTACTACATTACATCAGACGCCGATTGAGAAAATATGTTGTCACAGCCTTTAAGTTTGAAAGTTCACGTCCAAGTTGACAACCCGTAGTTTCTCTAACATATAGCTGTCATTTTTAGCACGGACCGCCAACATACCTCGACGTATTTGCGGCCGTGTTTGCCGCCTGCGTGGTCTCATTGGGCAACATCTTTGACCCAAAGAACGAGACGCCTACAAACACCTTCAAGCTGAGGCAGATTTTTCCCCAGTTGACTTTCATTAAATCCGGCATGACGTAAATGCAGCACAACTTCACACACACCTACAGCGCGCACACACACACACACACACACACACCACACAACACACCACACACACACACACACGCCAGTAACAACATCAACAAACCCGAATCTGCCAACAAACTGCAGGGTTGAGAGAGAGCCTGAAATTAAAAGGATACAGAGGAGTCAGTGTGTGAAACAGACAGAGAAGGGGGGAAGCCAGTGGAAGACAGTGTGTTTGTGTGTGTATGTTTGTGTTTAAATGGGTGAATAAACACAGCCTTCCCCTGACCTGGAGAACTGAAAGCTGTCCTTGTGGAGCCAATAAAGGCCCCTCCTAATGAGCTGAAGGGCCTGCGGACTGGAGGGCAGACAGACGCTGACAAACTGCAGTGACTCAAGTTTTGTAAGAAGGTTCTTGGTCGTCTCTGCTCTATGGTTTGTGGTTGTTGGTTTCAAAGATCTGTGACACCATTTCCCCACTATATATATATATATATATTATTATATTATATATTAATAGTATTGTATATATATATATATATATATATATATATATATATTTCAGCTGCCTGGTGAAGCCTGGGAATCGGCGTCGGGGCCGTGTTACACTATTTTAAAGACACACTGTAACCTTTTAAAATAATAGCTTACTTTTTTGTGTGCGATTTGAAACATCGAAGGCTATCAAAGGATGGTCCACCTCTCCTGTTTGATAATACATTGCACATGCATTTGCAATAGAGACAAAGTCTTAGGTTGATTTAAGTGCGCTGTTTGGCAGGACAGGCTAACAGTATATGGGATACCTAAGAGAGCGTATGGCGTGGAGCCCACTCATTCAGCAACAGCACTAATTTATGTTATTTCAAATGGGAACTCTTGACCTCCCTAAAAACATCTGAATGTTTCAGAGAGGAAACAGTTTCTGGAGTGAAAGACTTGGTTAAATCATCTGTAGAAGAACAGGATTTAACTTTGTTTTGTATAACCTGAATTATACTAGTTTACGTGGTTGATTTATAGATTGGCAGGGATATTTATTCCTCTATAAAGGAAGGAGACATTTTGGGTCCATGTGGCATGATTTCACTTTATTTTCTAGATCAAGAAATAATGTGATTAATCAAAATAAATATATAAATTGATCAAAAATGAAAATAACCATTAGTTTTAGTCCTCTTTACACACACACAATAATCAAGTAAAACTACTTCAGCTTATGCTCAGATATATTCAGTTAATCCTTGTAAGAAGGCAATCGAGCTCGTGTTTACCGCCTTAATGATGCTGTAATCTGCATGGTTTACTCATTTAATGATGAATCTGTCAGCAAACATACATTTTGTAATGCCAAGTGTGAAAGCGTGGCTGTTTAAAACCTCTTTTGAAGTCCCTCATTCGCACACGAGGGCCACAACAACAGCCGGGCTTTGTCCCACTGGGTATTGTTTGAATGTAAACACGTCAGCCTTTTCCTGTGGGTACCGGCAGCCTCACAGCAGCCCAGGGTTCCCAGTGAGCACGCATGTTTGCCAGCGCATGCATGTGCAAACAGTGAAGTGTGTGTTTGTGTGTGTGTGTTTGTGTGATGTGAGAAGTGTAGCTACATTCCACGCATGACAGCAGGCGTGAACAGGCAGATATCGTCAGCGCTGACCTGTTTCGTGTGGGGAATGCAGGCCAAGGCTACAGGTGGACTCGCCTTGCATAGTTTAGTCAACCAACGACATGGTTACCTTGACATTTTGAGCATCAGTTGGTCATTTGCTTTACTCACAAGGCTAGCTGTTGTGGCAATTATTATTAGTATTATTATTATTGTGCCAACCAGACTTAAATATATTTTCAAGGTGTTTTTAAAAAGCCTTGGACAATAATTGCAGCATGGTGTCTTAGGTCTTAAATTAGGAAGAATAAAGTTAAGTGAGTTTTACTGTGAAATAAGCTTATCCCTATTACGTCAGTGTTGTGTCAAAATTTTGATGTTTATGTAAAATGTAATGATTTAAGGCCGCATTATATGAGACAAAAAAGAACAGTAGCATTATATGTTTTTTGGTGTTTATTTGATCATTTATTTCACCAAATGTTTGAAATGTTACTGCTAAAATATTATATTATCCAGCCCTAAAGGATTTCCTGTAAAGGAAAAGGCCCCATAGCAAAAGCCTGTAAGCAGCGCAGAGTAAAGTTGTTTCTCTTGACAATTAAATAACACAAGAAAACTCACAGGCTGCAGAAATAATTCCACAATAAAGCAATGTTCCACCAGATTTTCACCTACATGTTGAAACGAGAGTGAGGTTAGAAAAATCCCCCTGACTGTTGACCCGTCGGAGACCTGGTTGATATAAGCAGTTGTGGGATTCCTCTCTGTGGATTCGCTGTGCTGGGAAAAAAAGCTCCACAGAAATGATCCAATCCCCTCCTCAAAAAAAAGGCACAGTATAAAGAACTGACAGAATCTGGCTGAGATTTCCAGTTCACGTCGAAGCAATTTTGACTTGCAGCACATTTACAACTCCCTCTCTTTCGCAGCCATATGTTGTATATTAGCTATAGTTAGTTTTACACTGATCTCCTGCATTGTGTAAAGCTATGCTGCCTTTGCAGTAAGCAGAGAAGGGGTTTAGTGTCTCTCCATACCAACTTGACACAGAAACTAATTCTCATCGAAAAAGGTGAATCTGAGATTTAGGGTTTCTAGGTCTGTGTAATGTCACCTGAAATCAATATCAAGGTAGAGCGTGCGCCCCATGTACTAAGGCTGAGGCCTTCCTTCGCTGCATGTCGTTCGCTCGCTCTCTCTCCCCTCTTTCCTGTTTCACTTGAGATGTTCTGTCCATTAAAAGCAAAAAATACATCAAAAAAAGGATAAATGAAAGTATATCTTTTTAAATACACTTTTTTTAAGATTCTCTGCCCTCCTATTGAACCTCTTATTAATTATTTTGACTGGACACTAAACCAAAAAGCACACATAATATCTCTGAGTAACCCAGTCTCTAACCTAGAGTTGTCCCATCTATCTAAAGCATTGAGCTCTTCTAACCGTGTGAATACAAGATAACACTGGAGGTCTGTTTCAATCTGCCAACACTGAGGTGTCTATGGCAAAACAAACCTGTTCCTGGCCCAAATATCTCTACAAGCCACAGAACAACAGGTAACAAAAACGCAAAGAATCTGTTTCAGTGTGTTACTCACGTGGCTTCTTGGTCTTGCATTTTTGACCTTCGGGATTTTGAATACTTTTCTTTGTTGCACTGCAATAAAACGTGTTCCCTATGTGTGGAGGCAGGCAGTATGTAGGTTTCAAACATCCTGCCCTGTAAATCCCTCAGAGGACTGGGCTGTAGTCAACAGCAGCAGCATTCCTTGTGGTAGCCAAGCAGTGCTGATACACGAGAGAACGCATCCTGGAAAAAGAACTGATGTGCTTTCTTATTTTAAACTTGTACCTGCCTCTTTGTTTTGGCCAAGAAGAGAAAAAAATGTCAAGAACAGGGCAAGGTTAGAGCACAAATTCTCTCCAGAGGCCTGAGCTTTTGACAGTGAGTTATACAGGCTGTTGAGATGAGTCAGAACGTTGAAGACTAAAAGATTAAAAATGCCACTCTGTGTTTGTCTGCGTGGCTATCGTGCGTCATTTCCACTGCATGTGTGACCAGTCTGTGAGTTGTTTGAGCTATATAAAGCAGTGCTGCACACTGATATAATGAAAGTGATTACGAGCTGATAAAGCTTAGTATTTTTTCCCTTTCAATCAGCAAATTTTGTATGACAGTTGGGTGTCTTCACTGGTTTATATTTAGTTTTACAAACAATTACTAGACATTAAGAGTACCTGCTTTTTATCTCTATCCCCACACTGTTTAAGGCTGTGACATGTCATGAGGCACATGTGTTCTGTGTTTGTGTGAAAGGAAATGACTGGTTGGCTTTTGTATTTTTAATCCAGAAAATGGAAAAACTAGCCAACATGTTTCACACCACTGTGAATCTCTCTAAATTGTCTCATCATGTGCTTAAATTTTTAGAAGTAGAATCAGAATATGTCTAACATTGAGCTTTTCATCATGTCAGTGTCAGCCGAAGGTCTTTAATGGAGCATTATTCAGATGAAGCCTCAACTCCCGACTCGAAAAATGCTTTTACCTGGTTTGAGTCTTGTTTTTTAAAGTTTTTTGGAGCTCTGCCTTTCACACGTTTTTCATGGATTTGGAAGCCACTCTGTAGTTCTTGGCAGAGTGCACAGGTAGAAGGTTATACAAAGAGGCACACCTGCTTCACATCCTTCAAGACGTTGTATATATTCTTTAACTTTCCCAGCCTGGGACCATAAAAATGGAGTCTCACCAAGGGATTCCATCTCAGTTACTATTATTCTTGAATGTGGCCGCACATTATTCGCAGCAATGACCTGTTTCTGACCTTGATCCATAGCATCAACTTTTAAAAGGGGCAAATACTCTTCCTCTGTGGGGGCCCATGAATACTTTTGTCTACACACCGAAAGAACTTTGTGAGTAGGCTCTTAAGCTCTGCTGCAGAAGATGACCCCACTCTTCCTCGTTCTACTTCTTGACTGTTCATCATTGCACACAAGTATATCAAATGTGCTTTATAATGCATCAGTGAGCTGTGACATGTTAGTTCTATGGTAATAGTAGAACAGTTCTGGTTGTCGCACATGAAAGATTTCTGAATTTGTGTTTTTCGTATGAGGTCTTCCCGCTGGTTTTAAGTAGTTCGCAGTTAAAAAGACAGGGCTTGGATGGAAAAAAGTGATGATGGCATGTACTTTATATTAAATTTAGCAGTATTTGAATCAAAATCTGATGTTTTGCAGTTGTGTGGCTGTTTATGTTGCCAGACCATAGTCTGCAAAATCTGATCACAGCAGGACCCACACAGTCCTGATGAAGCGGATTAGCTAGGTTTTTGAGTATTAACTCTAAATAAATAACTTCATATGAAAGCAAGTTTTCTAGGGCTAGACAACTCACATTTTTCCAATAAATTGTAGTCATAAGAAACTGAAAAACCTTTGGCATTGAGCTATAGGGAGATGTACAGTGGAATGGGCAATGGATGATGGGTACTAGTAATCTGTGGTTGTTCAAACATTTCCAACTCGTGGTCTGGAGATTGTTTCTGTTCCAAACCTTATATCTGGTTCATCAAACACAGAAAGTGTATCCTGAGTTTACGAATCCATCTCTCACTAGGGGATCACAAAAAATATTACTTCCTGCCCAGCTGAGATTTTGAAAGTCTGCATTAACCGTCTCTACACATCCATTTTAAATTGACCGGCTGCCAGCTGCTCATATTGAGTGTGATTGAGTCTGGAGAGCTCACAGAAGCGGCGTTGTGGGAGGCCCACAGATCCCACTGTGGAAACACTGAGTCACTGTCCACATCACAACAGAAACCATGGGCTGCTGACTACCGTCTGACCTCCGCTTCCTATTTAGCTCTCCAGCCTAACACCTCTCCTCTTTCTAAACAAAACCAGGGTGCTAATATGTTAGCAGCCTTTTGTTTAAAGAAAGAACAATCCTTTAAATTGTGTTAATGTTTTTATTACTTTGTGTAATATATCGTTTGTGGCTGTCTTAACAAGTCAGTTTATAGTAAAGTTAACAATTGTCCAAGTCTCTTTTGTGATTGACTGGGTTTACAACTTTTTATACACCTCTTTTTCTAAAGCTTGAATACATCAGATAAACATTTTGTCTTCCAATATGATCTGTTTTATTTCACATACTGTCCTTATACTCCTCCCATCTCCACGCACGCCTCACACTGGGTGCAGCAGCTTACCTTATTTTAATATTCAAAAACAGAGATACCCTGATCTATTGCAGGTGGAGCTAACTCTGCACCTGCAGATAAGGGATCATGATACAGTGTTTTGTTAAGTGAAAACAAGAAAACCGCGCTACAAGGGCTTGTACTGACAACATTTCCGTCAGAGAGATTGACGCCAAGCCAATTTGCCTTTCCCCTTCTCAGACATTTAACAAGAATGAAGCCAGGCTGGAAATGACAGAAGCAACTTTCCTTCCACCTTGATAGTGCTCAGTCCTGGTGTGCTTGTGCATACAGTCATTTGTTAACTGGCACACTCTTACCAAGGATCAGAATCAAGTATACAGTACAAACAAATTAAATGCACAGAGATATGTGCTCGTCCCATTGGTTCAAGGAGGGTTTGACCATCTTAAGGGACCTCTGTATACACTTACATGTTACAGGAATATAAGCTCATTTTATATATGTATTTAAGTACGGTCTTTGCAGGTTTGGGCAGGAACCAATCTTCCACTGAAGGCACATGTAGCCTGCATGGAATTCAGCAGTATGCAGCTGGAGGCTAGCAGTGGGATTGAGCAACACTGTATGGTTAACCAGAGTGGGAGTACATGAAATGGTTTGTG
The DNA here is from genome assembly GCF_004916995.1 of Morone saxatilis. Lineage (NCBI taxonomy): Eukaryota > Metazoa > Chordata > Actinopteri > Moronidae > Morone > Morone saxatilis. The sequence continues at coordinate 7,763,470 of NW_023339763.1, read as the reverse complement.
AGCACGATGTAGTTGGTTTAAATTTACAAAGACTGACGAGTAGCGCATGTTGTGCAAACTGTACAAGGTGATGATGGAATGCATGTAACTTAATGACATACGTCGTTTGTGTAAGCAGTATAAGACGGCAGTGGGAATGCAGTTAGTGTTGAACTATCCATTATTTTGACTCACACTCTTTTACTCCATCCCTTGTCATCTGTATTACTCAGTTGCCGACTTGCTCAATTTTTGAATCATTTTCTTACTCACCTGTTCATTCAATCAGTTGTTCATTCAGTCCTTTGCGTGCTCAATTGCTTATTCTCTCACTCACATTTTCACATTTCTTTGCTCTCATTTTCCCGCTTTGCTTACTCGAGTGTTTCCTTTAAGTCTTTCACTTACTGAAAGTCCTCTCGGTCACTTTCATGTTCACTCAGTCATTCTGTGGATCATTATCTGTTGGCTTGTCCTGTCAACCCCTTTGCTGACAAGTTTAAAAAGAATGCAGAGTGCTCACCTCTGGAATGCTGGGAATTTGACAGCTGGATTTCCTGCCCGCCTCACCAGCACGATTGTGTTAAATAGTGAATCCAAACATGGTGGCCGATTCTTTCAGAGTGAAACACTGTGCTCACATGCACATTATTGAAAATAATACTGTGTTTTTATGTGGCTCTTCCTGTCTTTTACTTATACTGTATATTTATCCTTATTATTCAGATTAAAATGACTGTATGTGGCAATGGACAGTGGATTGTGCGTGTGGGCTTCAGTTTAAGAGACAGATTCAAATAGACTGTGTTAGAGGGCGAGAGACTTGGAGGAAGGAATGCAGTCAAAAGTTGAAAGTCTTCGTCTTAACAAAGAGTTGTATTTAATGAAAACCTGCTTATCTCATTTTAGGGCCGGTGCATTGCAGACACATAAATGACTTCACTATAGCTACACGTTTATATAAGTTATCGGAATTTATTATTCCCATTATTTATATGGTCTAGCCTTCAATATCTATGTTTTTCTACCCTCACTGTGTGCACCTACAGCAATGCAGCAAGCGGAACGCTTTTTCAATAAAGGTTGAAGACAGCAATTGACCTTTAAGGTTTTTACTGTAAGCAATTGTGAAAAGATAATTTAACAACAAATTCAGTCATTGTGTAATCATTATTAGATCTAACAAAGAGTTAGACCAAAGGTATTATAAAAATGAGTTGGTACAGTAACAATACAATTGGATTAGGAAGAAACACAGTAAGTAAGTAAGACTTGAGTCGTTTAAAGAAAAAAAAAAAAAGGAAAGCAGAATGCCAACATTATCTGGTTCCAGCTTCTCAAATTTGTATATTTCCAGTCGTCTTCCCTGCTTAAACTGAAAATCTCTGTCTGTGGTTGACTGTTGGTCAGACAAAACAACACATTTGAAGACTTAACCTTAGGCTTTGAGAATTTGTGATTGTCATTTTTCACCATTCTCTGCCATTTTATAGACAAATGACATTGGTTAATCAAGAAAATATGCAGATGAATCAATTGTGAGAATAATAGTTAACACAGATACACAGAGTCCAAAATAGAGTAAATGTGAAACACCCCAACAATGAATTCTGTTGCTTAGAATGTTGTATTAGAAACAGATAGTATAATATAAAGGAGAGCTTGCTTTGCAGTAAACTGATTTGATGATTTAGGGAGTAGATCAGGGCTTCCTGTCAATATTTGCTTGGTTACACTTCTGACAAAATACTAGGTGCGACATGTCCGTTAAGCAGCAACTATGGACTGTCCCAGTACAGGTTGCTAAAGCAACTAAAATCAAACAGCTGGTCGCAGAATACATTTTCATATGGGAGTTCTAAATCAACGTTTAATAAATTGTCCTTTTATATGGAATATGCATTTTTGTTTTAAAGTAGTAAGATTTTTTCGTGCTTCAGGTTTAACTACTGCTGCTCTTATCTGCACAGTGCTGGCCTACCCTTTGACATAGTCGACATTTATTACACTTCTATCAGATGAAATCATGGCCGTTTATTCCGTTCTTATCAGACAGTTACGCAGTTTGAACCATAACAGACACATTTACGTAAGTCCAGTATGTGTAAATGTGCATGCACAGGGCACTAGGGGAAAAGAACTGGGTCACATATTCTTCGTTTCCTACTACACTCAAATTTTCCAAAAGTATCCAAAGCCCTGGCATTAATTCATTTAAGCATTTAATGTCTGATTCAAATGCAAATTTGCAAATATCTCTACAAACTCTGCAAATGTAATTTAATTGATTTCTTTGCCCTTACATGATTTCCAAAAAATTGCTATAAAAGCAATTCCTCCTTTTCATCATAATCTTAGCTCTAGGATAGTTGCAAGAAACTGCTGACCTAAGATCAGTGAGTTCAGTTACTTTTTGCAGGGATTAAGCTTACTGATGGTTTTGATGATGTATGGATTTATATGTGACAAAGCTTTCATTTGCAATGATTATACTGCCTGTCCCAAATACATGCTTACTCAATGTGAGCCAACTCCTAAATAAAAATATATAAAATATAAAAAAGAAAACCTTTCAGTGCTCATGCACTGTAAAAAGGGGGCAGTGGCAACAGGTGGTCTGAAAGCTACCATTTTAGGGATTTCAGGCACACATTTCCATGGATACCCAATAAAAAGGTGGACTGTCTTGCAAGATTAAAACCCAACTAAACTGTGCATTCACTTGAGACTGAATTGATTCCAATAACAACACAATCTAATTCAAAATCCAGGCTGATTGCCACCCTTCTGGTGTCATTTTTAAACAATTGATCCCCCTCATGTGTCTGCTCCCAATTGGAGGTCCAGGTACCCACCCAGGCCACTTCATTGATAAGGGTCAGATCAACCTCAATGGCCTCATTGACACTGTGTTTAGCAGAAAGATGAGTGGGGCCGTGCTTCATGAGAGGAGGTCCATTGACTCAGCAACTGTGAGCAGACAGAGCAGTTAAGTAGGCATGTCAGGGGAACAGATGGAGACAGATTGAGCTCTCCATATGGAAACAACTTCCACACACATATCCTTTGAGACGGATAAAGTGAGGGTAGGTTTTAGTGATGTCGGTGATCACTTACTGTATCTGCCATCAACAAAAAAATGTGATGACTATGCATGGCGGCGTCTGATACATGCAGTAATGCGCTGTAGGACTTGAGTGTCTTTTCTGTGGCAGACATTTGCCTTCAGGTATGCATTCTCATAATATTGTATGTTGTTATGCCTGTTGGCCAGATGACATGCTCATACTTGTGACTAATGAAACCAGGCTTATTGAATTATGCTCGTTGGTCCCCATGAATTTTCTCACAACCTACCAAATAACCTATTCATGCATTTTCTAAAATGCTCATCCTGTTTAGCATCACTAAAAGGCATCAGACTTTCCATTTGAAAATATCAAGAAGCACCACTGTCTGTAAATTACCTTAAAATAACAGTTCCTATATATCACCAACTATTATATTAAAAATGCTATTAGCATTTGTTGACAGAAAATAAGAAACAGAAAACATTGTGATGTGTCTTCCTAAACCTCTAAAAGCCTAGAGTTCTGCTAAGTAGAGTTCTGCACAGCCCTTAAAACGAGACCTGACCCTGGCCCTTACTGGCGCCTTTCAGACCTGATGTGACTGAATCCACTTAGTACTGCTGAATTTGCAACCTGAACCCAAGCCGAGACTGAGACTGTATTTCTTTTACAAAAACTACATTATATGCCTACTTTGGAAAGATTTTCTCTCAAGTAAAAACTAACTCAACCTGAAAACAGTGATAGACAACAGAGCTGCAGCTATTGATTAATTAAATGATCGAGTATTCTACTATAATTATATATAATATCTATTAATATTGCTGCTGTGTCAACCTGAATTTCTAAACTAAGGGGGATAAATAAAGGAATATCTTATCTTATCATATTGATTATTCCATTGATTTAATTAATTGAATAAGAAATACTGTTGGTTTATTAAAGCAATAGTAGCAACATAGCAACATGGCAAAACAGATAATAGAGACAACTACCATCATGTAACAATATAGTATCTCAGAATATCTCAGAATTTTCTTCCTGACCAGTTTCTAGTACTGAGTTCTGCTGGTGTGGGTCTGTGTGGGTTTGCTCACCCGGACTCTGCACATAATAATAATGTAATATAATATAATATGATATAATATAGTATA
>NW_023339763.1:7748899-7759260 GCF_004916995.1 Morone saxatilis | reverse complement strand
CGGAGCCGCTGTAAAACAGCTGGCCTCTGACAAACAGGGTTTGGTGTTGTTTTTGTTTTTCTGAGAAAGAATTTTCTCAGCGACTAACGTTTAAGTCGACTATTGGGGACAGCCCTACTGGACTTTATCTGCAATTCACAATTATAGGATTTTTCTGTCATTCTAGAGTGAGTGATATAGAGGTATGGTATTGAATTTTGAAATCTGACGTGTAGACATGTGTAAAATCGTATGTTTGCCTAAAATGCTTCTGGATTCTATCTTTTTCTCTGAAACCAAGACTAGATGCACCACGATCAGATTTGTTTTTCATTGGGGTGGTCTGGACTCCATTAGCTTTTTTCACTCAACTGGTTTTCAAGGCGGAAACTATATTTGTCCAAGGGCTGAGAAAGTTTCAAGTACCTAGAGTTGAGTGAGTGAGAGAACTGTTTTATTCGCCAGCCTCTGTGGCCTAATCTGCAGTTGGTGAGCTCAGTCAAATAGTCTACCGCCCAGTCAGTCCTCTGTTAAATGGAAATTACATTGGGTTATGTCTACATAGATAAGAAGTCATTCACTGGCAGGGATTTGTGTGTGTGTCTCAGTGTAAGGTCGCTGAAGCTTTGGCTGCTGGAACTTAAGCAATAACATAGTGTGGTGGCTTCCCATGTTGTGATTCAACGTGAAACACCATGATACTTTCAATGCAAACGTATTCAAATTATGTGTGAATGTTAGCACGTGTTCATTCACAGAGTTATTGTCGTGTTTGGGGGAGACAAACAGAACAAGTGGATTTGGACTATCAGTTTGTTTTGATTATGTATATTGTGTTTTTTCCTGCATCTATGAACATTTTATTTTATCATCTGTACTGAGAATACAGCTTCCAGGCTATGGCTTAACTGCTTACAATCTGCACTAAATCCCTCGTCAGCCCCTTTGCCCCCCCCCCCCCCCAACATAAATAGTTGGCGTTTTTATGCCGAACAGGAAACCTTTTCAGGATGATTGCTGTTTTTTCATCTAACCAAGAATAATGAAGCATACATATGAGTCCCATTTATTTAGTGTTTTAGTAGTGGTTAAATTCGCTGATATTCGTACCGCTCTCACCAGAGCAACCATGCATTCCGGGTTCACTTTGTTCGTACATGACCCCAGGGGCTTCAGAAACATCTAAAGCTTGCATGAAACCAAACCAAACAAAAACAGAATTAATTCTTCAGGTCCCACAGGTTAACTAAAGCTAGCAAGCTCAGCTGTGGTGATTTTTGTCTTTAGAGTCTCATACAGTTTCCAATGCAAAAATCCAAAATAGTTTGAAAGTACAGGGCCACGCTGCTCTGTTCTGTTTTGGATTTATGGCGCTGCAGTTTTGAGAAGCAGAGCAGAGCTGCCTGTCTGAACAGATTGGTGAAAGAGATCAGCTATCTGTTCCATATCTTGGCTATCTGACAGCCCGCCTGTGGCTACGAGGGAAAGTAGACGACAGCTATGCCTAGGCCAAGTGGGTGCATGCATCAGATACTTTCATTTGACTCCTGTCGAGAACCAGTGCTGCAGTATTTACATGCTTCCTCATGTTTGTATTTGCACACTTCTGTTTGTGTGCCTGCCTCAACTTCCCGCCCACCCTCAAACTTGTCTGTCTGTGTCTGTCAGCTGAGCTCTGTCTGGCAGGATCCCGCAGTAACCGAGTTCAGCTCAGTAATGCGTTGTTCAGTTCCTAACATCTGCTGCTTTGAACAGACATAAACCTCTCTGGCCGCCGTGTCTTCCACTGCTCCGGCCAGCAGAGATGGCGAGGGGGTAATGGGGGAGAAGTTAGAGAGGCAGAAGCATGAAAGACAAACGAGTTTAAAACCGCAGGTGATGAAAAGCTAAGTAGCTAAGTGTTGGACTCTGAAAAACTTATAGCTGGAATAATTAAGATTAACTATGGAATAATGTTAACAGCTGAGTACATGAGAGATGTAACAAAGGTGCAGACTGTACTGTTGTCAAGCAAGGGAAATGATAGATGTGTGCAAAATGAGTTAGTAATGAGCGGAGGCAGGACAGAGTGCCAAACACTTTACTTTTAAGGGTGTTTAAGATCTCTTTGAATTTGAATTTGCAGCTAGTTGGGGCAAGAAGTACAGTATAATTAGTACAGATTTAACATGAACATTTCCACAGCTTCACAGCACAACTTATATAATAATAGGTCATAGTCATATAGTAGTTTTATAATAGTCATAAAAGCAACAAAATCTAATTTCCCTGTGTGTCAAATGGCAGTAGTGAGGCTGATATTGATGATGGCCTGCATCACTGTGACTGTAAAGTAGTGATAGTGATTTTTTTAATCAATAAAACATTTTAAAAATAGCTTTTCTTCTTTTGCAATGTAGCCTTTAGCCAAAACAACAACACAATTGAATAAAATATACTGAGAATGCTAACCCACTTTATGACTTTAAGATGTCGCATTGCGTCGGAAAGTTGTATAGATGACTGTGTTTAAAACAACTCAGCCACAACAACAAGGAAAGCATTCAAATGTGAACGTGCACCTTTTCCCGCTGCCACAGAAAGTTCATTGCAGACAAAAAAAACTTCCTATGCCTACTGCATTAAAAAAAAACTGCAGCTAAGATTACATTAAGGGTCAGATTTTCCATTTCTGTGTGTGGCAGTGTTTTTGTGCGTATGTGTGGGGCTGTTTGGTTTGGCTGGTGGAGAGAGGGCAGCTGGTGTGGTGCTTTCTGGGCCAGACTCACTCTTCTCCCGCTATTCTAGTAGGAGTTAAGGAGGAGTAGACCTTCCCAATACAAAATCAGAAATGATAGTAACGTACTTGCGAAGTGACAGTCTTTTATGCACAAAGTGGTAAAAATTTGCCATGCTGCACAATTGGCATTCTTCCCGGGAGGAAAGTAATGATTCATCAAGTGTTCGTACCGTCTATTCAGATCGATTTGGGCTATTCGTCTTCTGTTTAGCTGTGTTGAGGGCTGTTGTTTTCTTTCAACTCCACATGTTTTGCCTGTGATTTGTAATACACTGTAAATGTAATCGTAAGTTCATATGTTAGTATCAAGTACAAGTCTCTTTTCTGGTCAAAACTGACGCCTCCCCCTGCTCTCCCCTCCCGCCTTCCCGCTGTTTCCATAAACCCGCTCCACCACCAGGACCACGACTGTCGTCACTGGGCTTTTTATGAACCCACCTCCTTAGTTTTCAGTGCGGAAACTCTCAGGATCCAGGACTTGTGCTGTATTTGTTCTCAACGTTTTTTTTGCTTAGCACACATTGGCTAATGTCTCTCTGTACTTTTCAACGATTCGCTGAATGATCACATTCATGTGTGTTTAATTCTAAAGGGTCACATTGTGGTGAAAGCTTGAAAAAGGGGTCTTTGAAGCTTTTTGTGCGAGCAGTTTCTAGCCCCTCTCTTCAACCTCGGTTTGTTCCTAAAAATTATTCCTTTGTTGAGTGGAAAAGAGGCTGAGCTGTGAGCAAAAAGAGGGGAATTTAAGATTTAAGTGCTGCAAGTGTACTTGAAACCTCGTATTGATGCTGACAGTGATAAGGCCGAACTGTGCAGTGGAGCAGGGGATTGTCAGTGAGCTTCTGTGTTGTATGGATAATGATCCTGTCTGGAGTTATGATACCGTGGGATCATAGTTGACCTTGTAGACCCTTGTAGGTTTAAACCATTAAGGCTTCAGGAATATTAATGTTGTATCATGCTTGATGTTAAGCTTTCACTTGAGCTTTTAAATGTCTGGTAAAGAGATTGTGCAGCTATGAGTAGTGACCATGCATTTTTCTTGGCTTTTTCAGTATTTTATTTGATTCCTACGTAATGTTTTTTATTTTTTTATTTTTAAGAATAAATGTGCAGCATTTTCTAATAGCTTACGAACGAGAGGCATTACAGCAGTCATAATCTAACCCTGAGAGTCAGTCCTATCAGTCTATCCGTATGTGGCCCAACTACAGTGGTATTGGACCAATCCTCGTCTTTTAAGAAAGTACTGGCAAATACAGGGGGTGGGCAATTACATCAGAACTTAAGAGTATTTCTTCATTGAAAGAAGCACAAAGAACGACACTGAAGGCTTTTCTTAACTGGTCAAACCAGACACTCGCACTAGACGGGGACTATATTTTTCTCCTACATGCTTGGAAGGCGAGCAGTATTCAGTTGGTTGCAGTGTGTAATTTCACCGCTGCATTATAGTCATTTCAATAGTAGAAGGTGCTCCAGAATCTAATAAAACTATCTGCGGCAGGTGTCACCCTAACAACAAACTAGGTGTTGGGGAAAAAACTATGAATAAAAAGCACACATGCATTCACTTGTTACGATGTGTCTTGTCAGTATCATCATAGAGTGCAGGCCCTTCAACTGCTTTTCATGACTTCCTTAAATTACAAGCATTGATAACTACGTAAACTCACTCTCCATCTAATTCCATTGATGCCCCGGCTCACTTTGGTTTATGGTACAATAGAGAGCACTCATGTCGGATTCCCAATTCCACCTCTGATAATCCAACATTTCTGTTGAGGCCTATTTGCATTCCCTGTGTCCATTACTGAGAGCGAAACAGAGCATCTCTATTCTGTGCAGATGTGTATAACGGTGGCTTACGACAGCACAGTTTATAGTCTAGAGTTGACCTGTCTTTAAAATTACTGCTTTGCAGCTATGGTATACAGGCAATATTGGCAAGTTTTGTGGGGTGCTGTAACTTCAGCAGTACTCCCCAGACACACTTGATGTAACATTTTCTATTTTAAGCTACAGGGCTGTGTGGTTTTTATTTATGGCCCTGGTCAAAATATTAAAACATATACAAGACTTTCTGTTTTATCAAATTTGAATCCCCATATTCTTATTCTTATTTAATATTTTCTCACATACATATCACACTATGGAATATTTTTTAACGACTTTTCAAACTATTAAAATGTGTGCGTTCTGAATATACTATACACTAAAGCATTTTGGCTCCTGGCTTTTAGCCCTGTTGTGCTATATCCCAGCACAGTGTTGACACAGAGGCTTGGGGAGTCAGTAGTCTATGTAGTGTAAATGTTAAGGGCTGGCTACGCAGGCAGGAAGTTAGCCAAGCTGTTTGTTCTGCTGGCTTGAATGAACTTGTTGTATCGTCTGTCCACAATATCCTCTCTGTGTCAGTGACAGACTCGACTGACATACTGTACATTCTGGTGGAGGCGGGTGTGGGCCCAGGGGTAATTGAACTCTCTACAAAGGCAGGCTCAGCTGGAGACGGACCTGGTTCCTCCTGAAAAGTCAATTTTTCAAAAAAGATCTTGTGGAAGTTTTGAACACTGCAGCCGGTTTCGAATGGTTACCTTGCTACCACAAAGTCATGAACCACTGTATGGCACAAGTTCAAACCAGAAAAAGAAAGCAATGATACTCTTAACGGCAAATATAAAAAAAGTGACACCATGGTTTGCTTACAGTCCACAAAGGGTTTACAGACTTTACTGGCCTTAGGGACAATAAACATACCTGGTACATAATCAAAGAACCACTCAAACTACAACCAGTTCTAGTTACAAGTCAAAAAGTGAGCCTCCAGAGTTGGAATTTTTTGCACAACAGTAGCCTCTGTTTTTCTTACTCATGTAGGAGTGCCTGAACATATCACGAATTCTGTGTAAATAGGCCATCTCTCGATTGGAAAGGGAGAAATGTCGTGGGTGGGATAACAACCTCTGTACTGTAACAGCTTGCTTTTGTATGACTGGTCCTGGTTCTGTGCTGCCACAGCTTGTTTATGTATGAGTAACTGGCATACTTTAGCAGGCCGTATGTCAAAAATGTCACTATCCTGTCAGGGTTAGAGGTGCTAGAAACAAACACACACACATGTACTGTTAAAGATAGAAGTGTAAAGTGTGGATGAAATAGCATCACCATATTAAGGCCGGTCAGATACAAGGTCTGTAATGGGGGTCACATGACACTGGCAGCAAACTGGTTTCACATCACTTTTCTAATGCAGTAAACAAACATTTCAAATAACTTTTTTTTTTCATAGTCTGCCCTTGATGTCTGTGTATCTGCTTTCCTAATGTAAAATGTAGCCTTTAAATGTGTCAGTAGGTATACATACATACGTACATTATCTGTTGGACCAAATCTTATTTAAGTAATGAGAGTGATGTTTCTGCCAGGAGGTGGCAGCAACAGCACTGTAGCTACCTGAGTCACACACAGGCCGTCTATCAGCACACACACACACACACACACACAACACCACACAAAACACAACACACACACACACACACTGGGAGAAGCACTGCAAGCTCAGAGCATTACTGATCAGTTCCATTTGTCTTAGTTACAGTTTGGCAGACACACTTCTGAGAATGAGATTAGACTCGATTTTTTTTTGGGATATTTCTGCAGTTAGCTGCATAAATTGCATCTTGTTAACAGCTTTGAAAAAAAAAAACAAAACAGCCCTTTTGTCTTGACTGAAACATCTTCATCCGGTTTGTGAAGCTATGTGCAACTTTAATTAGAACATGAAAATGTGAGTGACAACAAAAGTGTTTCCGTGCCTTTGTTCTGACACTCACACGTCGTTTTAAGGTAATATCACTATAATTCTTTTTAATGTATAGTAATTTGAGCCAAATTCTGAGAAACACCCAACTATTTAGGCATGTAGGCACCCTCAATTACAACTGGGATTAAAACCTCTACAAAATAGCAAGGTGTAATTCAGGAATTGATGACTCTGTGTGCGTCTCAATCATCTCATCATCCTCAAAAGGTAAAATAATTTAGAGTTGTTTCCGCTGTTTGACCATATCAGACTGGTTTAAATGAAATGCTACGGCCTCAGCTGGTGATGAGTTAATGGATGTGTCTCCTGAGGTTGTGATGTCCTAATCACAGATGGGGTCATCAGGCCACCGCATGTGCCTCCAGGGAGGACAGGTCAAAGGTCAGAAGTCACTGAGGAGGGTTTCTCCGCCGCCCTGTGCTGTCCTGAGGGAGGACAATGAGACAACAATGCATGGAACGTGGGTTTGAGTCTGAAGGACATGACTTTGATGGTTCCACATGTAAACCTAGATCTAAACTGTTGTATCTACAGTGTTCATTTTTATTTGTTAATATATATATTTTTTTTTTACATTTTCACACATATATTCTCAGATCCTGAGTATTGTTTAGTTTTGGACATGCAAAAGATTTGACCCGCTGAAATCAGGAGCATCTGAGCTGTATTATTAGATTCCACTAGTAGTGTCCACTAGTGTCTGTATGTTAAGACAAAGCAAACCTAGTTAGAAATGGTCAATTACAGCTTCTAAACTTGAATCCTGCACATATTTAGCAACAAAAACAAGATTATTTGTTGGTCCAATTTTATTACATTGGGGTTAGGTTTTCCATGTGGGTTAGGGAATGGAGGCAACGCTGCAGAATAGATCTTTGAACTGACCTTAAAATGTGGGGATTGTTTTCCCTTGTGTAGGCTACCCAAAACCAGACCGCAGCCACCGCACCCTCAGTTCAAGTCCAAGCAGTGTATACATATATTGAGGGCACAGCGACAGGGAGAGATGGGCGTGGGCAGGGCAGTGATCACATTACTGTCCTCTCCCTGGGAGATCACCGATTGAAACGACAAAGCAGAGATCCCCTCCTCGGACATCCTGCTATCTGTCTGTCTGGGCCTATTGATGAGCTGCTTTACACCAATCAATACAAAACGGGGACAGTTGGATGTGTGTAGTACTAGTTCTAGTAGTAGTAGTGGTGGTGGTAGCAGAAGCATGTGTATTGTTTAAGGGTTGTATAGTCAAATAAATCCATATATTTGCTATATCTATGGGGTATCTCAAGACTTTATGCCCCTTTACAGTAATACAGCATACCGTTATGTGTCACCTTTTGATTCAAATGGATTCACCTGAGCAGTCACGTGACCCCAAGAAATGAACATGGTCAAGATCGGCATTGAGGCCAGAGTCAAGTTTTGCTCCAGTCAGTTTGAATTGACTGCAATTGTTATAACGATAATGTGATAATCGTCATTTTAGCCTCTCCAATGCTATGACTTGCGGCTTTATATCTGTGGATTTTGGAATTTTACAAACTAATGAATTGAAATGCTAATAAATGGACTGATCAATGATGACATTTTAAGGTGATAGCCCATACAGAAGCATGTATTAATACCATTATTTAAAATACTCTTTAAATAGTAATTTGTGTCTGTTATGGTTTTATTTTTCCATGAAAAAGGTTGAATTACCTTTATTATACATTTTTAAAATCACATAACCCTTCTCCCTCATTTAAGAAAAGCAGAATTCATTTCACATGTCTTCACTGAAAAGTCCATTCGCTGCAGTTTTTACATCACACTGCAAAGTGAAGGTCAAACATCCAAGTGAAAAAAGGTAGTGCTGTGCGACATTCCTCTATCATGAGGATCGTTTTGCCTCCAGGATGCCACAGGCGCCCCGTTATACCTAGTGTCACTCGTAAAATGAATGTGATTGGTGGTACTGTGTCTTTTTGAATCAGGCGTAGACTATTTAACGTAACCCAGGAACACACTAACAAGCAGGGGTGAGGGGGGTATTGGGGGCTGTCTCGCCTAATTTAAGCCCCTGCACTAGCGAGTCGCCTCAGGCCCGTATGTCCTGACATACGCACACTTACTGTACATACACATGCACATACACACGTGCATGCTCAGCAACATGACAGGAATGCTTGCTACAGCAGTTCGTTGTGCTCACTAACCCAGTTAACTGTGAGTTGAAGTCAATACAGTTCCACTGCCGCACGCCACAGTGAACCAGGCTTTTCCATGCCTGCTCTCTGCTCACTGTCTCTGCCTCGGGATCAGTAAATGGAGGTTACAACTCTTGCTGTGAAGAGCTGGCCCCGGTCGAGCTCTCTGTCCTTCAGCGTTTAACTCTTATTTAGATGGCTGAGACAAAGTGGCCAGTTGTCAGTGTCTTACAGAGCCTGCTGTGCTTTTCTCTTAGAGGGAACTAAGTAGGTTCCTCTTTACAATTGTCAGTCAGATCGACTCAAGTGTGAATTGCATGAAATAATTAAATACCAGCATCAAAACACCCACTGTTATAGAAGAGACCATCGCAGGAACTTTTCCCAGGGGGCCAAGAACCGTTAGAGGAACTATGGAACTAAACTTGCATTTCACCCAGAGGAACCAGAGACTAACTGTAGTTCCTGTACGATAGTGCCAGCTGTTAAGAAAGTCCCTGCTTCGGATGTAGTAGTTTTCGAAAGCTCAGGAAATTTAGGGCCAGGGTTTGCAGAGCTCACCGTCACCGAGTGTTCAAACAGCGACGCCACAGCAACTTTTACTTGTGTACTGCTTCATTCTTAAAACAAGGAAGTACTTAAGTATCAATATTAGGACGAGGGTTTGAAATTTCTGGTTGTTTATTAATGTTAGAACTAAAGGCAAAGTCACATTATGAAAGGGATCTTGCAAAATTGTACAAACTTGAGACATTTCACCTGTGCATTCACATAGGCCCTATAAATAAGTGTATTTATTTTCTCACTGACATTACTGGTGACAATATAGCTCTCAGGTTGCACAGCAATGTTGTACAAAGTGCATGGAACAAACATGGCAAACTTTTTTTTAACTCTTATCTCTAACGTTTAATCCTTGTCTTTCTCTCTTGGTATTTTCCTTTGTCTGTCTCTGGTCACTCCTTCCTCTCCTCCTCTCTCTCTCTCTCTTGCCCTCATGCTTACTTTCTCTCTGCTCCTTCCTTCCTGTGTCAGACAGAGCCAACAACACATCAGAGGTGTGTTATAGTCCATTGCATTAAAGGCTCCCCAGTCCCTAGTGTTCATCTCTGCTTCCGCTGGCTCCCACTGCTTGACTCAGTTTACCACTACACACACACACACACCAGAAACTACAGTATGCTTTCACAAAGGCATGCTCCTTTTTCTTCTGGTCTCTCGCTGTATTGATTCTGTTGCTATTATTCTGCTGTAATAGCTTGCAAAGGCGTGAGGGGGTTTGTGTCATTTAAAAGAAGAGACATATGTTACCTGTTCAAAATATGATGCATCATTTCTTACTTCATAAAATGTCTGTATATTTTCATGTCTTTGAGGAGTGTGATTTCAGGTTACACACCCTCAAAGTACACATCAAAGTTTTGTCTGGCTGTCTGCTATTGTATGAAATGCTTGCCAATAAATTCAAATGAACCCTCAATTTGCTTAAGCACTATGTAAACAAAACCTGTAGTGAATGGTGTTCCAACAAAGGCAACACATGAATTTGTCCTCTGTGGATTTTCAGAATTATTAGTTGTAGTTAATT
>NW_023339763.1:7741847-7748888 GCF_004916995.1 Morone saxatilis | reverse complement strand
TTGCGTTCTTGCTAAACTGCTGTGCTTTGGCTTTATCCTGAAGTGGGACGGTTGTTAGGGAAAACATTTCTTCAACTTTCAGAAACTTTCGGTTTCTAGGTGGCTTTAGTTTTTGCTCAAATGTGCACGTTCTGCTTAACTTGTTACTTTTAGCCAACCATTTCAGTTGTACAGGAAATATGTTAATGTGTGATGTTGGACCCTAACATTGGCTACTAGAGAACGACAGAAAAGTGGTAGAGAGAAATGGTGATGATTTGGGTTCAAAGTTACAGTAGATGGGCACAGGCTGGACAAGTTTGACATTTAGGAAACTATGCGTTATTTTTTAAGAAGATTGATACCCCCCTCTCATCTAACTTTTGGCAAAAAGCCAATAGCGTATATTTCTCTAAATGTCAAACTATTCCTTTAACCTGCTGATTTACTGTAAACTATTATGCGTTGCAAGCTTAGGATAGTCTTTGTATACTGTGTAGCGTCCATTGGACTGTTAATCTCTGTAATTAGTTGGCCTGTGTCTCGCTGTGTGTATCTTTGTGTGTGAGAGCATGTACTGTGTGTGTACATAACCAGTCAGCCATGCAGTCCAGCTGGTAAAAGTAGTTGCCCTGTGGCCTCAATAGCCACTGTGTTTGTTTGATCCTACAGATGCTTATATGAAGCTGTTCCCTTCACACACACACACACACACACACACACACACACACCAACACACACACACACACCAACACACCACACACACTCTCTCTGTCAGCCTCTTAATGTTTTGACAGCTGGCCCTGATAGAGTACTATTTTAAGGCAGAGGGTGGATATATCTGTGCTTGTCTCACTGCTGTCATGTGCATACATAAGTGGTATGCCTGCCTGTCTGGTTTGAGGGTGTCAATTTGATAGGCAGCGTTTGGCATGCTCAGAGTGGCCTCTGTCAAAGTACGGCACTAGATGTGATTTACACGGTGCTTAGACATTCCACACACTCTAAACAATGAGCTAATCTTTTAAAAGCTTTCACTTTTTAAAAAATAAAAACAAAATCAGCAGTTTGCAGATTTTTGCAGACTTGTGAGCAAATAGTGTTGTTTGAAATGGCAATGTATGTTGTTTCTGGTGGATGGTGACATGTTCGCTAATATTGTCTTTCTGTCCCGCAGGACCTGAACACCATTTACTGCAAACTCTACAACATGGACGTCCTCTCTCACCTTAGGGAACATCAGCTAAGGTAAGTCATTTTCATTTCACTAAAAGCTCAATTCAGTGTTACTCTGACTGTAGATTGTTTTGAGAGTTTTGATTTGCCACTATTAAATGAAGTGTCAGTCACAGTATAGGTTTACCAAATTAACTTCAGAGTAGCCTTTAGGCCTACTTACTGCATGCCTTGTTATATGTGGCACACCCTGCCCAAATGGGTTTAAAAGTGCTTAGAATGTTTTTTTGCAAATGCCATCTTGTCCTTTTGACAGGACGCTCAAGCTGAGGTGCTGTTAAGAAATTCATACATTCATACAACGCATTTTATAAATGTCCTGCCTTAAGTCTGGAATGTTTTTATTGCTAGTCTGAGTCAGTTGAGCAAGTGACAACAATGACATTTGTGTAAGAGTGTTCACATTAAAATGCGAGTCCGAGCCCCCTCCCTAACAAACAATGGTGTGGGATTACAATCTGAACCATTTATAAGAAATGATTCCACAGTGGAGGGTTTTAAGGACACAGGGAGACGGATATTAACATCATATAGACTGCAGTTTTTCATGCTTGGTAAAAGAAATGATTTAAAATGTGCTACCATAACTCTTGACTTGTGTTCACAAACCCTGGTTCTCTTATAATTTGGTTCAATCAACCAATGACCCAGCAAAATTTTGCAACACAACTCAGACTAAAGAAAATGAAAATGTATGTTGGGCAGCAGCCAGACAGAGTAGCAGGTCACTTTAACATTCAGAAGTGACCGACAGTAATGATGGTGTCTAAAATGGGAGAGAATGGTGTCTTCTGAGGAAAGAAAAAAAGAAGTTTAGGATGTTTATGTGATGGATTGTGAGAGCTAAAAATATATTATGGATGTTTTTGGAGAGAAAAAGTTAACATGTTTGCCTTTCTGTCTCAGGTCGATGTGTACCTCGGCCAGGTATGAGAGACATGAAGCCAACCACATCCTTTTTTAGTAAGTACGAGTTCTCACTGAGCAGGAAGCGCTCTGCTGTATTCTGCTACTCTCTCTCTCTTTTTATCAAATATCTGATAAGGAAAACCAGCATTTACTCGGTTGAAGTCTCACAATATTTCTCACGAATGTCCTGCTTCACAATCACAGAATCCTTAACATTCACACTTGGGAGCTGCCTGGAATAACAACAGTCTCTCACTTTTGGCCACTAAGCAGCTGCACCAGAGCAAATGATACCTTGCTCAGGGGCACATCAGTGTAGTTGACTTACAACAAGTGCATTCAAAACTAGCACAAGCTAGATTAAATCAAAACTGTAAGTGCACGTGTCCCAACCAAACAACTGTAAGCATGTTTAGTGCTACAGGGACAGCACACATGGTGCATTGAGGCGTAATCTAAAAAGTTGGGTTTTGCAAGACCAGCTAGATCCCTGCCACAAAGTGGAAAATTAAAAACTGCTGTTTTTATTTTATAATTCCCATTTATACTCTTATAACTCATATTTTACCAGTGTAATTTGTTTACAAAAATGTCTTAAACTTGCAATGCATTATTCTCTATTTTGGTTATTGTCAACAAATCCTATAAAAACAAACAAGAAACACTATCTCTCAGTACTTTTCAACTTTCCCAGCTCATCTGTGGCTCTCAGCCACATTCATTCCTACTAGTTTGAAACAGGCCATACCAAAATATACCTCATTTAAAAAAGAAAAAGTTTTAAATAGTCTTGGATCAATTCCTTGTTGGTTTTGGTCTCTTTATGAGATTTGTTGATAATAAGAACATTTTAGAATATTACCAGATGTATCCTCTTAAAATAGCCTGAAACGGGCAAAATTCGGCTTTGACAAACTTGCAGATATCCTGAACCTTTGTTAAACCAGGTGATATTTACTTGGTGTATGATCATTTCGAGCAAAAGCTCATTTTATAAAATTCAGCAAGAGACAATATTAGGAGGAAAATGTGGATTAAGGTTGTATTATGTACTGCTTCTTGAATAAACTCTTCAAACGGGGTAGTAAAACCTCAAGTCTTCTGCTGGAGGTGCTTTTGCATTTGATTTTGAGGCCAACTCAAGGTTTAAGACACTATTGTCCAGATGAGATCTCTAGTCTAGAGCCGATGGTAATGTCGACAGATCCACTGATACCTTGTCTGCCTTCCTTTCTGCATGCCTGTCAGGGTGTGTGGATTAATGGATACTGAGACGGATGAGTCAGATGGCACAAATAAGTCATTTTAGCATCATGCGCAGTGTGGATTTGGAGGAAAACTAGTCAAGAGGCAGGCTGATCCGAGGGCAGAGAAGAGGGATGAGAAATGAACAAGATGCTGGTGAAAGAGGGAGAGAGAAGATGAGGAGATGAGAAGGGAGGAAGTGGCGTGCAAATGGGAGATGTAAGGAGGTATATTAAAAGAGAAGACATGAGAAGAGAGGACTGCAGAGGAGGAGAGAAAACAAGAGGTGAATATGCTAAAGAGGAAGAAGGAGGAAAGGATAGCAATGTCGAGAAGGAGGAGAGACAAGAAAATGAAGTGAGGGGAGAAAGAGCATTTTGAAGTAAGGTAGGGAGGGCGGTCGAGATGTGGAGGAAGTGTGAGAGGCAGAGGGAGGACAGAGACAGATGAAGGGATGAGAGAGAAGCTTCACATGCTGTTGATGCATTATCACGCTCGCTAGAATCACATTAGACACTCAGTGGTTTAATTTGCCATCAAATAAACACACATACACACACAAAATCTCTCTCTCTCAATACACTCGCCTGTCTCTCTACTAGGGGCTAGTCTTAAGTACCTTAACCCAGAACAAAGCGCCTGCCGTGTCCAATTAGTCAGCTGTTATACACACACACACACACAAACACAGGCACACACGCCTACACACTGCAGACAGCAGATGAAAGCAATCAAGGTCTCTCCAATAAAACCATAATAGTAGTTAATCATGTTGGCCTCACTTAAATCCCAACAATGCAACAAGAAACAATCTTTTTTTCTCCTTTGACACATTATTATGTTGGGCCTGCTTTTACTACATAACATTCAATGATAAAGAACACCAAAAATCAATGAATAAATGAATGATGCACACATTCGCAGAACTGCAACTAATGATAATTTCACTTTTGTGTCATCTATTATTTTCTAATTAACTGGTTCATCTATAAAACGCCCCCTCACAATTTCCCCAACACCAAAGGTATCTTTAAATGTCAGTTTACAATTATATAAAAGCTACACATCCTCAGTGAGTTCAGCCAGCTTATTGTTGGGGCCATTGTTGGTCATTGTTGTGGTTTTTTAATGCTCGGCACTTCCTACAGATCACTTTTAAAACCGTGTGTCCAGCACTATAACATATTTTTGGGTTTCTGTAGAAACATGAGGTTTTTCAAATATACCTGTTTTCTTTGCTTTTCAAGCCAGCCTGACCATTATCGCTTCTTCTGTGTAATACAAACAGATCAGTTCCTGTGCAGTATGCACTAGTATTTGTCAGGCAGGACTTTCCCAACATTTGCAACAGGAAAAAGGAAATCTTTGAACCACAAAGAGGCTGAATCAGCACACCAACACTACTAAAATCAACAGTTCAATACAATATTTATCATACAATCACACTATAAATATATAAAGCAATAAGTTGCACAAACAAAATCTGATTTTGAAGATACTGTCATCTCTAAAAACCAATTATGGAAATTGTCAGGCTCCTTTTTTTCAGTCCCATGGTGGATAAATGTGAGTATCATCTTTATAAAATCTGAGTTTGCGAATTAGATTAAACAATTCTCAGAAATACCCAGTAAAAGGACAGATAAATGGAACATGAAGAGCCGGTTCTGTATCTCCTCTGGCCTCTTGATCAACACCAGATTTACACCCGAGATGCTTTGAGTTTATATCATGTTACCCTCAGCCAGAAAACTGATTTGTTTAAACCTCCAAAATGTCATACTAAATGGAACAAATCAGCGCAAGAACAATGCGAATAAATGCTGAGATGATGTCTGAACTGCCATCTGGACTAACATTGATGTTGAGACCTGGTCCACTGTAGGGGTGCAGCATTATAATTAAACATCTGAATAATTTGATCTACACCTTATTGATTTAAAGCTCAGATTAAACAATGTGTGGCCACGTTTTAAAATTCAATTTTCTTTACATGACCTGTGGTCATTCTGCAGAGTCAGGCAGCAGTTAAGTGATTCATCAGTGATTTATCATGGAAGAGGGATGGCACCCGTTTTCTGAACTGCAAAATTTTTCAAAAGCCTACCTGCATAGCCCCTTTTGTTATTTATTTTTCTCAAAAACAACATCCCTACTTGGTGGTTGTACATAGCTTTCAAACGGCGTCACCTTGAAGATAAATAACCTTTGTATTCTATCCATTTTACAACGTTTTTGAATTATTTTTTAACAATCTTTCCATAAGGTGTTTCTCTTCCCACTATGCTGCATCGCTTACCTCCTCTCTTCAAACACTCCTCATGTTCCCAGTGTCTTTATTCATATTCATAACCACAGGCACAGATACTGTGTGTTCTCATGTGACTGATTCCTTCATGTATGTATGTATGTATGTATAAACGTATGTATGACTGAGTCTCAGGTTGCTGCTGACTTGAGCACCCAGCTTTTTATGAAGTGAATTAGACTGTTTGGGGTTGATAGATAAAATGTGCATGTGAAACGGCATGGACAGTCACATAGTCCATGTTTTGGATTTATTTTCAGATAAAATATTTTTTTGTTGCGGATGCAATGAATGACAGACCAGATTACGTGAATGTTTCAGCGCTGTTTATTGTAGTCCTTTTAGCGTGACTGCCTGACTTTAATGGATTCTCTCCACCATGCAGTGATGGCACATTATACAGTATCATGTCTCTATAGTGCTTGACATCCTAAGAATGCATTTATGCTAATGTAAAATGCAGCACTAAGGATTCAGAGCTCTGATGTGCACTTTATATTTCCTTTCCGACATCTTGCTCTTCAATTCCCTTTAGAGAACTGCTACATTTTCAAAGCGTTGGAAAAATGTCACCCATGAATGTATTCAATTGTTCTTTCTAGCCAATTCAGCCATTAATGTATGGATACTCATGATGAATAGAATAGCCCTAGGTGTAGAAATTCACCTGAAATGAGGCTGCAGCAGAGGTGATGAAAAACTCACAAGAACTGATGACTTTTAACATCAGGATACTTTTAAACTGTCTACATAAGCTCTATCTTGAGAGCAACCCAAACTCATCAGAAATACATGGCTGAACGTGTTATAAATGGGTATTCTTCACTGCCTCTTGTGATACAATATTTAATTATTATCCTTATTATTATGCTTATCCTTAAACTATGTTGTTATTCAACCTGTGGCCCTGCTGCATGTCATCCCCCCTCTCTCTCCCACTTTCCCGTCTATCTTGAGCTGTCTTATCAATAAAGGTCCCAAAAAATATATTAAATTAATTAATTAATCGCAGCAGAGTAGGACTTGCCCACAACTTCAAGAGCCCCAAAGTATTGGAAAAAAAATCCCACTTAGGGTTAGAAGACCAGGTAATTATTAATCATGAAATATAACAAAAGTACAACAATGGGAATGCGGAAATCTTCATAGTCCGCACTTTCTAACGCATGAGATTGTGAGGTGTTACAAATAAGTTACAGTTTTTCACCGCAGTGTGTTTTATCTCTTTGTTTCAGCCCAGACAGCGTTGCTACCTGTTGGTACATCCTGCTATCTGGATCAGTCTTCGTCAAGGAGCACATGTACTTGGCAAGGTGCTGGTATGTAACAATCAACAAGACACACGCACGCACACACGCGCACAC